>NC_089650.1:27893200-28203200 GCF_037042795.1 Molothrus aeneus | reverse complement strand
TGGGGTGGGGGTGGTTCCTTCGCATATTTAGACACGTAAACAATATCTCCACCTTCAAAATTATGATAGGAGTATTGTATTTGAACATCAATAAAGCATGCCGTTTCCACTGTCCCTAGATGGATGCCACATCCATGACTTAGACATTTTAGGCTATAATTATTCAAAAGTATTCCTAAATATGATACGAAGGGAATAACGTTGGGGAGTGTTTTTCCAAACAACTTAGTTTTCATTTTTTGCAAGCAGTCACACTTTGCTACAAGTAAAACACTTCTCAAAGTTCTCATAGAAAAAGAGGGAAGCTGATAATAATTTTCAGGTGCCCAGTCCAATTCAAATTGAGTAAAGGGAGAAACTCAGGCTACCTATGTACTAAGTTTTTCTTTTACTTAATAAGGAACAGGACACACAATAAGGTTTCACATGTCCTAATTGTCATACCAATCATTTTGAAATTTGTTCTGATTGATATGAGCTCAACTAATATAAAAGTTTTTACTGATTAAAATGCAATTGAAACTAGAATAGTTCCATGAATAGTTTTGATGACAAACTTACTGAAGTATCACCTGAAAACTAACCAAATGAGATAATAATCTATAAAATATATTTCTCTAAAATATTGTGATTTCTTCCATTACATTAAAACAGACATTTGTGTTTGGCAATGTAGATTTCATTTTAGCTATTGATTTATTCATTCTTACATGAGAAATTATTACTCCAAGTATTTTTTAATTTTACAATGCTGCAGTACCTCTGTGAAGCGAGCAAACAGTATTTGACATTCACTTGTCAATTGTGCCCATCGGTGGTCTCACATGGTGCTGTTTTTCTCATCTTGTCTGCCTCACTTCCTGGTTTATTTTCCTCTTTTTAAAACCTGAGTTCCAATTCATTGACTGTATGCACGCACTAAGGCCAGTAGTATATTATGTCAGTACAAACAAAAGCTGACTCCCTGAGATTTCATTTTATGAGAGAGAAAGAAAAATGTGAAAACAGCAGTTCTCTTACTGGTTGATTAGTATTTTTTATTTATAATACTACTTTCCCACATAAATAATAAATACACTAATGACCACGTGGACTGATCTAAAAAATCTAAGATAAATACATAACATTTTTATCTACCTTACTATTTGGCACATGGGAAAGTAAGCTGTCATTGTCCACATGTATACGCAGAAATGTAATACAATAGTATAAAATATTATTAATACCCCTAAAATATGAACTGTGAATACCAAAAATAAGTATGGTAATTATATTTTAAAAGTTTATTATTGTGAGATTATCTGAGTGAGATTAGAAAGGAAGATAATTTGTAATGTGATTTTATTTGAATCACAGAATCAGAAAATCATAGAATACCAGGTTGGAAGAGACATCAAGGATCATCTGGTACAGCCTTTCTTGGCAAAAGCACAATCTAGAGATGGGGGCCTAGCATCCTGTCCAGACACTCTTAAAAGTGTCCCATATTGGGAATCCACTTCTTCCCTGGGCAGATTATTCCAACTGATGATTGTTCTCATTGCAAAAAATTTTCCCTTTCTGTCCAGTCAGAATCTCTCCATGAGTTAATTGCACCTATTATCCCTCTTCTTTTCCATGTGACTTCTCAGAAAAATGGAGTCTCCATCTTCTTTGTAGCCTTCCTTTAAATACTGCAAAATGTTGATAAGGTGTCCCCTCAGTCTTCTTTTCTCAAGGTTGAACAAACCCAGTTAACCCAGTTCTCTTAGCCTTTCCTCACATGGCAGGCTTCCCAGTCCCCTGATCATATCTATGGCTCTCCTCTAGACTTTCTCTGGCATGTCCACAGCTATTTTGAATAGCAGGGACCAAAAAATAACACAGTTTTTCAAATCTGGACTAAGAGCACTGAATAGAGTGGGATAATGACTTTATCACTGCTGGTGATGCCCTTGTTGATGTAGCATCCTGCTGGCTTTCTGTCCTGCAGGAGCACTGCTCACTCACATTGAGCTTGTCCACCAGCACCCCCAGATCCCCATTTGGGCAAATCCCAGACTGTTCTGCACTCCTGGGTTACGTTTCCCAGGCTTGAGACTTTAAACTTGGTCCTTCATGACATGCTTTCAGCCTATCCAGGTCTTTATGCAGAGTAGTTCTCCCTTCCGAAGTGTCCACTCACTTGGCATCATCAGTAAAGTTTACCAGGGTACACTCAATCCTGCTGTACAGATCACTTATGAAGATATTGAACAGCATTGGGCTCAATATCAATCCCTGGAGGATCCCAAGTGTGACAGGTTGCCACTTTGAAAAGGGGATATTTATCACCAACCTCTGGAATATTTTAGATCAGTTCTATGACCCTGACTTGTAGAACATTAAAAATTTCTGCAGTATTTGTTGTTTGACAACAGGAAAGATTATGAAACTATAGGTTACCTTTAATTGCAAGAGAAATGCTGCTCAGTCAGAGTCATTTTCAAAGAGCAACAAATAGCAAGGATTAAGGTTACAACCCAGGTAATTACTGTGCTTACAATTAAGATAGCAATTAGATTATTCGACCTGTATCTTGTATAGACTTTCATTACGCAGCAAACTGAATTATGCTGTGCATCTGGAATGGAGTGTTACAGGATTATTTACATGATAAGGTCTTGTCCTACTTGAGAAGTTATTAAAGAATCTCTCAGACTTTCCTTTTGCAAGATAGATGGACCAGTCCATCTTTGATAAAGAGTAGCCAGGATTGAAATATGGATGACAAGCCATTATGTATTAAGTGCAGATAAATTTCTTTCCAATTGCATTGCAGTGCAGTCACTAAACAGAATATAAATTCCATACTAAGATCCTTGAAGCAGCATTTAAAAGTTGTACAAGTATTTGTGAAACTATACTGTATAAGAAGTTTCATATTTCATTATGCCAAGCCTATAGATACATGAGGGAAATTATTTTATCCTTCAACTTATAAGCAAAGCTCCTGCAACTTATTTTAAATTTTTGTTGAGTTTTGTTTTGTTTTGTTTCTTTGTTTATCTTCAGCATTTTACTGGTCAAAGGGAGGAGTATTTAAATTACATGTGATCATAGATGCCTTCAAGAAAACATTTACAAGTGAATCAGATTTCTGGTTGTTTGGGAAACATTTTTGAGAGTTGGATGTGAAGAGAAAATGAATATCACTGTGTTACAAATAAAAGCAATCTAAACTAAATTAAAAATTAAAATTTATATATGTGCCTTTTGTGGTTTTTAAGGTTTATGTATTTGGCATCACCAAAGTATCCATTCATTACCTCAGAAATTGTGCATGGGAGACTAAGTATATTCCATCACAAAAAGTCATGACAAATCATAGCAAGCCGTATCAAAGGTGCTAATAATTTAATAAAAATGGCAGATTTCTAGTAGCAATTTTGATGTGTCTATCTAACTAGGATATTTTGACATTTCAGTCTCTTTAAATAATGCTCTAATAAGAATTTTAATAAGAGTATGTGAAGCTGTATTACAATTTCTAGTAGAATTACAGTTTTGAAACTATCAGTATCAGACAATCCAGTTAGCCTCCGAGAAAAAAAAATAATAGAAAGATTTGTTTCTAACTGCTATCTGTTCTAAAATGGTCTCAAAATTAATGTATATTTCAGAACTGTTGCACCACCAGGGATGTCAATATGTCTAAGTAAAAGCATATTCCTATTGCACATTTCATAGTGTTGAGGTACCATTCAAATATTGGTTTATAATGGTTTTGATGGAACTTGGACAGGATAGAGTCAGAAAGAAATATTTTGATGCACAGTATAACATTAACAGTGACTATTGTGGACAACTTATTCCTCAGTATTAGTAGTGGATCAGCATGCTGGAAGACTAGTGTTATAAAATCACAAAAAAAACCAGCATATGCCATTAGATGGGACATGATTTAATGGTGGGCTTGGCACTGTTAGGTTGGATGGAATGATCTGAGAGGTTTTTCCCAACCTGAATGATTGTAGGTTTCAGTGTGACAGCAGAGCTCTAAGTTAATGCATAGCTAAATTTTCTCAATTGCACTTACCTTAGAAACCTCATCCAAAATTAAATACTTAGGTAAAACTAAAGACATAAATCATGCTGGACTTTATGTATCTACATTCTCTTTACTTTCCAATATCCTGTTTTATTTAAGATCAAATTTATTTGAACTGATGTGAAGTTCCTTGTGAAATTCTGAGCAATATCTTATCACATAGTGATGAAATCAAATCCTAAAGCAACTCTTTCAAAATACCTTGAGAAATGGGAATGAATGCCACTGGAAATAACATCTATGTAAGCTTCTGATGTCTCATACAGTCTAACTCTAGCAGTGCATTAATCCAAGTAACAAGGTAAATTGCGTTCCAATATGTAGACATGGTAGAATCTATGGATCTATGGATAATGAAAATAAATATCCAAATCCATCTCAATCTGCAAAAAAGGATGGCCTAAATGAACAGTATTATTGTATTCTCTTCTTCCCCAAGAAATTTCTTCTATTTGCATTTGTTGCTTGTTTACTTGGCAAAACTCAAAGAAAAATCAAAGAAAAAATTCTAAGAAAGAGAGAAGCACAAAACAGGACTATGCAAATGCTTAACATGCTAGTATGTTAGGGTACCTATCTGTTTCTTGGAGAGAACTACTCCTGTTTCGGAATTTCTGGGTTTTCCCAAGATATTAATGCCCACTATCAGTGCCTCATTATTGCCTGTTATAAAATTAAGACATCAGAGTGAAGAGGATGTTGAGGTCAAAGTTAGTTTTGCAGTAAATGCCAAGGAAGGTAGAAATAGAGGGAGACAAGGCATTGAAAAAAACAGCATCTGGTTAAAGAAGCATAAGATTAGCTAAGAAACAATTCAGAGAACTGTATAAGCCTGGGAACAAGCCTCAGGAGCATATAACAAATGAAGAATAACAAGACAAAATGACCAGGGGAAAAAAAAAAGTATACACGCACCCATACACACCCCCAAATCACAAACAAACAAATAAAACACTTCCTTCCTTTTTCTGGCTACATTTTTTGGTATTGTCAGGAAAGTTAATTTTAACAACTAAGAAGAAGATCAGTGTCAAAAAGAAAGACTAAAAAGTGAAATAACAGGAAAATTGACTAATTTTCCAGCTTATCTTATAACACACATAAAAGAAATGTGTATTACATTCAAATGAAAAAACCTTAATTAATTTAAAAATCTTCCCTTGAAGAATTGTTCTCTCCACATTTTTCAGCATGTTATTGATGATTTTCTGTAGGACAGATGCCTGCCTAGAATTCATTGTCTGTGAATTTTCAGTCAACTTTACAGCCTAAGCAGTTTTCAATAGCTCCACTGTTACTGAGACCTCATTCAGGCTACATTTATTTCATCATATAAACCCTTACCTACCATGGAGAGGAGGAAATGGATACCTCTGACAGATAATAATTCTGCTGCCATATAATTGTCCCCTTGGAAAGTTTATTCAATATAACAAACTCATTCTACATGAAATCATGGAACCTGAGCTATCAGTGAAATGTGAAGTAGTGCTATCAAGTTGAGCTATAAGCAGATATTATTTCATACTGTGATAGAAGCTGCAACACACATGGACTTTAAATGTACCTCAAATGATATTTTATGTATAGTTTATTTTCATTTTAAAAGGATAGTGCAAAATGAGGTGTAAATTAGAAGTGGCCATTTTCATTGCTAAGTAAACGAATAAGAGAGAAGTGCTGCAGGCTATTTTAAATCTGTTTGGGAGCTTTTATCAGTAGAAAGATCTGTGCAGATTGATTTTGAATTATATTATTTTCAAACTTGGTTTTTTTCCTGGAAAAAAACCCCAGTCAAACAACCTAAAGAGCTTTACCTGACAAGTCTTAATTAAATCCAAGGATGTCTGTTTCCTTAGTAACCACTCATAGCATCACTAGCATTCAAGAGAGAGCAGCAGGTGTAAGAAGCCCTAAAAATGAAAAATCCTATTTTGCCAATGACTTATTGAAATACTAGATTGAAGTATTTAATACTGGCTTCCTACTGATTTCAGTGACTTCTGAGTACAATCTTCTATAAATCTTTAAAAAAATTATACACTACTGACAGTCAATTTTATCCTTTTTTTCTTTGACATTTCACATTCTTATGTTACAGGTTAGTTTACTTCTAGTTATTCTTGTTGTTTGATACAATTGCATGTTCCAGAGTCAAGTGCTTACTCCTAATGTTGTTCTAATCTTCATGATCTTTTTTGTGTTATACTTTTGAGACTTGTAGATTGAAATATGAGAGTATATAGTGCTGTAGAAACTGAGGAGACACCATTTAATGGGCTTTACAGAGCAAAACAAACTTTGCAGATGAAAGAAAAAATATGTAATTGTAGTGAATTAAAAATGGAAATCTGTGAGAGCTTTCTATATTTCAATGGTAGCCTTTCAACATGTTTTATCTCATATTTGTATTATAACTTTTTATAGGAGAAATTTGCTTTACTTAATAATATCCACTAAAACAAAGCCAGTTTACATCAAAAGAATGTTTTAAAAAAATAGGGTTGCTCATCTGGGTTGACTGGGTGAGTACAAAAGAATCAAGTTCATCTACTCCTTCTGACTCTGTTTGAGGAATGAATTTGCCCCAAACATAAAGAGATGATCTGACTTAGAAAAGGCATTTAAGCAGGCATGACATCTCTCTGGCTTTGAATTCTTAAATGCTGTAGTCATCTTGAAACTTTTACCTCCTATCCCCCCTTTTCTCTCACAAGATGTTTTCAACAAAAATGTCCTTTGCTCAGCACAAGAACTAATTGCAGTGGTAAGATACTGAAATGTAGGTCTGTTTCTGTGATGTGTCTAAACTTGTATTTTCAGTCCTTAGTAGAGCAGAGTCCATTTAGCACATAAAGGATGGCTTAGTAACAGTCAGTCATGCCTGTTGTAAACCTTTTGTAGTTTTTTTAAATCATGACTTCTTAATATCCTGTCACTTTTGGTAACCCTAATAAACAGACTAGATAAAAAATGATAAAAGAATAAACAAAGGATATGGAGAAGGAGCAGAAAAGACAAAAAAATAAAACTTCATTAAAATAAAAAAAAATTAAAAAAGAAGAGAAAAAGAACGTTTGTTCAAGTAAAACCAGGTATCAAGGCCATCAAAAGATGTTGGTATCTTTTTCCTGTCTGCATATGTCCTAATTAAATATTTCCTTAGTGCCAATTCAAAATCTCAACTTTTATCTTTGACTAAATTCTTGACATTACAGTTTCCCTGCAGCCCACAATTCTCTTTGAAATTCCTTGCAAGCATTTAGTTCTCAGCATAAGAAAATCCAAGCATCCTGTTCATGCCTGTGACAATTTAGCATTATTCTTAGCCCTCATAGGGAAAGCCCTCCCTAAATCTCTGGGCAGCCACATTCACACAATGGCCCAGGATATGTAATTATCCAGTTCAGTTCCTCCACTTGACCTGAGAGGAATTAAACCCATATTAAGCACAGTAACTGATGTATCATTCTGTTGGACACACTCACTCTGGCTTGCTGAAACCATATCATTAATGAGAAAATAATTACACATTTATTAAGCCAAAGTTTGAGAATAGGAACTGTTTTTCAGACACTTGTTGGAACATTCATATGAGAAAGAAAATCCATTTTCTGTTCCAAAACCTGCTGTAGTATTTTAAGTAATTATTCCATTCTGGTAGAAGCTGGAATTGTAAATGATCTGTTCCTCTGTAGATGTTCCAGTCACCAGCTCTGCTCCAACTGATTTCTTTCACTAGTGAAGAAATAAAGAGGAACAAAAAAATTCAGGTGAAGATAATTAAATGTGTTCCCTAGCTATATATTATCTAATTAGAACGCTAAGAAGACTAGAAAAATTACAGATTTGGGGGTTTTTTTAGTTGAATGAGAGGTATTTCTGTGGCTTTTTTTTCCCCCTGATTTTTAAATTATTATTCAGGGACTTTGATATATATTTTTGAAGCTTCCAAAAGGAACAATGAATTATCACATGAAGAGATAAACTACAAATGTGGAGTCTCAATAGTGACTGTTAAAAATTATATGCCATCATATGCAGGCCTCATAATTAATAGAGTTCATGACAAAAATAAAACAATTTGTTCATGTATGTACATTTACATAAACGACAGTCTATTAATTTCTAAATTTAGTAACCATGATCTCAATTTTTTTTAATAGAGTGATTTATTAAAAATAATAAATTCAAAACAACTGAGAGAGTATCTCAGCTTCTGCTTATGACTAAATAAAATATAGAACACAATACAATTTTCAGGACAGACCAAGCCTCAAGAGAATAGGTTCTAGCATTACTGGACCTCAACAAAGAGAGCTGGATGCAACTTTCCAGGAGATAAAGGCAAATAGCAGAGACCTCGACCTAATAATTCATTCTGTCCAAAGGAGAAAAGAGAAAACCCAACAAATGGAGAAACAGTTCAGTATCTAAGAAATAGAATATAAAGAACAACTCCTATTTTCCTTTCATGTAACAAGTCCACTTCAGATAAACTTATTCCTATATAACTCTTTTAAATAAGTCCTCATTTACAGTTACATATGCTTTTAGCCATGATGTGAATAGCAGTCAGTTATTAAAAACAACATCAGGGTCTTAAAGAACCAGATATTTGAGGCAATTTTACTTATTAAGTCTTCTGAAAAGGAAAACTTCATTACTATCTCATTTATTTGTTTAAGGGGGTTTTGTTTGTTTGATTGTTTTTAGTTTGAGAATTCTGGGGTTTTGTTGTTGTTGTTTGTTTTTTCATTGCCCTTGATATTAAGAACGGAAGTGACTGACTAAGGTTAAAAGTTGCAAAATTTATTCATATTGTTTTAGGAACAGCCTTCCTGAGAAGTCAGAGACAGAAAAGTTTCCAGCTTCTTCTTTTTCTCTTTACTCATAACATAGCAAAAGTAAATTATGGAGTTTTTATACAGTGAAAAAATACTTAAAATCTGACAGCTGCTACATAGGCAGCCATTTATTTTGATGGTGAATAATAAGTAAATTAAGAAGAGTTAAAAGCTTATCCATAATTTAAATGTAAAATTTATGATAAGAATTGATTGATTACTTTATTCCATCTCTTGGGATCAGAGTTTTGGAACTTCTTGGCTGAAGGAAAAGCAAAAGACTGTAGTGAAAAGAGAAACGGCTGATCTGTTTGAGAATTCAATTCATTTGTAATTACTGGGACATTATATTCATGTTTTAGAGGAAGGAATATTTATAAACTGTTCTGATACAATGAGATATTTGGGATTAATATTCAGGTCTACATCCTGGCCCCATGGTGCTGTGTATGATGAACATATATGTATGTATGGCTCATGTCATTTAAGAGCAATAAATGAAAAAGTATAACTGTATGGGTCTTCCTCCCTACAATTTATTGTTTCTTCAAATACAATTTTTCCATGAATTCATCCAACTGATTTGGATGACAATGAGATAGAAGAGTCTATTTGCATCAGTCAGCCTAAGAAGAGCTCAGTCACAGTCTGAAGAAAAATGACAATAACACAGTAAAATACAGATTATTTTGCAGACTACAAAGAGATCCAAGCTTTTCCGTCAATAATATGTCATGATCTTTGCATGCTCACTTATATTTCACATAGGGTCATTACTCTTGATCTGCTAATTTCGTCCAAAAGCTCCATGAAATACTGTGAAGTAGAAGTTCTCAGTTGTGCTCATTCCTTTAATATTTCTGAACAAAGGAGCAATTTACACAAACTGATTTTTTCCTGAATTTAGCTAAATAAATTTTGGAATAATAAAATAACTTTGATAACATTCAAAGGTTTCAAATATATGATTACTGTATTTTTTATTGTTTTCCCAACTCATTTTTATCCCTATATTATCTGTTAGCTTTGATTACTTATAGATAATAATTGACAATCTAATCAAACTGATGTTTTTAATCTTTACATATTAGTTAGAATATTTGGTTAATATTGGTACTTATCTTAAAAAGTTTCAAATGCTATACAAGTAAATCTACTAGTTCTAACCATATCATTCAGATGCTCATTAGCCTTTTGAAAAATAGAAAATGAATCTCTAACAAATAATTTATTAAGATTATTTAAGACACTTTAACAAACAAAAAAAAACCCACCAAGATTGGATGGAAAATGTTTACTTTAGGAGTGAAAAATATAGGAACCACATTTGTTCACAGTGTAGAATAAAGGAAAAACACATTAATTAAGTTTATCTCCTGGCTTGGATGTGTATCAAAGTGCAGTAATTACTATAATTTGCATTAAAAAAGCTCCAACAATCTTCTTTGATATTAGACACCTAAAAGAAAGGATAATTTCATTATGTATGCTTTGCAATATCATAGGGGGGAAAAACCAACCACTTGAAAGAACTAAGCCTCTAAGTCGGATATAGACACTCCCAAATAGTTTCTGGCTCCTGTTACTGAAATACTTTCATTGGTTAAAACTAACTTGAAAAAGATCATAGCCTCTTCTTTGATTTTTAATTAACCCAAACATCCCTTTCCAGGAAACCTGGGAGAAGTGGGGGGGGGGGTTACAGATACTTCAATGGGGCTAATAAAACTAGAAAATATCCTTAAAAACAAAATGAACAAAGCCACAAATAAAACCCCACCATTCCCTATCACTAGAGCATTGAGCATCACAGACACAAAGTACTTCTATAACATCTAATTATAGTTATTTGTTATAGTTCAAAGATTTCTGCAAAAAATGGTAGACTAGTCTTTTATAACTTTTAAAATGTATTTGTACTAGAAAACCACAAAAACAACAAAAAAAGCCCCAACCAACCAACTACAGACAACTGATTCTATTTCACATCTATTCATATTTTTGTAATTATCTCTGTCATATTATATGATATATGTCCAGTCTAACAAGGAGTCTGGCAAGTCTTCAACATCAAATAGTTCTAAAAAATTACTAATCCAGACATATGCATTTAAATTATTGGCATTAAATCTTAATCAGTGCACAGTCATTCCCTCCATATAACTGGTTATTAAACTAATTTTGGACTGACATACATCCACTGTTCCATTAAAAGGTAAGTCATTCCTCCAGAATAAAAGGCAAAAAGGCACTACCTAGCTAATTTTTTGTGTCTAATGTTCTTGAGATTTCTAAGTGCCTTTAGGTGGGAAGCACATCAGATGTGCTGAATCTAAGACTTTCTACTGGAATTTCTGGAGCTGCTAAAGTTCTGCTTCAGCTCCAGATCCACCTCCTCACATATAGCCCCTGTGGCTGCATTTCAGTTAATCAGGAATGAAAGGGGCTCAGCCACCCATTTACTAAAGAACAGTGCGTCCTGGGTGATTCCTGCTGCTCAAACACTGAGTAGTTGGCTGCAAACTTCCATAAGAGTTTGCACAGCATAAAATGAATCCATTCTCGTTGTGCACACTGTTTTATCTGTTTACAGACACATGTAATGTCCAGAGATTCCCAGATGCCTAAGACATTGCCATTCTGAGCATGCACAGACATTCCTTATTGTTGCACCTGTTTCTTCTATAAATCCAGTTAAAATGGATGGAATAGTTATTCATCAACCAGAGTAGCTTGAGGCAATCTGGTGTGTTCTGAACAGATGTAGAAGATCAGGTTTCCTGTTAAAACAGACCACAAGGGTTTTTAGAGGTAGCAAATGAGGGCTCAATTATTTTCTTTGCCTGAAATGATGCAGGCTTCCTGCTCTTCTCTAGTAACTCTCTTAGCACTCCAAAATAATGTGTTCTGCAAGAGGATATTGCTAGGAGCAGGGATTGGCAGTAAAAATTTCAGACTCTTCTTACACAAATAGAGTTGAACAGAGCTAAAACCATCATATAAATTACCACAGCTCTCCATCCCAGTGATCAGGGTGCTTACCCAGGCTGTTCTTATGCCTAAGCCAAGCAGTATTTTAGTTTCTATATTAACTAGCAATTGTTCACAAAAACAAAACAGAAATTGAAGAAGAATACTAGCAGAAGTTATTTTGGTTTTTTCTCATGCTATATACCGTCTCTTAATAGCTTCTCTCTTATGCTTTCTTTCCCTCTTTAAAACAATTTTGCGAATAATTATACAAATAAAATATATTCAGCTGTCTCTGTGTTGACCTAGTAGTCATAATCCTTATAGATAAAAGATGAAGGTTTATATCAGTTTTAAAATATGCAGTGGGAAAACTGCATGTTGTGGAATTGCAGTTTCCCCTGAACTGTGATATAAGAACAAAGTCCATACTCCATATCTCTGGTTGTCATTCGATGGAAGGCAAAAACTATTTTCTGGGTAGTGATGAATATTGGATTTATGAATTCTGAGTAGAAACAAATGCTTTAGTTTACAAAAAAACAGGTTGTCTCTGCAGGTCCTCTCTGAAAAGAACTGTGCACTCCTATTTTATGCGACAACAGAAGACCCTTGAAAAATACACTAATTTTTGAAGAATTATTTAAGGTCTTGTTGCAAAAAGAACATTACAGGAGTTAAAGGCATTAGAATGTCTGCAGATCACACATTTATTTGGTGCCCTTCTTAATTACTTTGTTTGAAAAGAGGGAAAATTGAGCTGTTAGTTTTCAGGAGGTATGCAGAGGCCTACAAAAACCAGAGTTTGAAATGAGAATATTTGAAATACTTTGTGGGCATGACAATTAGTACAATTATTTGGTGATCATATTAATAATAGGAATCAAATGTTTAGAAAGAGATTCTTTGAATTCTTAACCATTCATGCTAGTTTTTGAAAGCTTAAATGCATAATTTAGCTCTCTATAATTTAAGATAAAAGGTTTAATTTCCTATTCATATAAAAATACATATGAAAGTTAAAGGAAAAGCTTTATTGCTTCAATTTTTATGAATTCTACAAAAACTGCCTTCAGTATTGTGTTCAATCTTTCAACATTTGCCTCTACATACCAAAAGTGAAGATAGAAAACTCTAAAGTTTGTAGAGGTTTCAGAACCCACGGGAAGTATTTGGTGAACAGAGGTTTCAGACATACTGAACTTTTTGGCCCTTGTTGGCTTAGACAAGTTGAAATGTGAGTCTGCTGAAGAAAAGTAAACATGGAATGTTCTTTAGACATTTTAGTGTTGAGAACACACTGCCTGTGTTCTCCACTCAGAAATCAATGTTTATCTCTATAAGCCCACAGTCAGTGGACATCTGCATCTTCTGAGTGGCTGTTTTAGCTGGCAAGATGTAGAAACACAAAATCACAGAATGGTTAAGGTTGGATGGGAGCACTGGTGGGGTTGTCTGATCCAACCTCCCAGATGAAGCTTGGTCTTCCTTATAGCATGTGGCTCTAGAAAATTCATCCTGATAATTACCACATTACGTTACCTCTCTGGTGTAAGTACATACAAAAAAATGACAACATTAGCTCTTATTAAAGTTAGTACAAGTGAAGAGAGCAGGGGTTTTTGGAAGTGTGGTTTAAGATGTCTAGTGACAGGTACTTAAAAATGGCATTACATTTGCTTCCACAGTGTTGTATATTTATACAAACTAGGTCTTCTTGCTTACGTTTAAATTTCATAAGTGCAGCTAATTTGGCATGCATCTATAGGTTTCACTTTAATTAGAATTTCCATGTACACGGCTTAAAATTTCTGTACCGGTATATAAACGTCTCAGCATCAGCTTTGATTTTTTTTCCCATTATTATTCTCAGAAGCCAACCTGCTTTCAAGATCCTGTACTATAAGACCCTTTGAAGTTGTGTACCATGTGATATCTTGTTACCCTGCCCACTGAGTGATGCTGCATTCATCTTTCTACTGCAGCTTTTCTTTAATGCTCAGTAGAAGACCTCATATAGACAGGGCATCAGGACAGTACAAGCAAAAAAAAATACACAGCTTTTCACAGCCGTGGGTTATGAATTTAGATTGTGAGGGTTGGACTTGACATTTTCTATTTCAAATGGGTTGCAATTGATATTTTTTGTTCAGACTTGCCTTTTGTTCTAAGCATGAGTATACAGATCCCAAATTCATGATTTGACCTGAACAAAAGGCTGTCCAGGAATGGATGATTAACACACAAGTTAACTTCTACAGTAAAACTGGACATTAGATGAGAAAAACCCCAAACTCCAGTCCCAAAACAAAACAAATAAAAATTGCTTCTAGGATCACCAGCAATCTGTAAATACCTTCTAGATTAATATTACTCTCTTTGTAGTTTTTTAGGCTGTTCAGTGCCTTATAATCTAAATTTCAGCAGCAGAGCAGCTGTTGACAAGATCACACATGCAAATACATTATAAATTTCTTTTTATTATACTGCTGTAGTTATTTTATTTTTAAAAATCCTTGATTAAATTATAATTTAGGCTTATTTTTCTTAAGATTATAATATTCATCCAGATATTCACTTTTCATCATACTCAGTTCTTTCTTTTTAAATAATATTGTAAGAACATCTGCTCTTAACAGCCAAATTTATAAAAACACATGATATTTCTCAGTGTGCTGCTTTAGTTTGAGATTGGAGAGAAAAATCAGTGCTAATTTTGACATACATTTATAGAGTGATAAACTTTTGTGGCTAGCAAACATCAATGCAATAGTGAAGATATCTAAAAAACTGACTCTGTAATCTATAGCACCTGAAAGCTTGTAACAACTTTTCTAATTACTGGCACTGATAGATTTTTTTTGTTGCACTTTTCAACTATCAATTAGAGCCTCTGTTTCTTCCTGGAAAAATTTCCAGTGACACTTGTGTAGGAGAGCTTATTTCTAGTGTTCACAGTTTAGATGGATAAGGAAAATGTTTCATAGGCTTAAACTCACCTTTCTGGACCACTGCCACACTTTATGTAGAGAGTTTCACTATTTACCAAAACGGCCACTTGAGTACATGCAATTCCTTTAACAATGAATTACGTCATAAATTAGTCAAAATGCCATTTTTCATATGTACCATGTGAGACAATTATAAAAGAATTTTTTTTTGTGTAGCTCAAGATAAACTATTTATCATGCTCGCTGAACTGCAAGCTAGCGTAGCTGTAAAAACTGCCCAAGTCATTCCAGTGGTTTTGGATCACAGATGCTACCCTGCCATTATCTCTAATGACAAATTGTCAAAGCACAGTCCAAATTGGTGTTTTCAATACATGAAGGTGAAGGACTGTTCTGTGTTACACTCTGTCATGGACTATAAAATATTATCTCCGGCCCTTGGCTAATCAGCATGAGCTATAGGCTGGTATTCCTAAATCTTACGGGAAAAATGTAATCTGTGAAGATGAAGTTTTGTTTAAAGTCTGAAAGATTTTGATTTATGTTGATCCACTGAAAAAAATCACATTATGTGATTAATTTTGTGTCCATTACAAATGTATGTTCTTACAAGAAGAATATTGCAAACAAACTTTTCTGAAATATCTGTATTTTAACCCATGTTACTAATATATTACTATTCTGTTCAAGTAATTAATTTGGCAGTCAGATATACTATTTTTTTTCAGAAATGGGACATATCAATATCCTTAAGGACTTACAAATTAATTTTGATAACAGAAGAACAAAAGTAAGTCTAATTACAAGCAGTAAAATGGCATTATACAGGAGTTCAGAGCTTGTGTTCCTTAAATTGACTTTAAGTTTTTTCTATAATCTGATTTCTGTAGGGACTTCTGTCTCTGATTTTAAATTAAAAAGTAATTAAAACACTTATCTAGTATCTGTACATTATTTGGAGTTTAGAGAATATAAAATACAAAAGATAAAACTGAAATTATAGAAATTACAAAGGGCTGCATGCTGCAGCACTAAGTGTAGCTAACAACTGAGTCAGACACATCTTCAGGAACTCTGTTATTAAAGTAGCTGACACTTTCTCACAAAGCTCTGGGCAACTGCATTTGTTGTTGGTAGCCTTGAAACCTCTCATTTCAGACACTGTGTTTAATTAATGCTGCATGTTCTAGCACCAATTTTATTAACAGGCTATTGCTGGATGAGTATCTCCCCATCACTAATTTAAATTCATGAAAGCTAGCTCAACCTTGTAATTTCTAAGACCTTCCAAGAGCACATTTTTTTCCTGCAGTTTTTCCAGTTTTACAAGAGAGCAATCTCTTTCAGTGATGGTTTAGACCAATACCATGAAGGCATTCTCAGTAAATGAATGAAGTCCCCCAGCAGAGGTACAGTTTAAAATGTCAAAAATAAAGATAAACTTAAAAAAAAAAAAATCTGTCCCTATGTGACAGGTAACTCCCCCCCTTTTTTACCCCGCAGTATAAATTAGCTGTATGTGAGATGATTTTACCATACATATAATCACAGCTTTCCTGCACTTAGAAATTACAAGCTTTTCCCTACACTGAATCACAGGATCACAGAATCAGTTGATTTGGAAGGGACCCACAGGATCATCAACTCCAACTTTGGGGCACGCATAGGAATCTCCAAGAATAACTCAGTATGCCTGAGAATATTGTTCAAACACTTCTTGAACTCTGGCAGGGCTGGTGCTGTGACAACATCCCTGGAGAGCCTGTGCCAGTGCCCAACCACCCGCTGGGTGAAAAACATTTTCCCGATATCCAACCTAAACCTCCCTGACGCAGCTTCAGGCCATTGCCTCACTGTCCCTGGTCACCACAGAAAGGAGACCAGTGTCATCCCTTCCTCTCCCCTTGCACTCTCAGTGTAAACATGTCTTATGAAACTTGGAGCTATCTAACACCACACTAATGTTCTTCCCTTTCTGGTCACTCTAATTCTAGGTAACTTACTTACAAATAAATCAAAAATTAGAGCTTCCTATTTTGACAAACATATCAAAATTCTCTATAAAAAGTCCTTCAAAAATAGAGGAAGTTTCAGGAAAAACATTTTATATTCTTATCTAGCCTCTACAATTCTGAGAAGGGGACAAAGAGATGGCCGGGGGACATTGTTTTGAACAACGAGGATACTTTTATTCACTAGAATCTTGTTTCTCTTCTAAATGCCTTTGTGCATCTCTAATTGGAATTCACTGAAATGAAAGTTATCTAATGTCTCTGGAACAAGTCTGTGATGAGATACCAGAAGAAATTAAGGGTTTATTAAATTACCATTATCATTGGTAATTTGAAAAAAACAATTATAGTTTTTTTAATCTTTTATTGCAAAACTATTGCATAAAAGTTTGTTTTCTAATTTTATTACCAGTGAGAACCAAAATATTTTAAAAACAATTCAGTCTTCAGCTCATTCTACTCTTAATGTAAACAAGGTCTATATAAATAAGATTCTCATCATGCTCAAACCATCAGCAGAATGCACAGGGAAGTATATTCATATAAAATTAACACACTGAATGGAGAATTATACATATAGCTTTCTTCTGCAGTTTGGTCCTTCTGAGAGAGTGGAAACTCTTTTACTCCATCTTTTTTTATACTTTGGTGGTGATATAAAATGTGAAGGGAAGGTTCTGAAGAATGATTTTCTCCTCCCTCAATTTGAACTGCAAAGTGTCATTGTTCACATCAATCAAGGGATGATAGCAACTTGGGTACACCCTGAAGGCAGAATTGTTTAAAGTGCTTCTTAAGAATTCTTTCTGTATAAAGTGGAATTTATGTTCTTATATTGATGTTGCGATAGGGTAGTAAGTATATTAAAGAAATACCATTAAAGCTTTTTCACTGGAAAGGAAGACAAAGAAAGCTGGATCCTCCTTAATTGCAGTGATGCTTTACACTGTCTTTTCTGCCTTATGGAAATACTATCTTTAGAATGAATTAGTTCCATTTTCCACTCTGCTGGTTACTGAACTTTTTACTTAATAGATAGAATAGTGTGGAGAGATGTCATTCCCGACATTATTGTACATGTTTTTTCAGATGCAGACTCTTGAAAAAACAAAACAAATGAAGGGAATTTGGTTTTTGTCCTCCAGTACACAATTACAGTAGCAGTAAGGAATTATTCTTTTGAATATCCCATGAATTCACACCAAGAAGGAATAATGAGTTTATCTAAATAGGTAAAGAGTTTATAGAAGCACACAGAAGACTGAATTTTAATCTTTTATATCCCAGCTACCTAAACCATAGTAGCTTCTTTTACCTTTTTTTTTTCTCTCTCACTCCTCTTTTCTTTTTCCATTTTTCTTAACAGTAGTAATCTGCACCTATAACTGCAGCTATGAAAAAGGTGATTTTTTTCCTCTACCACTGCATGGAAAGGCTTAATATAGAGTATTTATTCTCATAAGTTATCAGAGATAAATTTGCATCTTCATTTGGAGCTTTGAAATTGGGGAAAGCATAATGCATTTACCCCACAGGGCTCTCAGTCTGCCACGTAATTCAAATAATCTTAGGAATGGAAAGTCCTATTTACAGGAATTTTCCTACTCCTGATCAATACATATAGCAATATAAAATTTCTCACTTTTTAGTGAACTTGAGGTATGTTTTCCTTAAAATCCAGTTGAATGCTGATTTACACGAAGAGGTGATAATCCCTATTTTATAAGTGGTTCACATTTATTTTAAAGTATTTCAGGGAACAAAGACATTTCAAAAGTGAATCAACAGCCAAATGTGGATAAAATATGAAATTCTAGATTTCCAATTAACTTCATCGACATGATTTAGAGTCACCTTTATAAAAATAAAATAATTCTGCGTAGTACAGCCAAATTTGCAAAATTAAATATTCTAAAGCAACATGAGAAAAAGTGAACCAATAATGAAACATTTTCCTGAAATGAAGATCTTTGGGAAGGAAGGCTTAGCTGGTGAAACTCCAGTAAACACTACAGAACCTGACAAGGTACATGTCCTTCACCCTACCCAAACTGCAATTGCTCCAAGGAGCAGAAATAAGACCCATGGTTACAACATCTGCTAAGGGGAGGCAAGACCCACAAAACAATTTATAGGTTTGATGGTATGTAGACAAAGGGATGTGCCAATTCACCACCTGCTGTTAGGTTATTGCTGCTATTTACCTAATATATGTATTCAGGTTTAATATTCAATAGTATTTGGTGGAAAAATTGCTTATTAAGTATGTTATGAATGGAAAACACTTCCCAGCTCTCACTCCTGGTTACTCTTTAAAAGAAACTCACCTCTTGTGAGTTTCTTATTAAAAATATTTCTCATTAGTATTGATTACTACCAAGAAAATGAAAACAACTGTATATTTTGTCATGATTTTTGAGCAAATGCATTTATTCTGATGTCATTAAGGTAATATGTTGAACACCCAAATACTGCACCTAAACTGACAAGAGAGAAGAAAAAAGGATAGGAAGAGGTATTACTATTTGTGATATAAAGTGATGTGCCATGTGATCTGCAGCACTTTGACTGCCCTTCTCAGTAAATTTGTGACAGAGATAATAAAGAATCTCCCTACTCCATACAGAGTGATTGATTTACCTAATAATGACCCTTTTTTATTTTATCTTTCCCTGCTTTATTATAACTTGCTCCCATTATCTCTACATATTTAAGGCACCTGACTAGCATGAGGGGTACAAAAATAGTCCTCAGCATTGCCCCATTATAATTGTAGCCTGGACAGAGTCAAAAGAGGTAAAATAATTTTCCATATTCTCTACACATCAGGAGACCATGTGGTCTTTAGGTATTTTCATGATTTTGGCTTGAGGAAAAGCATGACAGGTTGTGTAGAAGCTTAGTACAGAACAGGGAGCCTTGGATGCTAAACCAGAAAAGTCATAAGAAAATAACTGTGCAGAAGCCAATTTTCAAACAATGGATAAGACAGCAGAGTAAGGATTTTCAGTGGACCCAAACATGATACTGTGAGTATTCTTTGTCAATTGGTGCTCATTACCAGAAAATGAAAGCTTTCATTCCTAGTGAGGAAACTGGCACCCCACAGTCTATCAGTATTTAAGAGAGGATCTTCAAAAGCATCCAAAGGAAATTAGGAATCACAAATGTCTATTTTCTTTTAGAAAAATAGCTTTTTTTGAAGTAATGTCCTATTGGAATACCTGTGGTTGAACTTCTGTTTCTTTTATAGTGTTGCAGTTCATAACTTTGATCCTCTATGAAGACTTTAAAAAGACACAAAAAAGGGGGAAATCAGAAATTTATTTTCTGATTATTTTTACCTCCCATTATAAAACTATTATGTATCCTTCACAGCATTGGGCGGTTTTATGGCACTTGTAATGAGATATCCCATTGCCAAAAGCAATAGATCAGAGGCTTGCAGTGAGAGATCTAATCATATCTTTCTTCTCATCTTCTTGTTATGCTGTATTATAAATTCCAACAGTTTCAGACTCTTCTGCTCTCCTCCAGCCAGCTTCAGGCAATATAGTTGAATCTGATTTCTTTGTTTTTCCCCTGAGAATATTTTGTGCCACAACTGACAGAAAATGAGATTTAGCTTGCATTCTTTGCAATGTTTTACATTCCCTAGATGAAGTTCTATATTAATATTTTCTGTGGCAGAAAATTTTCTGAGCTAAAAACTTGTATTTGATATCAGAGTTCAGAGTTGAGGCTATAATTAGGTCAATATTTTATCAGTCTCTAACAGAAATACATATTCACCTGAAACTATAGTTAGGTAAAAGAATCCAAAATTTCTTGTCTGCTAACAATTGAGTACCACTTAAGATGAAGAAGAGAAGTTTTAGACCAGATGCTCAGATTCTATGAATATGTGTACTCTATCACAAGACTTTTCTAATCTAAACTCTGTGTTTGGCAAGTCACAGCATTCAAATTGAGATTTGATTTTTTTTTTATTATTTCAAACAATATATTATTATACTGCTACTAGAAAATGCAGAATCCACAGAATTATAATGAAAGAATAGCATAAGAATTCATCCTCACTATTTCCAGCACTCAAACACAAGAAAACAATGTCCCTAACTCCTAATTATACAGTATGTACTATCAGTCACGAAAATCTAAGATAACAAAATACTGACTGAGGTCCAAAGTCCCCTTAAAAAGTATGACCAGAACACTGAAATGACCAAAAAAGTTCCATCTTGATTCTTCCATTCCTGAAAATTGTCTTTATTGAGAAGCTGTCATTAACTAATTAGCATTTTTGAGTCAATGACAAAGCTGCTTGAGAAGGATTCATGAATTTTGTTTTGCCGTACACAGCATAAGCTATATGACATTTGCATAGCACAAGCCTAGCATAGCAATAGGAAAAGATGAATTTTGTATTAAAAAATCGTTTTTTTTCTTCAAAGGAATACTTCACTATCCTTTCAAGTGTTTATATTGGGAACAATTGTATCATTTTTGTAGTAACTCAACCCTTTTGATTTTTCTGGTATTGAAAGAGGCAGGAAGAGTTTCTGTTCAGAGTCTAGAAGTCATAATAGAGAATGTAGATATGAGGAAAATCTTTTTTCCATATGTGCTAGATTACAGTATTCACTAAGAGCCTGAAGTACTAATTTCCTTTTATTATTTTTCATAAATGCTTCTTTAAGATCTTATAATTATGAATTTAAAGATATTCTGCTGAAGCAAAAAATTTCAATCAGGACTACCCACTTATGTAGCATTAAGGGCATTACACAGATGTCTTTGCTCAAGTACTGTTCATTTAAACTTTTTGCTTTCCAGAGTCAAAACTTCCACTTTGTTACTTTACAAGACACTTCTTTTTGAACAATTTCTCCCAGGTGAACATGATGGAACCAACAAGACAATAAAAGAAGCAGTACATTTTAAAATATTGCAATTACAATGAAAGTTTCAAAATTCTTAAATATTCTTCTAGGACCTAATAAAATCAAATGTGCATAATTTTGTATTA
This sequence comes from Molothrus aeneus, assembly GCF_037042795.1. Lineage (NCBI taxonomy): Eukaryota > Metazoa > Chordata > Aves > Passeriformes > Icteridae > Molothrus > Molothrus aeneus. Next base: position 28,181,322 of record NC_089650.1, on the reverse strand, counting down.
TGGTTGCAGTGTTTCTGTTGATAGGTACTAAAGTCCTTAGGCAGCATCTTTTTCAGATTACAGTAATGGTCCCCTCATGAAATACTGACTTAAGGGACAAGGAAAGTGATGATACAAGTTGTTTCTGAAAGGTGTAAGAGCATAAAAGCCATATTTACTTTAGGACCTGAAAACCTATATATTTGGTAAAATCTCTGTTAAAGCAATAAAAGATGATACTGTGAAGTATATTTAGCTCCACAGAGTCAATATTTTATACTTTCCAGGATCTTTCAGATCTTTTCCATACTTTTTAATAAGATCCCCATTGTAATCTTTTTTCCTACTAATAAGTATAGTCATTCATATTCTGGCATTATAATAAAACTTTTAAAAACCCCAAAAAAGTCACAAAAATCAGATTAATTTTATTGATTATACAATTTTACCACAAACAAATACAAAAATTTTAATTCTACATAATTTCTACAGAAATTTTATTTCTACATAATTTTCTTTGTAAACTTTTTAAAGGATAAACTTTTAAACTGAATGTGTTAAATCTGAATATTACATGAAAATATCTAATCAAGAAGTGACTTTTAAAATAATTTTTAAAATTTTAAAATTTTATTTAAATGTTTAAAAATTATTTAAAAAAAAATTCATATTAAAAGTCCCTGTAATTTTGTTATTTGTTGGGTAAAATTAAAAAAAATTCAGTGTGAATCCCTAAAAAATTCAGCATTAATTAGAACATACTTTATAGTGTTATGTTCTCAAAATTATGGGATGAAAGGATGTGCTAGAAAATTTACAACATAATATATTAAAATAAAAGAAGAAAAACATTAGAAAGTGCACTCTGGATTAGATCAGTTTCCCTACCTAATTCATTTTTATGGAAGTGACTATTGGAATGGTCACTTCCATAAAAATTGGATAGAAAATGACATTTGGAAATTTGCCACTCAAATCAAAAGTAAGCCTTCAGCTTACAAGAACACAATTCACAGTGTGAATTGATGAAAAAGAATTTACACAAGTGGCACAAAATTCAGCTGTATGCGACCTGGAATGCCAAACTAAACCAGCAATAAGAAATAATAAAATGAGATACATTAATGAAGTATGTTTTCTTGCTTGGGTTTAGGAATATCAGGTTGGATTTAGGCATAGATAGGCATGGATGTATAATTGATGCCTAATTCCTGGACAACTTGGAGATACATCTCTAGAAATCAGCCTTACCGGTACTGCAGTACATTTTTGGCCATTTAAGAATTTCGATATGTAATTTTCAGGTCTTTAAGTGTTCTCTAAGCTATGACCCTCAGTGATGTTCTTATTGATGTTTACATGAAAGCTTACCACTTTTTGTTCAGATTTGCCTATGACTTGCAGTAACTGATCAAGACAATTTAGTAAAGCAACATTTCAAGCTCTCAAAGTATAATGGTGTTCCAGTTTCACACCACTAACAGCTGCTTTATCTAGCTCATTTATCAGCTGATTCTGCCAATACTTAATCAAGTTTGAAACGATAGTCCTGCTAAATGACTGCAGACAGACATAATTGTTCTATCTATATGCAGAGAACTTCCCCACACCGCCAAAATTTTAAAGAACAGTCTCACCACAAGAGCAGTTTTGCTGAAGATGATGCAATATTCCTTGTAGCAAAGAAACAACTGGTACTTAAATGATCATAAACAAGAAAAGCAGGTAACCGCCTGTTCAAAGTTCAGCTGGAGTAGAGTTAATTTTCTTCACAGTGGCTGGTAAAAGGCTGTTTTGGACTTGTGCTGAACACAGGGTTGAATACCGAGATAACACACTGGGGAAGAAGTTGGGCATTCTTGGGAGGCTGGGAGGAGACACAGCTGGGGCAGATGATTCTAACTGACCAAAGAGATATTCCCAACCATCTGACATCATGCCTGGTATATGAAGTGGGAGGAAGAAGGAGAAATGGGGAGATGTTTGGAGTGATGGCCTTTGTATTCCCAAGTGACCATTATATGTGATGGTGACTGTTGATGGCCTCGTTCTCTTGGAGATGGCTGAACACCTGCCCACCCTTGGGAAGCAGTGAACTAATTCCCTGTTTTGCTTTGCTTGTGTGCATGGCTTTTGCTTTCTTACTAAACTGCCTTTATCTTAATCTACAGGTTTTCTAGCCTTTTTCCTTCTGATTCACTCCCCAGTCCTGGTGGTGAGAGAAGGGGGAAGAAAGCAGCTATTTGGTGCTTGAGTACCAGCAGCTATTTGGTGCTTGAGTACCAGCTGGGTTTAAACCACACTTCCATAGCTTTCCTTTATGTAAAATGGTGCTTGTCATTCTGATGTATTTCTAAGTATCTCATATATTGCGTATTTCAAAATAGGCTTCTAATAGAAAAAAAAAAATTAATAATTTCTTCCATTATACACCTTTATATTAGAACAATGTGCTCTGCCTCAAGAAAAACAATAACAAACTGCGGAAAATGAATACAAGATACATTAATGTATGCCATATGCAATTCAAGATCATTTGGTAGACAACAGTATGCCCTGCTTATATTTCAGACATGCACTCACAGTAAATGCTTCCTTTGGTAACAAAGTTTTGTCCTTGCAAAAGCCACTATTATTATTGGTGCTAGTACTTAGCTGATCATAAAAAGAGGCAGGTTTCTAAGCAATACCAGGCTAATCACTATCTACGATACCATTAAATTTTCAATGGAGGCCTTACCTACTGTACCACAGATTTTTTCTCCTGATTACATCATTTTGAAAAAATGTAACCACTGTTTATTCACTACAGGTGAAATGAATATTTATTCATAAACTTCATTCCTTTTTCCATAGGTGAATTGTGGGAATGAAGTCCATGAGTTACATATTTTCAAAATATAAGGGGAAATTAGTGGCTATTGTTCTTCTAAGGAAATATTACTCTTGCAAAAAGGAAAACAAATACACAAACAAGTGAGGATTTAAGCTCTTTTGCCTTACTAAATTTTGAATGCCATACAGTAACTCTGAATCCCTCTTTATTTCTTTCCTTCAATATTAAGCACCTTGGTCTCCATATTCATTTTGAAGAAAGGCCAAGGCCTTTAATCCTCATCTATGTCTATCATAACAAAACAGTAAATTATCATTGTCCCTTTTCTGCATCATAGAGAGCTGAATTTAGATGAAAAGCTGAGTTCCCAATGAAAATTTTCATAATCAGTCAACAGAGAGAGAAGCTATTAGGACAGATAATGATAAAGATATATATTGTGATAAATAGTTACTTTGCTTTTCTCCTCTTGTAAATATGTGGTTGCAGAGGTGCAGTCACTCGGTTCAGAGTATCTGGTATGAGGAAGATAACGTTTGTACTGAACTGTGCTGCATAAAGCTGCCACACACTGCTAAATGCAAGATTGATGGCCTGTGTGCTTTGCCAAAGAGAATATCAGAGAAAAATACCACTGAATAGAAGAATAAATTTCATTATTTTAGAATCAAAACCAAGTAAAAAAAACTTGAAATTTTTTTCAAAAACACATACTGAATTTTAAGTAGTTTCCACTATTTGATCTCCTCAAAACAGTCTTAATCAGGTTGACATAGAGACAATGTATAAGATAACAGAGGTGCATTACACATTAGAACTCCCATAATTCTATTAGAAGTTTGGCAATTCTTTTTTGTTTCTTCTCACCACTCCATCTTAAAATCACCTCATAAAGAACAGCTTAAAACCCTGACTATTTAACAACAGAAACAAAGAACTGTTCCTTAACCCTAACTTAACACAAAACCAAACAAAACACATCACCATTACTAGGAAGAAAAAGCTCAACAACAAAAATGAAACCATTTAAAAACTGAAATAATTTTTAAAAATTTACTTCCTTCCTCATTTCATGTTGTAAATAACTTTTGAATGTCAATATTTTTTGTAGATGTGTTAAGTTTTCTAGAAATTTGACCTGAACAGCCACCATCTTGCTTTAAAGGAGGGCAAGCAAAATGACACAACTTTATATGTACTTTCTGTCCAAGAAACAGTAGTATCTTCTATGTAACCAGCAATTACTATATTTCAAAATCTCTGTTTAAGGCTGAATTGAAGGCTGAACTACATTCTACAATGCAATTTGTCTTTCCTCTTCCCACCTGCCTAGAGCAGGAATAGCAAATAGAAAAAAAGCACAAAATCACAGTTTGGCAGGAAAGGTCATCATTCTTTCAATACTCCCAGTACTTGTATGCTTATAAGCTTTTACTTCTATGTTTAGTTACTCATGGTACCTGACATTTGTGTGCTCGATTATCAATATCTGAACAACTTTCATATTCTATGGAGTGAATAATATCTTGTTTCATCTAGAACTATTTGAATAACAAGCATCAAAATTAGGCATATCAGAGAATATTTTCACTTCATTAAATCTAGCACCACCTTTCATCAACACTGAGTCAATAACATTTTACAGCTGAAGAATGCATCTGGCTTCACAGATAAATTATTTCAGCCAAATTCACTCACCCTAATTTCTGTAGCAGGATGGCAAAACAGTGCTAAATAAGATGTACAATACTATATTGAATTAATATACCGAGAATGCTTTCAGAACTGCACAGTTCTAGAAATGAGCAATTCACTCTTTTGGATGACTTGAATTAAGCGAGTCTAGTAGTCTACTTACAGACTACTAGACTCGCTTCAGAGAAAGTTTCAAGTTTCAGGGGTTATATCCTGCATTGTCCCCAAAAATAGGGAACAGTTCTGGAAAATTATGCATAAAGTTGGAACAATGTAAATGTTATGTAATGAGTCCAAAATAATCAAATATGACAGTTGTCACGTGATGTTGCAATAGGTGACAGAAACCACCAGATTGATAAAAAATCTCAATGCCAGAGAATCAATGGAGTGGTTCAGAGGTGCTCAGAGGCACCAAATCTAAATGTCTGTACATGACTAAATAAATTAACTTCTTTTTTTCTTGTTTAAACAACTTTCACACTCACTATCACTTATAAAAAATGTAAATGTTCTTCCCTAATTTTCTGAAATATGTGAATTTAAAACCATCACTAGGCTTATTTATATATTACAAAATCTCTGGGAAGTCATTAACAGACTCAAGAACAGGCAGTTAGACAGAAGTGTCATTGTGCATATTCATAATTTCACACAAAAAAATAAAGAAATAAATCTAGCTTTCTACTGTCCTCACCTTATGTTCTTCAGCACAGGAAACACTCTCCATTTTTGCTAGTTTGGTAATAGACCTAAAAGTAGATGCAATTCTGTGCAATTTGCTGCAACACACACATACATTGCTCATAATAGTTTTTTTTCAGATTTAACCTCTACCCATGGTCCATACTCCTGTACCTCCAGAGAAGGTTAGTGAAAGGTGTCACAGTCATCATTTCATGAAAATCCTTTCCTTAGGATTTTTTCCTCCTGAGAAGCTGAGAGGCAGGAACAAAATGTAAACAATGGTTATCTGCTGCTGTGGAATGCAACAGGTGGATCTTTGATTGGCTCATCTTGGATGTTTATAATTAATGGCCAATCACAGCCCAGCTGGCTCAGACTCTCTGTCCGAGCCACAAACCTTTGTGATTCATTCCTTTCTCCTCTTAGCTTCGCTAGTCTTCTGAGATAAAGCCTTTTCTTCTATTCTTTTAGTATAGTTTTAATGTAATATATATCATAAAATAATAAATCAAGCCTTCTGAAATATGGAGTCAAATCCTCATCTCTTCCTTCAACATAAGAGCCCTGTGAACACCATCACAGAAAGGTTATTCGCAGGGCTGTAATTTTACTAATTTTGAAAATGTAAACAGATTCAGCACATTACCAACCTAAACATCCCTTCAGTGTCAAAACAGCTGTTGTTGCTCTGACATCTACTATGAGCACTCTGAACATAAACTTTTTTTCCCGAATGTGTTGGGTGTCAAAGAACTAGGACTCAGCAAATTAGATACTCACACTTTCCTCATACAAAGCAGAAATACTTACCCAGAAGCAGCATCCTTAGCCTGGCATAACGATTAGTCTTTGATTTGAAGCAAAAGATTTAGCCACAGAGTAATGCCAAGGAGAAACCGTCTGAGTCCAAATGCTACTTGCAAGGACTTTGGTTCAAACACTTTCCAGTCAATTTTATTGTACAGTCCTATTTTTCAGGAAAACCAGATATATGAGACGAAATAAGCAGGAAATAATTTCAAAATGTTTCCACAGATAGAAATCCTGCTTTAATTGCCAACAAAAATGGCGTCAACAAGATATACTCACCAATGAGGTACTGGACAAAGATTAGAAAAAAACCTGAAGATTTAAGAAAATTATCTTTGAAGAGGAAAAGTCAGTTTGCCCACAAACTTATTAAATATTATCATATAGCAGCATCAGAAAAAATCTTGGCTTTTTGGATTTGAGAATGTTTCTCAAAATTGTCTCAGAAAACTCCACAGACCTTAGTCTCGTACATCTTCCCCACAGGAACACAGCTAAAGAATGTTGACTCAGTTTTTGCTGCTTGGACTCACTAAAAAGGTGATGACGGCCTCTTGCAAAATGAAGCCATGGATGAGAATGGCTAACAATAACTTTTATTTATTTATTTTATTTCATATGTACATGTAAATAGATTTAACAGATGAAAACCCAGCTTGTTAAAACCATGTATTCAGTAACATTTGTGGACAATCTCTGTAAAATATAGCAGCCTTTTATTTTAAATTAAATTATCAAAGCTGAAATGAACTCAACAAATTAATGGAGTTTTAATCCATTCTGACTTTTTGTTCAGAACATTTTGTCTGAGCAGCTCTGGTCATGTTCTGCTGCAGACAGCCAGAACTACAGTGTACACTGAGAAGACAAATTTTCATTCTGCCCTCATCTAGAATGTACTTGACAGCAATTTAGGAAAAGCAGCAGAGCTTTGAACATTATAATGAGAAAGGAAGATCATTTGTGTAATATTTGTAATGTTGAGCACTACCACTGGGCTCTCACCATCGACATAATTTCTGCACTTTGTAATGAATTGTTGCCACCACTGCTCTTTGAGCCATAATTAAGGTGAAGTTACTGTGAAAATTTTGCACTTTAAGATCTTCAGATTTTAATTTCTGAGGTTTATATTTTGATGAAATTCCTTCTTTTCAGCCCAAAGCTGTAAGCTAATAGACCATAACAAATCAAAATATCACATATACTGAAAATATAGCAAATAGAAAATAGGCACAAAGCACAGCTAGTTCTAACTTCACAAGTACTGAAAGTCAATCAGCCATCCCTGGATGTACAGAACATGTTATTCTATTCCCTTTTTCAAAATTCTCTCTCAGGACCAAGTAGCCCCAGATTCCTAATAAAATGCTAAATAATTATTTCTAGACTCATTTGACAAAATTCACTGGTAGTGATATATATATTTTGCCTCTTCATTTCTACTGTAAATTTGATTTATTTGAAAGTGTGATTGTATCAAAAGTTATAAAACCCAACATATGAGAAAAAACCCTACTAAAACAGATCACAAAATGATCTGCAGCTTTTTTAGTTTTTAGGATAAGTTAAACTTCTTGTCTAACTTCTTATGCAAAAAAAAAAGGCTGTCATTTATATTTTAGCAGCATAAATATGATGGTTTTATCCTTAAACTTTCATGCACAGTATGTATTCACATTTCTCATAAATTTTGATTGTTTTAGAACTTTTCTTGTTATGCTTAATAGATAGTTTTCCTGTTTTGCTTAAATTTTTCAGCTAACACTATTCTCCTAATTCTATTCTAATAGTATTCTAGTTTGGATAAATTTTCTTTACATTATAACAATAATAAATTATCTATTAAAACTCATACATTCTTGCCAGTTCTTTAGAGGACTCAATAAAATAAAAAACAAACATACAAACCAGACACAAAAGAGAAATATTCCATAATATATTCTGTATGAAAAGCTTGTAATAAATTCTGGATCCCCCAATTATTGATCAGATAAAATGGACAGCCACAGTGTTCTTTTCCAGCTACTCTGATCCACCTCATGTATACAAAACTACACTTCATGCACTACAATAGTGCATGAAGATGGAAGATTTTTTGTTTGACATGCATTTATACTCCAAAGTACCACACTTGATGTATTTCCAGCAATATTGCAGCATTTAGGTATGCTGGTTGTTTGGAAACAATCAATACTTAGATAGGATAAGTGCAATTTTTTCTGTATTTACTGATATAAGCCCAATCAAAGTCAAAATGTACACTGTTCCAAAATAGCCCATCAGTTGAGCATTTGAATGCACAGGATTAATGGTTAAATTTCACACAAATAGTGCTGTTGTCTTGACACTTGTGTTCTTTGACAGATAAATTTGTCTCTTTAAATATAAAGTTGCCTGTTTTGGCTCTACCTTTTAAGAGAATAACAGAGGGAAATAAAACCACTGCAGGTACTACCTGGATGTGAAAGTCTTAGCAAATATCCTTGGCAACTGAATTCCAACAAGCATTCTGGAGACAGGTTAATGAACATCAGAAGTATTCAAAGGACTTGTCTGTAACTATATGAAAAGTCATCCAGCTTGTTTACATTCTTAAATATATATATTAATCATATATGCTGGCAGAATTTTTAGTAAATCATAATTAACCTTTTTCTTTGATCATTCTGTGATAGATACCCAATTAACTGTGTTGTTTTATTTTCTTTACATAACTTTGAATTTGATCCCAGAAGAAGGGCCTGTGACCAATCATTCATATGAGCATGTGAAAATCCACCTCCCTTATTTCTTCTTAAAAGATTTTTGAGACTATTTGACAGTATTATTTTAAGTCTTTGAGGAGTTTCAGCAACTAGAAAATTAATACACAGACAAGAAAATTTAGAATTCTTCATAAATATGCTCTATAAAATGACAAGATGTGAAATTGACTTATCTTTCTGCTAAATAATATAGAGTGTATGGAAATTAAAGAATTTCTGGCTGGATTTTTTAATGATGTCTGAGCTAACAGACCAACTAAAAATTTTGTCTGAGTGAAACCAAAGAGAATTTGCTGTTAACATCAAGGAAGCCAGAATATAACCCTCTATCCTTATGTTCTGGTTTTCTATCAGTATGAGGAGGCTAAAACCACTCTATTTCCCATTCCATTTGGCTGTTTGAATTGCTTGTTCTTCACCATAAAAGTAGTATCTCACTACACACACTAGAAGGTACTGATCTTCAACAAAGCTTCTAGTGTTACCCTTATGGATACAGTTCACAGTATCAAAAGACATAGATAAGTGGAATATATTTTAGTTAACTTCAAAAAGACCGTTCTTTGAATTTATTTACTAGTACATGGATTAGATTAAATGATCTGTAAATCATGGAATGTGGAATGTGGAATGTGGAATGTGTTCTGGAGATTGTTTACCCAAGGTGATAGCTTGATTGGATTCTGGTGATGGTGTTTTGGATTCATTGACCAATCGGATCCACGTGTGTGTGTCGGGACTCTCAGGAAGAGAGTCACAGGTTTTCTAGTTAGTGATAGTTCTTTCTAGTGTAATATTCTGTAATATAGAATAATATAGGATAATAAAGTAATTAATTAGGCTTCTGATATCATGGAGTTCTGCACATCATTCTTCCCAAATGTTGGGCATCATAGCACTGATACTCCAGCTGCTATTGCCCGACAGTTTTTTCTCCTTAAATCTGTTATCCTGGAGGCACTACTGCCCTTATTAATGGGCTCAGCCTTGGCCCACGGAGAGTCTGTCTTGGAGTCTGCTGCAAATGGCTCTATCAGACATGGGAGGAGTTTCTGGCATTTTTTTCATCTCTCCAAGCCGCACTTGGAGTCCCCCTGAATACCCAAAACCTTGTCACAATAGATATTAGTCTAAAAAAAATTGCATTATTAACATTTTAGAAAGCCAAGGTTACACAATTGAAGAAAAAATATGATTATTTCTGTATGGTAAATGACATTTTATTTTTGCGGTTATTTTAGAGTACTTCCTTTCTCCTTCTAAATTATAATATATATTATGATAGTAATATTTTATAGCTAATGTCAATGGAACTGCAGACAATTTTAAAATAGTATTAAGAGCAGAAATTTTTGACCAGCAATGGTTCATGCTTATTTTGCTTCATCTGAGGTAGACAGACATGCTATTATCATTCTGCTTTTTTTCTGTCCTTTTTTTATTGTACATTTCTGTTACTTATTTCATACTGCTGTTGCAGTCTAATTGATGATGTCTATCAAACTGGAAATCTTTTATTCTTTCTCTGTGTCTCACTTTAGCTTTTATTGCCAATTTTTCCAGAAATTATGTGTTGTTGCTATACAGATGTCTTTCAAATAATGGATTAGATTAAATGATCTGTAAAGTCCCTTCCAGTCCAGTGCAGTGTAGTTTTAGGTTTAGAAAAAAATCAGTCATGGTAACAGCTGTATGAGGTTTGTGCCTGTGATAGTTGGTCTATGTCAAGCACTCTGGTAGTCTTCAGGCTCAGAGAGTATTAGGAGAGGGGACACAGTTGCAACTGGGCTTGGGCTAAACATGTTGTAAACATGCTTTATTGACACAGCATGAGATTTCTGTTCACCTGATAGACAGATATGCAGAAATACTTTGAAAAACTCTAGAAAAGGAAATGTATATAAAAGATGAGAAAGATGATCACTCTAGTAAAGATTTGTCACTTAAACCAGTCATTTAACACCTTCCATACCCAGTAAAAAGAAATAGTCACTTCCACACTGTGAATCTCCTGAGTGTAAAGCAGATCGGTGGAAAAAAAAAAAAAAGAAAAAGGAAGAAGTCAAAACCTTTACAGAAACAGACTTTAATTTAATTAATTGAGATCTAGATGTCCACACTGAAATCACCAAGAAGTAGATCTAGTGAATCTCATTATACATAAATATCAAATTATATCACTTCAAGTCTCAAAATTTACCATAAAGTCCATGTTGGCTGGAGCATGTGAATTTCACTGTCTAGAATAAAAGACTAATTTTGAACTAGTGTAACTTGGAAAAACTTTAATATGATTCTCCTTTCTTTTTCTATATTACATATTGAAACTATACGTGTGACAAAAACGAACTGTAGCTAAGATCATGGCATGTCCTTAACTCATTAATAACTGCTGTCCTGACTGAATACTTAAGTTGGAAAGGAATGTTCTTTGTGAATGACAAAATGCCTTTTCAATTTCTGAGCCCTGTAGGAACAAAAAAACAACAAATGAACCCATAGACAGCATTCTAATCTATAGTTAATTAAAATAGACCAAGACACTTGGTGCAATGCAGTATTTTACAGCAACATTGTTTCACTTTTCAAATGTCTTCCATACACATACAGAACCACAAAATAAAGTGACCTCCTCTGAATTACTCATGCAAGTAAGCAGTTTCAAAACAAGAATACAAACTCTGGCTCATTTTTGCACCTTTGAAAGGGAAATTATAGCAAGAGTGATGTCTATGAATTTTTAAGCCCAATTCAAAGTACCCACTTGTGAGAATTTTGCCCATGTATAGAATGATGAGGTATTCATATGCTGGGCTTAAAATATTTGATAGATATCTATTGAAATGCAATAAAGACTGTGCAATAGAGAGAGTCAGGATGAGAATTAAACTGAATATATTTTCTGCAGAGAAATAACCTTCCTTTCACACAGATACTTTCCTATTAGCTGCTACCTCTGACCCTTATCCTTTAAAAATCACCTCCTGTGAGGAATGCATATAACAAGTGTTATGCTGAAATTACCTCAGAATGTCTACAAGCATGCCAGGAAGTATATTACTGACTGTAGCTGCAGTATTTATATTTAATAAGCAAACAATAAACATGACATTAAATTTCTAAAATTAAAAAGACTAGAAGCCATCCATGAAATTGTCAATTATCTGACTCTCCCTGCAGTGTTGAAAGGATAAAGCAAAGGTTCAAATCACGCTTTGCTCTGCATCAATCTCCAATTTATACATTCCCTCTAGCTCAGCCCCTTTAACCTCTCAAAACCAGTTCTCCCTATGCTCATTATCTTTAAAAATAAAATTTGATCTATATACTTAACCCAATTGTAAGTTCATCTCAAATATGCATTTTAGACCAGGTTCCCAACATCTATTATTCTCTTCAAGAAATATTTTCTAGTATTGTGGGAATGGTAGGATCAAGGCTACCTAAAATATAAGTATTGCTGTTTACTTTCTCAGACTGATTCTTTTATTCTTATCTGAGTTTATCAATGCTGAAAAGCATGAATATCTGGAGTAAAGATACAGATATCAAGATACTCACCTTTCTTTCCTTCCCTTGAGTAATAATTATCTCCATACAACTATTACATATCTGCTTGAGCCTAGACAAAACACTAATTAGGGAGTTAGAATTGGAGATATTTTTAGAATTGGTTTTAGAAAACCTCTAATATTTCAGCATTCAACAAATTTTTATTTTTTTTAAGGAGGGGCAGTGGTTGTCAAAATTTATTAATTCATCAAGATTAAATTTTGCTGTAAAAAAATATATCAGTCATGAAACAAAAAGTCTCTGAAACCAAGCTGGAATTTCTCACCAAAATAGGAGGAAAAAAAGGTAACATGATACACATGGATTATATTTTAACCACATTTTCTCCCTTCTTCTTCATCTCTTGATAAATGATCACATCCCAAAGCAAATTCCACAGGTCCAACAAAATAGCTGATTTTCCTGAACTTTTGCAAGCATTTCCTACTTCTGTTTGAAGAGCCCTCACAGTAAGAGAATGTTGAAACATGTAAATCACTCTTTGAAAATGCCATAGTGCTGCTAACTGTTTTGCTGGTATCATGTGTTTACTATATCAGAGTTAAACATGATTTTTTTGTTTATAAAGGATTCATTACAGAAGTCTTTTAGAGAGTATCTACTAGTCTTTAGGAATAGCATAATCTCAGAGGAATGTGTCTACCTAAGGTTAGATGGACAAAGACAAATTATCAATATTGTCTAAAAAGACTAATTATCATCCTGAATCACCATTTAGCCATCCATTATATAAGAAGAGAAATATGACTCATCAAAAAATTAAAAAAAAAGAACCTTGTGAGAAAAGTCTAAATGTGCTTTGATAGAGTACTTAGAGATTTAATAGCAGTTGTATTGTAAACAAATTTAATTTTCAAGTAACAAATGTTTTCAAGTTTCTTCTCTAAATGTTTGTATAAGGAATGTATGGACAGAGATGGATAGATATTAAATGATGTCAGTGACATTCCATGTTCATTTCCCCTTGCAGAGGAAGACCAGAGGAAATCAAAGCATATGTTAAAGACAAAAAGCTTCACAAGAGGCTGGAGAGAAATTACACGGGTTTGATACAAATTATTTGATCTGCATTAAGTTGCAAGCATGTAGAAACACATTGTGTGTGGGTTTTTTCTCCTATGAAGAATGATATAAATTATTTGAAATTTGGGTATCTGTGTGTATAAACATACATAATATACACAGCATGACAGCTATTCACAGTTGATTCAAATATCCAGCTCATCCAAAACTCTTAAGAGAGGCTAGGAGCTCCAAGTCATTTACAATATCATCTACAATATTTCAATCAAGCAAATTGTAAAGTTCACTTTTTTTTTCCAGCAAGAATTTCACTTGTTTTCAATTTTCTTATTTTTCTGTGTTAGTTATTCACTATCTCTTACTTTTAGCATGTTAAATTTTACATCAAAATGCTGAAATTGGATCAATTTACTCCTTCTAGCTACCGTCTCTGGGGCTGGTGTGAGGGAGTGATGTCCTGCTCCCTGACAGAAATTAAGCATGGTTGAATAGAATGAGCTCCTGGACTGAGGCTTTGAATGAGAGGAAGCAGTAAGAAGCCTGCAGTGCAAAATGAGCAGCAAACAGAGTTTCTCAGGACTGCAGAAAGGCTCACTTGTTGGAAACTCCTGTTTCTCATGACGAACACCCCAGGCTGTGCCTCCAGTAGCAGCTAGCATGACCTAATAACTGCAGACCTGTGGAGAAAACTGGTGCTAAGGACATGGTGACCTCAGGATATATACTTCATCAGGATTTACACCAGCTTAAATTTAATCTGGTTCATGGGCTGAAACTACCTTAGCAATGGGAGAATATGCTTCTGAAATGCTTTTTCCAATCTATTATTATTATTATTCTTTTTATTATTAGTCTTATTATTATTTATTATTTATTATTATTAAAGCAGTTAAACAACTAACCAGTTTGTATGCTTGCTGAGACCACTCTGTGAATAAACCAAAGCATAATAAATAGTGGCACTGGAGAGAGCTGCTCTAAAAATGTAGTCCTGATCCAAACTAAAATGACAATGTAGAAGAAAAATCTTTGGAGGTAAATGAAAAGCAATTTTTTCTTAGAAGATAAAATGTGCAGATGGTGAAAGTTGACATGATGTAGACAATTGCTGGACAGATGGATCCATTCTACAATAAAATGGTAGAACATAGACAGATTTCAGACTTCTCTATTTCTTTTTTGTCTTCTACAAAGCATCCCAGTCTTCTCTGTAGGCAGTGTCGCTTCATTGTAGATTGTAAATTAAACCACCTTAGCAGGAACTTAGATAAGAAAAAGATGATACTGTTGTCCAAGTGTTATCTCAGACCTAGGGGGGAGGTTATCAGGCTGGAGGAGAAGATTCTACAACTGACAATGGACACATAGAATGGAGAATTTATAGATCACAAAGAAAGCCAACTCAGCAGCTGTGCTGAAATCAGCTCAGACTGGGTAAAAGGTAATTTCAGCAAGAGGAGATAGTGACTCAGTCCACTGACTCAAGAAACCTGCCAGCTCAAAAGGAGAGAAAGACTGGGCGTGGGACTAATTAGCATTAGAAGTGAGGGTATCATTTAACTTGTAAAATAAGAGAACTTTGTAGCCAGTAAGTATTAATTCCTTTATATGCTAAAATGTATAAATAGTGAAAACTTTTCAACAACATCAGGACCCCCACCACCTACAAGCACAGGGTGAAGAAGGACCAACAGGAGGCCACAGAATCCATGGGTGGTGACTATCTTCTGCTTGATCTCCCTCCCCCTCTCTCCCTTTTCACCACTATTCTATTTCTATTTCTCTGTTAAATAACACCTGAATTATTGACTTCAGCATATGATCTCATTTGCACAGCAGAGGCATCTCTCACAAATCAGATCATAACACAAGGTTCCCAAAGGTATAAGTATAGTACGCCAACAGAGTTCTTCAAAATAAAAGCACAGAAAAATATGGAGGCCACAGGACTATAATCATCACCACAAATGAGTAAATACTTGCAATTAAAAAATTGCAACTTTTTGACTAGGGTGAAACTGGTCTTAGGAATCAGACATAGAAAACGCATCAGATAGCCAGGATATAGAAAATACCATGTGTATAGTAACACTTGAATGTAAAATGAAAACATGAATTAATAAAGAGCAAGAGCATTGTGTCTAGAAAAGAAAAAGAACAAACTCAAACAGATCCACAAGTGGGAAAAAAAACTCCTTCCACAAGCATCATACTCCTCCTGATGCTCCTGGTGACTGTATAAAAAGAATTTAAAGAATAAATATTTGAAATTACAATGTGGTCTCCACATTTCTGTTCCACTTCAGGTTCATCTGTAGTGAAGTTATCTAGTTCAGCCACAGATCAGGCTGTACCGTAAAATAATAACCTATACTTGATTCCAGGTTAAGAAAAATTATGTCATTCAAACCAGTTTTTTTTTAGGATTTAGTATAAAAGTGTTAAACCAAAGTCTGCAGTGAAACTTAGGTTACTGATTGATAATAGCCAGATAATTCCAGCGCTGTGTTTATTGTTTGAAAATTGCAGTAGGTCCTATTACATTGTGTAGACAGAAGGTGCTGATCAAAGCAAATCCAGCAATGTATGGATTAGTAGCTTTTTTTTTCTGCTCCTCAATTGCTTCAACTTATTCTAGAACAAAAAATTAAAAATCAAGCCATGTCTAGTATTGTTTGCATCCTGCTTAAAGTACAGGTGAGAATATACTGCTAGGACTGCTCTTTCAGGAGAAAAAGAGATAATCTCCTGAGTAAAATCCTGATTTTTTTCTGATTTGTGAATCTGAAAGAGCAGACAGTGTTTTTCTTAGATGGTTAGGATCTGCACTACTAAAAAGCTGTGCCAAGATAGATGAGAGCAACCATTGGAGTAGTCTGTTCCTATAGTGTGCCTCCTCCTTTTTGCAAGGCTTTAAGGTACCTGTTTCACTGAATATAGAATGTTTTATAAAGGTCAGATGAAGACAATCATGACTGGTTTTTTCCCTTGGTTTGTTTGCTTACCAGGTTTTACTGTATGTCTTTAAAAAGGAATGGTTGGGCAGCAAAGTCAAAAAGCTGCTCATTTTTCTTTCCTGGCTGCTGTAATCCAATCAGATAGAAACTTCTGGAAAGAAGGAATTTTGTTTTTTCTGCAAATGTCTGGACTTTTCAGGGTGAGTCTTCTGGTGGGCATATGAAAAATGAGCCAAAGGGTACCATGGGCAAGCAGAGGCTGGGAAACCACTGAAAAGACAAGGACAGAGGTGACCAGCCAAGTGCCTAAGGCAATAGGCAGAACAGAGTGCATCAGCTGAAGTCTGGTGGCACTCAGCCGTTGTCTTGTATTATTGTAAAAGGCAAAAAGAATGGAGCAAATATTCATCCTGAAAAGACAGAGTAGAAAAAGTAGAGACTGTGTACAAATCTCCCTACTTTCACTCTCTGAGCCAGGAGGTCTGAGATTTTACAATTTAAAAATGTTTGTCTCAGTACTGTAAGAAAACCTTGCTTTATAATTTTAATGTTCTCCTGGTATTTTGCACTTACTCTCTTAAGTGAAGGCATTCTCAAAATCCTAGCCAATTTCTGATGTAATTTACAAATACTGATGAACAAAAGATGTTCAAGGAGGAAATGATAGGAAAAAAATTGAATGAAATTTGGAAATTAGAAAAAAATGTGATGAAAAAGGGAGACAGAACATATGGCATGAGCAAACATAAAGTATTCCAGATTGTCTTGTTCACATCTCGAAAAACTGAGAAACCTAATTTGCTCTGAAAGGCCACATTATGTCCTCACACTCCCCTGCATGCATATTAACCATGCAATTTTAGAAAACCACTATGTCACATCATGCCATCATGTTCATCCCACATTCACTATTAGACTGAGTACCTGGGAAGATGAGTGAGCATGATGAACATTACCTTCATCTGACATTTCACAGGGTCAGTGCATTAAGTCCATGGTTGAAAACTGGGCAAACAGCTATTCTTTTTCAGTTCAGGCAACCTCAAAAATGAAAAAGAAGTATTTTTATTATTTTTCAGTGCACAGTTTTTGCTATATAAAATAGAAGCACAAAAATAAGTCTTTTTCACTTTGCATACTGTTAAATGTATAGATACCAAGTTAGATAGTACCATAAATATTTCCATAGGCAAACAACACCAAAAAGTTACTCTCATACACAAGCAATGGTAAATGATCTCAATCCTGTGATTAGAAACTAATTCCCAGACTGTACAATAAAGCTTCTTTCTAAGTCTTCAGCAGACATACAATTTGAATTCCCTTTTCAT
The DNA here is from genome assembly GCF_037042795.1 of Molothrus aeneus. Classification (NCBI taxonomy): domain Eukaryota; kingdom Metazoa; phylum Chordata; class Aves; order Passeriformes; family Icteridae; genus Molothrus; species Molothrus aeneus. Next base: position 28,163,663 of record NC_089650.1, on the reverse strand, counting down.
TTCTCAATCATACTCCTTTTTTTTTCCCCTCATCACTCAAAATAAACTCAAATAGTTAAGGTAGCCCTAAGGCATTATACCTTGGTTGAGCTACTTGGCTGCATTTATTTTTTGTCCTCTCATTATTTATAGCACTAGGCTACAAGTACTTGAAGCTGGAATGTCATTATCTGAAAGCTAGTCACAAAAACACTGATAATACTTCTTAGTTTGAGTAATAAGACATAGACTCTATGTGTTATTGTCTGCTGTTTGCAATTGCCTCAAGATAATGGTTATACTTCATAGAGTCCCCTTCACAACCCTTCTCTTCCTGTTTATAATAAAGCATAACTAAGGATGATTTTGGAATATTAAAAACTTCAAAGGTAACTAAGCTGTATTGACTGAGCTATAAGGAGAATGGAAGAATTCAGAATCATCACTTTCTTTTTATTGTTTTAATCTTTTCTGCCCTATTGACACAATAAAGGGCTTCATAACAACTGCTATCTGAACTGCCGTGGCGCTCCAAGCTATGCATTAATCTTCAAAGCTGAAGCATTTTGAGTTGTATTTCCAAGAATGATAGTGTGGTATTAGTAAATCAATGGTTCCAGTTACATAAACACCCTTATATAATACTTTTTATTTTTGTCCAGATAAAGGAACATGGAAAAATTTTTGTTTGTAATTTTTGTCTTATGCTTCAAGCTTCACCATCATCTGCAAATTGTGATTAAAAAAGATAAGCATCAGATATTTACAGCCTTTCTAAAGTTCTAAAACTGAAATAGCTATCCTTTTATAAATAAAAATTCATGTAATGGTTCAGTACATTTTAATAACTGTTATTTATAATAAGTGCAGTATAGTATTAGACTATTCATAATTTAGATTCATGCTTTCCTGACAGGAATAGAATTGAAATTAACAATAAAACAACAAAACCCACTGCAGGCTGGCAGAATAATTTATTGTAATTTTTTTTTAAGCAATAAATATTTTCAATTATTACTCAGATTTCATTAGTAATTAAATATATCATGATTAAATACGGAGGATAAAACAAAAAATTGAAGATCTTGTCAGCAGAGGAAAAAAAAGATAAAGAAAGGAACTAATAATCAGAACCTAAGAAAGAAAAAGGGATTCTATATGAATGTCATTCAAGAAATTATAGTAAAAAAAGAATAGATGACAGAAAAGTAGAGAATCAAAGCAATGATGGCAAAAAATGTAGGAATGAAGATTCAGAAATAGCTCAATTTATACATACATATTCCTGCGAATAAGACATTGCTGTCTTTAAAAACAGGGTCAGAAACTTTGTATTAACAATGCAAGGACTCAGGACTTTTTTGTTTTTCAGGATTTCCAGAGAATCACAGATTTCTTATAACCAGGTGACAGTTATTGACCTTATATTAGCTTTTACTTGGCATTGTGCAATTAGATGTTTGAAGATTTATAGTTAGAATACTATCTACACATTTTTGTATATATTATATTGTAACTACAGATAATTGTTCTGTGGAGAGTGAGTCCTCTATGATCTTAGATAAAGGAAGTGATATCTAGAAGTACAGGATATTACTAGTGTTTGAAAATACAAACACAGCATCATGCCAGAAACCCTAAGGGCTCTAAAAATAATTTAGCAATAATTGCAGAAAAACAGACTTGTGAGGTGTGTTAAACTTGGTTTAGGGATGACAACAGAAACAAAGAATTATCTCTTACATGTAAAATACCGTGTACCAAAAAAAAAAAAATAATCAGCTTTGTTAGTAAATAAGAAAAGAATGATAAATTAGACCATGTCACAAACTTACAAGATTAACTCCAGTTAAAACCAGAAGTGAAGGGAAGGAACCTCTTCATTGGATGTCATACTTCTTTCATCAATGATATCATGACACTGTGGCCATGCTTTGGAATGAAGGTCAGCACAAGGCTAGAGAAAGGGGTAGAAGGTCAGCATATAACACTTTTCTGTTTGTTTCTCTGTTTATTTATATATAATGAGCTGCAGTTAACTTATCCTTAAATGCTCATATCACTGTAAGTGGACTGTTAGCAGCTTCTTGGCGTTTTTGTTTTTTTGGGTTTAAAAAAAAACAATTGTCTAATAATAAATGTTTGCTGTCTCTGCACATCAGTTGTGTTTCTTTATTAAAAAAATTACAAAAATTTTCCTGGGTGTAGTGCAAGAGGAAAAAAGGAGTTCTATCTCTCCAGTGGGACTGCGCAAGATGGATTTGATATTTTAGGTATTTCTCTCCTTGAGTCATCTGCCTGAAAAAGACTTGCAAGAATTTTAGGCACAAGTGAAGTTTTCTCTGTCCTACATGAATGCAAAGAGAAAACAAATTGTTCCTGCTGAGACATAAAGCATCCTGGTAATCTCTCCCATTCCTACTAGAACTTCTGTGTACAGGTGATATAATAAAAGAAAGCACCAGGTTTAGTTCTTTCTAATTTGAACTGACCTACAATGATGCCCAGTACACCCAGTTGCCTTATAAAAAAACCTTGTATGCAACAACTCTCCTTGTGGATATCTCCTTATGGAAAATGTGGAATTCTGCCACAATTCCCTCATTATTTAAGGCATCCTGAACTTAAAATAAAAAGCCACAAGAAACCATCAAAACTAACTACAACAAAACTCCTCCAAAACACAGAACACAAACACAAATTAATTGTGTCTCACAGCTCACAGGTCAAGTTCTATGCATGTTGAAGACAGAAAACACAACCCAGGGAAAAAGATGGGGTTTCAAAGCAATGACAGTGACTAAAATCTTAGCCATCCACTGTGTTGAAATTTATGAAGTTGTTTGAAATATTCATCAGATAAATTTTAAAGACAATCCTTAGAGTGGAATCTAGAAACCTAGTTTCATATACGATTCCTCTAAAGGTGATTCTGCTTCACAAGTAAAAAGTAACAGACTTCAGCCAAGGTTTGGTGGATGAAAATCAGAAGTCACTGCTTGTTTTGGACACTCTCTAAACTACTTGCTGCTTTGATTACTTTAGACAAGAAAAATGGAAAAGCATGGATTTGGAGAGGTTGATGTAATCTACTTAATATGGGCAAGGCTGTGGTGTTCCCAAGTAGTATTGGCTCATAAGCAGTGACTTAGTGGCTTCAGGAAACCTTAGCTATAGAAGAAAAAATTGAGAATTAGGGTTTAAAACTTCTGGCTATATGACATCTGCAGCTCATTTTGGGATCCTCAATGTGCCTGCCATTGTGAACAATTTATAAAAAGGGACTGATTTAGATTTTAAAAAGGAAAAAAAGGTAGGGAATCTCTATGAAAGGATTCTATAGCTACAGAAAGAAAGATTGAAAAAGAGGCATAAATAAGTTTTGCACTGAGGATAAGGCAAAACTTATCCTCAGTTATTACAGTTATTACAATTATTGTTAATTGTATTCTTTCCGTCAGATTTAATCAGGAGCATAGTAGGGTACAAGTGGAACTGTGTGAAAGTTAATGAGAATGCATATGTAGAAATGGATCAAAGAATTTGGTAAACTTTAAATGGAAGTGAGAAGCAGATCCTATGATAAAGACTTAAAATAACCAACCAAAATTAAGACTGACTGAAAATATACTTGTCCTTAACAAATACTCAAGAACTTGAATAGTAGAGAGGCAGGATTACCATTCAAGGACAAAGTTGTCACAACAACAAATGGATTTAAGTTGACAGTAAATAATGTTGACCAGATGTGAAAAGGAGAGTTATAATTCTAAAAGAGAAGAGTAACCTTGCACTTAAAAACAGAGGAAAAACCACAGCAAAAGTGAATTTAGCTACCCTATGAAATAGATTTAAGATTATATGACAAAATGCAGAGGCACTACACTCTGTTTTAGATGCTCCTTTTCAAATATTTGTACTGTATTCCTAAATAAAAAAAATCCATTTGAATATATGTTGATTTCAAATGTGTCACACTTATAAAATATCTAGATTGCTTCCTTTTTTTTTTCTGTCAATCACTCCTTTAACCTTCTTTAGACAGCACTTAACTGATTCCATATTTTTCAAAGTTTACTGCTCAGCTTAAAAGAAGGTTTTACTGTATTTGAGCTTATGTGTCACCTTAAAGCAGGTACTATATGAATAATTAGCAAAAGTTCTCATTAGGTATGTGTAAATGAAGCAAATGTACTTGGTCTATTGGTCTGATTATCTGTAAATTTATAAGTATATTTATACTAGCATTTATAAAAAATAAAAATTTGCCTCAAGATGTGTTTAGGGAAAAAGTGTCAGCTGGAATTCACTTCAATTGTTTTTACTGGAATTTAAAAAAGCACTATGCATTTAGAAGATATCTCTTGTTTCCCTCTACAAAACTAAGATACACAATTTTCTTGTAGATTGTTTGGATATACACACTGATAGCTTTCCTTCACTGAGATGTGTCATCTTTGTGACTGTCACACTATCAGTATGCCCTGGTTTGTACTGTTGGAAAACATCTGTATGCGTTGTCCTTCCTGGTGCTCCCTCCTTGAGGGTTAGCCATAAACACAGGGCAAAGCTGTTGTCCCTTCTTTTCAGGTCCTCTTAAAACATACAGCAAATTAGGTAAGACTTTGAGAGAAAGAGAGAGATGGAAGGGAGTATTGTAAATATCTTTGAAGCAATTCTCTATATGTTCACTCACACTGTGGGTGACTGAGAAGAGGAGGAACTAACAATTACCTGGAGGAGGACCCTTAGAGCTCTTAATTAAACAGAGATTGAAGGTTAACTCCCAAAGGCAGCATGATCACAGAATGCATCAGCAAGTGCATAATGCTTAGTGTAAGTGTCAACAGAGTTCCAGGTACCCTCTGCACCTGCCAAGGGTGCAATGTTCCACAGAGAAGCCACTGTCACTGCTTAAAATGGCCAAATGCGCTCTTGCAAAGAAGGGAGGTTCTTTGTCAGCAGTTTGATAGCATTCATTTGCATGTTATGATAACCAGGATGGTAATTTTTGTGAGGACACTGTCACCCCCTGAGGTCCTTCAGCCTTTACACAAGGACATTGAGAAACCTCGTGAAGAAGGTTTTCCACTGTAAAAGGACAGTGTGAATTTATACTCTAGTGTGCGGAGAATTGTATTTACTGAGAAATCATGAGACTCAGGAGAGGCATGGCAGTCAGAAAACTCCTCTGGTAAAGCCTTGAAAAGCCCGTTAAGGGTTGCTTTTTCCTTCTGGAAATGACACAAGGGGAATTAGCCTTAAGACCCTGTATCTGATCTAAGCTTTCCTGTAGAAATCATAGCTACTGAAAATTCTTTTAACAGATAAATGGAAAGATATAAAATCTAAGGTGAGCAGAGCCTGCACTTTTGAACTGAAAGAGTCCATTGATATCATACTGGAAAGCAGATCTTTAACTGTAGGTAAAGCCTATTAGAACTTTCAAAAATTTCTCCTGGGGAGTGAGAATGCTGATTAATCTCTTACCTGAGGACATAAAACCACAATGACTGCTAAATTGGCTGTAACAGAAGAAAATTACAGGTTGCACATCTTTAGTTTTGGACTGGGAAATTCACTGAGGCTGGGAAACATGACTTATGACAGTACCAGTATGCAACTATTTAATGTGGCAAGTAGATGTACTAAAATTTCTTCTACTGTCTATAAGGGTGTTCTTCTCTAGAGAACAGATATGCTCTAAGACAAATTCATCCAGTATTTCACTCTGAGACAAACTAACTTTTGCTCATGACAAAGAGGTCTTGAGGAAGACAAAGCCAGGGTGACAGAGAGGTGGTATCTTAAATGCAACAAAAAAAAAAAAAGATGGCAGAATCCTTGCCTGTGATAACCATAACTCAGTCACCAGAAATTTTAAATTAGGATGTTTAATGTAAATTAATTTAACACTTAGTCCCTTGAAAGAGGCTGAGATGAGAAATTTGATAGTGACTCCAAGGGAGGCAACAATTATGCACTTCACCATACCTTCAAAATATTTTCATAATTCCATCAGCCTTGTCTCCCAGATGATTCATGAAAAGACAGGCCTGTAGGCAGAGGGCCTACCTGGAAAATAATTAATGTGTGAAATAAATAGTGTCTGTGTGGACATGAATAAAGACTGAAGCAAATTTAAAGATTTCAAGATGTCCATCAAATGTTTGTGGGATGTAGTACATGCCAGTACATACACTAAACACGACCCTTGCCCTTGGAACTGCAATTCCTCAGAGATATCTGTGGCCACAATCATGTGCTTTTTCAGGACTGTTCTCATCATTATGGACCTAGCTGTGATATCCAAAGCAGCAGATCCTACATACAATTTTCTCAACCAGAATATTCCTATTATATATATTATATATATAATTACTTATATTTTCTAGTTGTTCTGGGAAAAAAAATCACACAATAAGTTACATCACATATTTAACTAGCAGTCTTCCAGATTATGATAAACAATCCTAGATTCTGTATTATCATCAGTGAAGAGAAACAAGGTCAAAGCCTCACAGCTAACTTATTTCCCATTTGGATGATGTGCTCCTAATAATAATAATAATAATAATCAGGAGTAGAATCATGCCATCTTGCTTCTCACTGCACAGTGAAACAGAAAGTACAATAGTAAATTAATTTTTATTTCTTTCTGTAGAGCAGAATGGTTTCAGTGTCTACAGTTTGGGTGAGTCTACATTTCAGATCAACAGCATGCTTTCAGTAAAAATGTCTGAGTTTTTGTGACAGTCTCCAGCACTGGACAATGAGAGACACACTGTAGCAATACTGATCATAAACCAGAGAAATACTAGCTTAATACAGGTTGAATAAAAAATACCTTTTTAGAAAACAGGGGGAAAAAAAGCAGTATGAATAATGAATTTATTTTTTTTAATAATGGAAGTACTTTGTCAAGGCTGAAGACATTTGTTTACTGCTAGTGAATGTATATAGATTAAAGCAGGGAAATAAGAATATATTGACTCACAATGCCAAGTAACAATAGCAGAACTACTCTTTTAGCAGTTGCCGTGGTGCAGTGCATTATGAAGGCAACAACAGCTGTTTCTGAATGAGTGTTCATTAGAAGTATATGTACAAACTTCCATTTTCACCCAATGGGTGCAACTGAGTGAAGAAGAACTGATACCTCCCCCAACAGCTGATATATACTTCTATCTTCCCCATAAACTGTCCATGCCTTCCCTGTCTTCAAGCATTCACAACTGCAAGAAGAAAGTTGTAAGTTTTACAAAATATTAATTCTACCATTGGAAAACAGATGCAGCCTGCTGGACTAAGGATAGAAATAAAACATCAACCTGCAATCACTGCAAAATATCCAGCAGTTTTTATTTGCACTGCTGGCATTGAGCAGACCTAGACTGAAAATATATTCTTAACTACTGACAATAGTTTTGACTTTAACTAATTAGGAATACTTTCACATTTCTTCTAATTTGTATATGATTTGCATTGTCCACAAACTCATTTTGTAAATTTCCCAGAGTATTCAGAAAGTTACCAGCTATCCAAATAGCAAACAAACATGAAACAAGTCAACTTCAGATTTTCATGCATCAATAGACACAAAAACCCTTCCTGTCTCTGCACAACATAAGGGCATACTGTGAGCAGCCCTATGTGAGCAGTAAATGTCAACTGGGGGATCTTTTATTAAATAACTAAAGCCACTTTATCTGTCCAGGAAATTGCAGAGGCTATTTTGTAAGGCATGCCCCACAGGTTCAGAAAGACAAAATGCAGGAACTTGTTGTACAAGTTCTGAGTTAGTTTGCTGGTTTTATTTTAGGGAAGCTATGATGAAGCCTGAGAACTCTAAGACAAATAAAAATATCATGGAAAAAAATTGTTTGATATAGAATTTCAGAGTTCAGTCAGAATTCATTTGTTTGATTCAACATGCCAGATAAATTGAATGTAAAACAAAATACAGCATTTCCTAAAATAAATACTCATTAAAATGAATATAACTATAGATAGCTACAGTGCTTAGAGAAATAAATAGAGCCCAAAATGAAATAAATGTAGAACATTGGAAAAAGCAAGCAACTTTTACAGAACATGATAAAATGAACACTGCACCATTTAAAACTGATTGACAGGTAATGAACTATAAAATCTATATTGAAATGGAAATGACAGAGGAAGAATAGCACAAGGCATCAAAGCAATAGTCACAGAGCTGAAAGATGGGAAAATTTCTGAGACAACAGCTTACTAAAATTAAGCAAATTAAAGAATGATGAAAAATCTTTGTGTTCTGATTGAATTAACCAGTTGCTGAGAGACAGAACAGCACTGTAATTTAACAGGACTCTTAAATGGTTTCTCCTGCTTCTAGCAAACATCCTCTACAGCTGAAAATTGACACCAGTAAACCACAAAACACATTCTTTCATATCCAGCCTTTCCTTGATTGTAGCTACATATCTTTACCGTGTTATCAGTTTACTATTCAAGTATCAATATGGCAAGTGCTTAATGAAGCAAGCATCAGTTTATTCGGGACTTTCAATCCAGGACTAATTTGCTTTGCACCTGTTTTGAATTTGTTTCAAAGCAAATCTTCCAGTCTATTTGATAAGCAAAATTCAGACAGTAATATTCACTTGTAACATTTTCCAGGAATCCGGAATGGTTTTTTGGTTTCTCTTTCCCTAAGGGTTCCTACAGTTCCTTTCCTGAAGGATCACCTTCGCCTTGTTGTTTGCATTCAGTGGACTGAAATCCAAAGCATCAGTCTCATTAGCAGCCCCTAGCTAATCTACAGAATATATCACTTTGAAAATGTTTTCCAATGAATACCGTGATAAGAACTCATTAAAATCATGACAAATTTTGTAACTTAAAAGTGGTCTGTACTCGGCTAAAAGTCTGAAGACTACATTCCAAACCATTCATTTTATTACAACTCTCTGCATTAAATCAAACAAGGAGCCACTTGTTTGTTTGTTTGGTTGTTGTTTTTTCCATCTAAGTAGGAAAATATCAACTTGAGAAAAGGTCTACCTTCAAGAAAATCAAGGAATATATTTCAAAATCGATCAGTTCTTTAGGCATGTTCTCAAAACATCCAATCTGCACACAAGTAGATTTTTATCTGAACCATTCTACATCCTAATATACTGCCTCTAGAGACAGTCAATAAACAAATAGGAATTTTCCTGAAGTCTTAGCAACAATTGAAAGAATATGAAATATGACATTCTAGCTATTATATTAGAGGACTTTGATTTCAAGATTTCAGTAACTTTGATACTATTAGTCAGAAAGTTTTTTTATGTTGGATGTTCATAATCCTCAAACTAGTTAGTCATTTAATTTTGCCTTGCATTGTGTTTGTTTAAATGAGTTTTCAAAATGTAATTTGTTCTTGCTTAGAAGTCATCAATAGATAACCACTATTCTTTCAGGGATGTACTATACAGTTCTCAGGATTTGTCTCTGTTCACAAATGTGGTCAAAGATTAACCCTTAAATTTATTGTAAATTAATAGAGAAATGTAGGTGCTCTGTATCTTAGCGCAGTCTAAAAGTCTCACCCAAATAGGTTCACTGACAATTTCAACTTAAGATAACATATCATCAAGATAACTTTTTTAGTCATACCCTGGTGAACATTTGCCTCTTATATCTCACTATTTTCTGTTAAGGATTTTTAACGTTCTGTTCTTCAACTTTAAGAAGAAGTAAGTTTTAAATACCAAAGACCATGATATTTCTTCAAGAGGCACTCCAGACAAGAGGCATGAAGATAACAGATTTCCAGTTTTCCTGGCCCTTTTTGCCCTGCATAGTATGTGGGTAGCATGAAAAGGAGCTGTCTACCCTCATTATTAAGCTCCTGCTCTTTATTTTTGAAATCCTGAAATTGTGAAACCACTTGGTTATAATTCATCTCTGAATCAGATGTCATGGTATTTTCTTTATTTTCTGTATGAGTTAATTTTATATTTATCAATCAACTCAGTATAATTGCATTTTATGTCATTCTCAGAGCATTTCCCCATTTCCATTCATCCTGCACACATTTAATGCTTTTAATGTTAAGCTTATGATAATTTTTCCAAAAGTTTAAAGTTCAAATCAATCTCTACTGTGTTTAAATTATTTTAGAAAAGTAGCTATTTTGAATAATATAAACTTCAAAAAAGAAAAAAAATCCATTTTCTTCATAATGTCTGCTTCAGCGTTAGTCATACTAAATTTTCTTTGAAGAATTTTACTGTATTTCAACTCAGATTATAAAGAGGGGAGTACTTTCTTGAAGAATAGGACATGACTGCAAGAATGCTGAGAAAGAGTAAAATCCATCTTTCTGTCACTTTGCAAGGGATTATTTTTAACTACCTATGGTTTCTGCCTAGTCATTAACAGGCTGAAAATACATGTGTCAAATAAACCACTGAATAAGGAGGAATGAAATGGAACAGATCTATTAAAAAGGTATAGTGAAGTGTGTTCACCACTCTAGTGAGCTGAGAAAATTTAGTTTGAATTAGTTTTACTACACTGTTGTATTGGAATACTAAACACAAGACTGTAGGCCAAAAAGTAACTGAATAATGCACTGGGAAAAATTGTAGATCTATATGGACAGATTTCCATCTTCAAAACTCTCCTCAGAATAATAAATAACAGGATCTTCAGCTGCTAAAATATCCAGATAGAAACATTCCATCAATTACTGAAGAAATAAAATGGTTTGTATCACCATGTGAAATGTAAATCCCTGAAGTTTCTGTGTAACAAAAACTTCATAGTTAGATAGAGATCTAAGAACACTATCAAGAAATGTCCAAATTTGGAATAGCTAAGGTGTTCCTTCAGTGATACAATATTTTAAAGCAGTCTGTACAAGGTTTTTTTCAGGAGTAACTTTGTCAAGGACAAAACATAGTATGTTTCTGGTTAGTATAGGAAATTTATAACACAATACTCAAGGAAATCTGAAACATTTAAACTACTTCTAAACAAAAAAGAAAGGTATTAAACATATATACATAGCCACACAGCTAAACTATATTTTGATTTTGTACTCTCCAATATGCAAGCTGAAATTCATCCTAAAGGAGTCACTATAAGGACATTACACTATCTAAACATTAAGTTATATAAATTTCAGAAAAAGAAAAAAGTCAAATTGGTACATAGGTGATAGCAAAGAGATCTAAAAAAGGTATTTTGCACAGACTAAGTCTGAGCTAGAGTTGTGTGATATGGAACTGAACTGAGATATGCTACATGGAAATTCAGTGTCTTTTTTTTTTTAACAAGCTTTTTAAAAAGAAAAGGAACAAAACCAAGTCTTGCTTATTCATCCAATTTAACAAAGAAACTCAAGGTACAATGTTAAGACTGCACCTAAAATGCCAATTATTTGGGCTTTTCAATCAGAAATTGACAAAGATTTTGTTCAAGGAAGAAAGAAAGAAAGAAAGAAGGAAGATGAACTTCAGACTTTAATATAGGGGTAATGGAATGGTAAAAAAAGAAGCTCTGATTTCCTATTGTTGCAGCATCAGTCATTAACTGCTAGAAAATTACCTAAACAGCATCACATAGGGAGCATGAGATGCAGCAGATGTAGATAAATAGTGCTTTATATATTCTTAAATTTGTATGATTTATAAATAATGGCCTCTGGGATTAATATTTTCTCACAGTTAATGGCTTTGGGGCATACTCCTCTGGATTGTCATTAATTGTCAAGAAATGCTGACCTCAGAGGTCATTCTTATGAAAGTGCTGCATAATGTATATAATAGTTATGTAAATGCTGAGTATCACTGCAATAAATATTCAAATGAGGTGCTTACAGAATGATAATAGGTTATTCTTGAGCAAATGCTTTGGCTGGATGTGGGAGGTGGGCAAAGGAAGGGAGTGTGAACACTTACACTCAATGGCAACCAAGCCTAAATGTTTTTTATTCTCTGATAAGATGGAGCTGGGTTTAAGGTTTGGTACTGTCAAAGATAAAGGATACTAAGACTGCAGGATAAATTCCAGTTTGGAGCTCTGCCCTTTATGGTATTTGGCAGTAGTCGGAGGAATTTTGAATTGCACTGCAAAATAAATAGAATCTACTGCCAAATATTCTCAATGTGTCACAAGGGCACATGTTCAGAATTAGAGCATTCTGTCTCACTCATCCTCCTTAGATGTGGATGGCTAGTTCAGACACCTCCCTTAGGAGCATAACCATTATTGTCTCTAGTGAAAGCTATGCATCACCAAAGAGTATCCCTGAATTTTAAGCACTGAGCCCCCTTGAGTTTGCCAGTCAGACATTGATGGACGAGGAAGTTTTCCCTCATGAATTTAGACAGCAGAGAAAGAGGTTGCTATCAAGTGTGTCTACTCTCAATTCAGAGTTATGGATTCTGTACTGTGGATAGACACATAACTACCACAAGTTGTAGTGGGCAGCTGTCACTCTTTTTGAAATTATGATGTCCGCAGTGCCCACTTTTTGCACAATAATAGCCACTAAATATAGAGAACACATGTGGGAAATCAGTGTTCATAGATCATTTCCTTCCTAAATATGAGAGGAATTCAAATTACTTTACCCTCTTCCCAAGTATCTTACCTTCTAGATTATAACATAGACAGGACTACAATTGCTGTCCACAATTCTTATGGAAGCAGGAATCCTACTTTCTGCATAGGCAAAACCCCCAAGAAACAAGTCCCTAGAATTCAAATTGCCAACTCCTCAAGCTTTTAGGTAGAACATTACTCATTAAAAGAAATGTTTGTTTATCTGATCCACAACTCAGGTTCTGTTTTGGTTTCTATGTTGGATCAAGCACTAAATAAAAAAGGAAATGCTTGGAAAGATCTCCCTATCTCAAAACCTACATTATTTAGATGCTACTTCTGTGAAGAAAAACACTGGCCCTCTCTAAGATGTTGGATGTGTGCTCATAATTTATCTGTAATGCAATGAAGTTTGAGCAACAACAACACCACTAACCTCTTACAATGACGCACTTCTGTAAAACATTAGACACTACTAAACACCATAATTGGGTCACTGCATAGGATTAATTACAAAACAACTGAATATCCAGTCCTTCAGGATTAGGGTGAAAATATCCAAGTCACAAAATTACTTTAATAGAGGCACTACAAACCTGTTTTATCCATCAAATAGCCCACTTCTAGATGACTTAGGGCCAGCTGTCCCAGCTGTGTGCTCTCCCAGCTCCTTGTGCACCCCCAGGCTCCTTGCCAGTGGGGTGATGTGAGAGGCAGAAAAGGCCTCGACTCTGTGTGAGAACTGCTCAGCAATAGCTAAAACATCCCTGTGACATCAATGTCATATTCACCAAAAATCCAAAACACATCCCCATGCTAGCTACTATGAAGGTTAACACTTAATCAGCCAAAATCATCATATTGTCATAGATTTCAAAACTTATCCACAGTACACACTAAGAGGGATCAGCTTTAATTACTAGGTTAATTTGCTTTGCCAAAGTGAAATAACCCAAACTTTAATTGGATCAAACAAGATCTATATTGATCTTGTTTGAATTTCACAAAATAAAATAGGAAAATAAATGCATTTTTATTTAAACATTTTTGAATTAAAACAAGATTTCAAACTCAATGTGGTGTGTTTAATTGTTATGAATATAAATCCTTGTAGCATTGCCAAAATTTAATAAAATTTAGTCATTATTTTATAATTACTGTGTACTCTGCTTAAATATATCAACTGCATGAGTACAACATGCAACACATCAATGGGGATATCTCATTACTAAAACCAACCTAGTACTGTTTTGTTTGAAAGATAAGGTTGTCTGCAAGAGCATGGCCCATTGATTTATTTCTGGAATTGTAAATCATCTTTCACAGAGCAAGACTCACTCCATGAAAACAGGAGTAACAGCATTCCTCCCTTTCCTTATGACAAATAATTTTCTGCAGCAACATAATTTTAAATGCATCATTGGAAATGATGTTTGATTGTCCCTTAAAATTCACCTCTCACAAAAAAAAAATTAGGAGAAAATAGGACTGTTGTTCTGTCTAGCTAAACAATCTTGTAATTTTTGTGAAGATAGATTACTAAATCCACAAGTGAATAAAATATTTCAACTACACAAAAAGCCTTGAATTGCCATGAAGAAAACAGTGCATTCTCTTTAAAACACTTTTGCTTTTTCTTTATTTGATTTAGAGGATTGAGTCAGATCAAGTGAAGAGTACTAGGGCGAGAAACATGGACAATTTTTGAAAGTAGGTCTTGACTAGAAGTTAGTGATATAGTCAGATATTAGAGAAGCAGGCAGACTTGAAGGGTTAAGGATTGTGTAGATTTATGCAGATGTAAAGGAATCAAGTTACTGATTGAATCAAGGGGCAGGTGGGAAAGAAGGAAGATCTTTACATTCAGGTTAATCCTGAAGAAGACTTAAAACTTCAAGCTCTTTGGGACAGAATAGGACAGAGCAGTTCTGGGCTTATAAATCTGTCTCATAAATACAACATTTTAATATAAATCCTTGTCTCTCATGCAGAAGTCATCCACTTTGGGTTTTTTTTTTTGACAGTGTTTCTTCCTGTTGTATTAAATTTCTTCCAGTTTTGCATTTTGAATACATTTACAAAAGGATAAAAAAGCTCTAATACTAGTACAAGAAAAGGAGAAGGCACTTGCAGATGGAGGTGGAATTGCACTGGGGAGTGAAAGTAGGAAGCAGCCCAGACTGATTCAGAATGCTTTACAAGTAATACTAACTAAGCTAGTTAACTAATTTTAGCTAAGTAAGCTAAAATGCTTGTCAATTTAAGACAGTAGAGTCCACCTCTGCTGGCACCTCAGCCACCTGTCTTGAAAAGCTGCCATCAAGGCTTTCATAAAACCCCCTGAGATGCTCATGCTCTGGCAGATTTTCTCTAGGGCTGAAAATAAAACTGAAACACACATTTGACTGAAATGAGAATTTTAACATTGGCTGGTGATGTAGTTTTAGACCTCAGTCAGCATCTGTGAGTGCATGAAAAAGAGGGGTAGATAGACCAGACAATTCTGGTAAAATCTTGGTGCTGAACACATGCAAGGATGGTGGAACAAGACTGCCACATAAAGAATGCATCACACAATGCTGTTACTTTTTTACAGACTGATATCATCAATATATTAGGTATATTTAATAATTCTTTATTTTTCAAAATTCAATTTTCTGCCAAAACTGCTGGAAACAGTAATAAATATTTTACTGCATGACTCATGCTGTGTGGAACAAATTTTAATGAATTATATCTTAATGCTACAATTCAAGCACTAAAATTGTGATTAATAGAACTGCATTTTAACAAAGGAAAAAAAGTCTATAAGAAAAGAAAATAATGTTTATAATTACAATACCAGTGGCATGCTAATGATATTGTGAAATCAAACATTTTCTAATAATAGAAATATATAGAAAATGTGTTTTATGGAAATAGAGCTGAACCACTGACTTTTGAAAAGCCATACTTGATGCAGTACACAGTAACAAATGTCTTACTATTGTCACTGCAATAAAAAGGAGGAACAAATATCTGCACTAAGTACGTAGAAGGTCAAACAAAATACAATGTTATTCTTGTTAAACAAAATACAAATTTTTAGGGCATAACTGAACTACACATTAATTATTTCAAGAATATCAAATATTTAATATGTTTAAAACTTTTTGTTTGTTTGTTTTCAGCATGAAAACCCAAACCACTAAACCTGATTGTTCCCACATTTGTTTCATTCAGCCAATGAACCAAAAAAATCAATTAGTTGCACAGCCTTGTTTTGAGGGTACTTTTCTTACTTGACTAGTCTCAGGGAGACTAAACAGCATAATGATCCAAAGAATACTCTTTGGAGTGCCACTATCAAAGCCAAATAAAAGTTCTCAAACTAAGCACATTAACATATACAGAGAACCCTTACTTCAGACTGATATCTTCTGAAGATAGTTATTTATGTGTATATGACTGTGGGTCAACTGTAATTAATTTTCTTTTCATCACTTCTAGATTCCTTGCAAAGTTCAAACCCAAATCAAACTATATTCCAACTCCAGCTTAGAGAAATAACATGGATTACATTTCCAGAACTTCAATCAAGTATCCAGACAATTTATTTGTTGTACTGAAGAAAAATAGAGGCATAGAAGTGAGATTTGAAGTATTTTATCATTTAGATCTGAAAGACTTTTCTCAGGGAGGAAGCGTGACTTCAGATTTGTGCAAGACATCCTTGAGGATTAGTTAGCTGTCACCTGAGTAGAAGTGCTTCTCTAATGAGTCCTGGTTTACTCTTTTCCTTTGGGATTTGGTATCAATCCTATTGCTGTGAGGGAGTTTGGAGCAGAGTACACACACAAAGACACAGACAAAGGCACACTCTTTGAGTCCTAATTTCCTTAGCCTATAAATAATTTAACACTGATTTACTTAATAGCAAAAGATAGCACTTTTAATTTTACTAACGAATCTGCAGTAATAAAATGTGTTTGATAACAAATTAAAAGCAATGAGGGTTTTTTTAATCTACAGAAGGTGACAGAGATCCTGCTACAAATAAGTAGCAACATTGCTTTTACAGTCATTAGAAAAATTAAGGATCAAGAACTAGACTTACTACACTAGAGTTTACCAACTATGAGGCAGGTATTTGTATATTGCTCAAATTAATATTCACATGAAATAATTGTAGAACAAATTTTGTATTTTAAAGAACCATAAAGAAGATCACAAAGACTTCCTTTTAAGTTTAACAATAAAGTGTGTAGCCATTTTTCTTAAGAACAAGACATGAGTAACTGCTTTAGCTTTAACAGAGGGTAACAATAACTGAAGATAATTTTTACTCGCTCCTAGAGTACAATGCTAAATCAAACCAGTGTATTTTTTTCCATACTAATACACATAGCTCAGAATCACTGTAAAAATGTGCTGAACATGAAATGCATGTAAACAGCTACTCCATTAGTGAAGCAAGTCAAAGGCAGAACCATTTTTGTCTCTAGCTAAGCTCTTCAGACACAATGCCCACTCATCATTAGCATATCAGTTTCTGATACCTTAAGGTCCTGACTCTGTTTCAATGCAGCTGAGCTCAATGCTTGGTGAAGAAAATCAAACTCTAAGATTTTTCATAGGTATTTAGCACTAATTTTACCCATTTGACAATATTAAAGCCATACATACACCAAACACCATTCTCATGGATGGTGTAAATAAGCATCCTTCCTGTGTTGTTCTGTAAAATAAAAGAACCAAAAATCCTATAAGCATAAAGTTACATTTACTAACAAACCTCTGATTTCCTGAGAAAGAAAAAGCTCTTGAAACCACAAGTGTATGTATATATATAGATATACACATACATGCAAACAGACATATTGTTTTTGCAGTACCATATGACTACTAAGGTCTCCAAGCAAGTACCTGTTGGTATTTTTTGGGGGAAAAAAATTATTCTCTGCTGTGCTCTGTGAGAAACATCCTGTCCATGGCCTTTTTTGTACACATATAAATTTGTATTAAAAAAGTGTTATTATTTTTTGCAATTCTTACAAATATTTACATCAAATTTTACTCAGTCAGAGGATTTTTCATCTTTTTACTTTTCTTCTCCTTTTTACTTATCCTCCAGTCTAAGGCAGAAATCTTGACATAACAAGGTAAATTTGGTAACTTGACTAAAAAAATTGATGCCATACTCATTGCCTCATTTATTCACATCCTGCAGAACTTTGAGTGCATACCATCACCAAAATTAAAGACCACTTGCTGACTCATTCTTGAAATTACACAGTAACTTCAGTAAAGTGAATAAAAGCAACACACTCTTTAATTTTTTTTTTAATTGAAAAATCCACATGGTGGCTGTTAGCTCCATACCATAACTTCTTCTTGTAATTAACACACAGATTTTAAGTACTTTAGATTATTTAACAAAATATGTCAAAAAGAAGACTGTTGCCATCTTGCATTTTCAATTTTCCTGAAAGATTGGCATCATAAGCATCAGGACACAGGGAGTTTGTTGTCAAAAACAGACTCAGGCTTTTAAAGTATTGCTAAGCCCATATTTTGAGCTTCAGCACAGAACATTTATCAAATCATCATGCCACACAACTTTTCCCAGCAGAAATCTTCAACACGATTAAAATTATAAATAAGCCGATAAAGAAAAAAAAATTCAACCAAATGCATGTTTCTCTCCCAGCTGATATTTTTGCCTTGTGATCTACATTTTGCAAACATAGGTTTGTTAAACTTGCCAAGTGATGGATGAATTACTCAACATCTTTAATGCACATATGGCCAAAGAGATGAAAAATGAAGAGGCGAAAGCATTTGATTTTAAAACATGAATATTTACAACAATTACTATTTGAATGTAATGAATTTTAATTTAGAGCTTCCTACACTGAGCACAATGTACTATCCTTTACCTAAACTTGTCATTCTTTTTTAAAAATGAACTTTTAAACCGATGAAAAAAGTTGAGAAAAAGCTAAGATTAATGATATTATCACTCACATTTCTTTGTTTTCTTTAAATTTGGCAAATATTCTTGCAGTTAGCATTTTTAAAAGTTAATTAACATATACCCATTTATTTATATCAGTTGCACTGTTTAAAGCATCCTACTTTGTATACATTAAAAAGTAACCATTGAGGATAAAACTGTCACCTCATAATCACATTGTTTCTATGTGATAGAAGTACTATAATAGAAGTACTCTCTATCTTACACTTCAACACAGTCAATGAAAAATATTGCCAGACATCCCAAATTAATTTTAAATTTAATAAATTTTGCCTCGTTTTAAACAAAACACAGACTACGCCAAGCAAAGAATTCAAATGTTTGAGGAGCTTCCAAGCAGATAGGGCAGGTGAAGTTCAAGAAAAGTTACAAAGCTTCTTCTATGCTGTCACTTGGAGTTACTCACTGGACTTAGTCATCACCACATTACATTCAAAATAACTTCAGAAGGAGCCCATATTTTTCATTGCAAAGCAGAGAGATGGAAAAGGTTTCCAAATTTGTTTGGTGTGGTAATATTGAAGTTCCAGGTGTGCCAGCAGGAGCCACAAGTACTGATTTACAAATGTGCCACCAAGACTGGCAAAGACATTTGCGCAGTTGCCTGCTTTGTGCTCTTAGCCGTGTGCAGGCTGGAGGTGGCACTTGTTTCTCCCTTCCTCTCCTTGCCTCAGCCTCCCATCCCTGCAAATGTGCAGTTTCAGTTTTAATGCTCCCTTGCTTTCCTGGCATTGCTCAGCCTGCTTTCCTCACCATCGCAAAAGAGGCCCCTCTCACACCACAGCCGTGCTGACCCATCACAGCACCCAATACACCCTTGTCTTGGCCTTGATCATATCTATGGGACAGGTACAGCCTGTCTCAATGTCATTGGAGGTTCTTCAACATTGGCAAATAAATTAATCTGAAGTTACTTTTGTGTACAATTGTTAATTACTACCAAACACACAACTAGTAACTGGCTGGTAAAGTCAGGTCAGTGATTACATTATTATTATTATTATTATTATTATTATTATTATTATTATTATTATTCACACTTCAAGGTAACTGATCATGTGAAGACAGTCAACCACGCCCTCAGGCAAGAGATCAAATACAGAAAAAGGGAAGGTGCTGCCATATTGAAGCTGTTTGCACTTCAGCACTGTCACTAGTATGTTCTAGAAACCCTCATATATAGGAGATTTGAAAAAAGATTCATAGTATTGTACAAGTGTGTGATGTAGGAAAAGGAAAATGAAAAGAATTCTTTCTGTTAAATATTTCTCTGTGGTAAATTTTAAAAGGATTTGCAGAAAACTTATGTGGTCTTTGCAAGAAAGATTTTTTTTTTTTTAGATTTCTTTTACCACAGATCTTCGGACCTCTCCAAGATTTATTTGTGCAGTCTACCAGAGTCTACATGTCCCTAGACAAGGACTACCATCTGTCCTTCACTGTATTCAAAAGTTACCCTGGTGGATTAACCTTGTCTGACTGTCAAGTGCCTCCCAAGCTTCTCTTGCATACCTCCTCAATGGGACTAGAGATTAAAAACCCACAAAGCAAAACCAAAGGAGATTTATTCTCTACTTCCTCTCAGGCAGCAATATCTAGCCAGTTCCTAGGAGGTAGGCTCTCAGTATGCATGGTGTTTACTTTGGAAGACAGAGAGGGTATTTTCTTTGCATATCTAGTTTAGCATATAGTGATACCAAGAGGAGCTGTGCTTCACTAGGAACATCTTCTGAAGTGACTTTTGCTCCCTCATAGTGTGCTAGTATTTCTTTTCTGTTAGGGTAGTGGGCTTCAAAATATTCCTGCCTGATACTGAAGGAATTGAAAATACATCTTGTGTACCTATTCCTTTGACAAAATGCCCTAGTGCCCTGAAGCCCCTTTTGATTTTCCTACGGCTTCTTCCTTCAATCTCATCATTACCAACTTGGATAGCTAATAGAGAGTAATAGTCAGAGGGCCATATCAGATCAGAGAGTTTCCTAATTAAGTCCCATACCAAGGCCCCAGGGAGGCAGGAAACTTTCCTGTGGATGTGTCCTGTCAGTATGTTGTGCCCCTCTGAAGCGAGTTGCCCATGATGATTACCATTCTTTTTTGCTTTGGAAAGCTAGCTGCACCACATGGGGTTGGCTAACTCACCCTAGGCAACCTCCAAGATGGTCTTTCTCCTACCTTATCATTTTCCTGGCTTCCAGAGCCTCACATCTTTTCCATAGGGGCAGCCAATGTGGGAAGGGAGACCAACAGGGGATTTGTCTGCTACCCCAAGCAAGGACCTGCCTCCACTCTTCCCGGTCTCTCAGGTCCCCTCCTGCCTGTGAGCTAGAGCATAGGAGATCCTCTGTTTCCTGAGGTGCAGTGGGCTGCTACCCTGCCTCAGGGTTGGTACAGAGCAGCTCCAGCAGTCAATGCTCCTCAGATGCCCTGATACTCCTTAACCTTTACACTTCCTCTTGAAGTTGTACCATCAGGCTGAGTAGAGCATCAACCCGCTCACACCTCACATCCTGCTTCCTTTTGATACCAATTATATATGTAAGTAATATAATATACCTAAGAAATAATTGTATACTGAAGAATATACAAGAATGAACAAGAACCAACTGTTTAAGCCACACTAGAACATCAGAATTCAAATCTTCCATGGGCTTCTATGGGAGCAGAGAGCACAGAGACTAGTCCTACTGAGAACAGTGTTATGCCACAAGGGGAACTTGACCTTCTGAACTGACCCTCTCAGTCTAGGGGAAGCATCTCTGGGACGTGGCATTAGGAATCATGAACAGCAAAAATCACCACCTGTGGCAGAAGCCAGCTGCTCTCTTATAGATTAAAAGCCTGATGCTAGAGAGGCTCAAAAGCACTATTTGAGAACATTTATTTCTTGAGATCTTTATATACTTCAAAACAAGTAAGCCAAATTTTGTCTTCTTTGTTTTGCCCATAGATAAGACAGGAAGCATTGGATAAAAATAAGCAGCACATATCAGGAATTATTTGGTCACATTGAAAGAAGGAAGCAGGTTAAGGATTTTATGAACATATACATTTAACATGTAATTGCTGACAAATGACTTAATTCAGATTGTTGGAGTTATTTTCCACTAATTTCTTTTCCTTGGGGAAATACTCAGTAAATGTAACACATTATTTATGGAAAACAATTAAATTGTTTAGAGTAAAAACCAAAGTATTGCTATTTTGGTTGATTGGAAATATTCTTGCT
Organism: Molothrus aeneus; assembly: GCF_037042795.1. Lineage (NCBI taxonomy): Eukaryota > Metazoa > Chordata > Aves > Passeriformes > Icteridae > Molothrus > Molothrus aeneus. The sequence goes on along the minus strand of NC_089650.1, from coordinate 28,141,860 downwards.
TACAAATTCAAATAGCATTAATGCATGGGTGACATTTGTAAGCAATAGTCACTGTTAAACATTCAAAATAATCATTAGCACCACTGTGTGGTGTCACATATAAAGAGAATAAAAAGAATTGTGAATTTTCAGCATTGTGTGGAAGAGTAACATTTTATTTATGCCTCCTAAGGACATTTGAAGCTGCATATCACACAATTTAGTCAGAAATCAAAGGACACGATTTGTTTTTATTTCTTAGCAAGACATTTCCTGCTCATTAGCAATAGAGCACTGAATTATTCTTAGATCATTCTTTCTGTTTATTGAAAGAGATATAAAGGTTATGTCTAGCAAATTCCTCTTTAAAATAAGGACAGTAATTTAGTGGTACATAGGGATAGATGTAGAAAAGACAAATAATTAGAGGTAGCGACATTGAAACCTAACTGCATGAGGCCTCTTTACTTCAAAGAAAATGAGTGTCACTAGAGTGAGGAAGGGAAAAGAAAATGGCAGTCTGCCAAGGTGAGTTTCTGCTGGGTGACAGTGGGAATTCCAAACTAGAAACGTGCTTGTTATTTAAGCAAATTTGACAATGTATTTTTTTTATTTTTGTCAATATGGTGTATCTTTGACAATATAATCAAGTTAAAAAGGTATCCCTTAGTAAGGCATGCATGTGTCATTATAGGGGCCGTAGCCACTCTCACATTATTAAAAGATTTTCCTGGTTCGTAAGTTCAAAAGCTGATATAAAATATTTATATATTTTGGAAAGCAACTTGAACTTTGTTTCTTTTGAAAGTATTTTTCAAGGGAAAAGGGAAATGTGCTTCAATTTTTTTTTTCTAATACTGAGGTTTCTAAGTCTGTTAGAGTTGTCTCTTTTTCATAGTATTTTATGTCTAAAAATGTATTGGTGGGGAATGCTGCATTAGTGAGACTGCTACCATCTACAACACCTTCAGAAGCAGAAAGAAAGAAGTCCCAACCCAGAGAGTTCTTCCTCTCCCTTCTCAGCAGACCATGAAATGCATGGAGCTGAACAGGATCAATGTCTACAGAAAGCAGTTTACTTGTAATAAATATTAATATTATTAAACAATTAAATAATGTTTATTCTTACTATCAAGAGATTTTAAGAAATATCTACTTCATTACAGGGTGTTTGGCTGGATTAAGGCAACAGAAGGTGCAAAGCCAAAACCCCTTGTGCTCAAAAAATATTTTTCTCAAAGAAATAAATTAAACTGATTGTTTGGCTCTAGATTTCCCTGGAAAATAGGGACAATTTCTCCCTATTTTGTTACATTTTTTCTTTGGTCCACTTCACTTTCGATTTCACCGGACCTTGAAAATCTTGTGTACAGAAATAGAATTAAAAGGAAGAATCTTTTTCTATTAAGAGAAAATTTTTGACTTTTACTGTTTTTTCATGGGGTTTTTTCTGATTTTTACATGGTATTCAAATCAATCCTAAAATGCCTATGACATAACAAAACAATGTATCAAATCTTTCAAAGTGACAATGTTATGCTATATTTACTGAAATATCAAGGGTAGTTTACAAATGAGTCAGTTTTTCTTCTTAATTCTGTTGCATATATAGTTATCTAATGAGATTGTGGGATTATGCTCAATCTGCATATTTCACTAATCCGCCAGCACACTTTTGTGTGTTGCTGATTTTAGTATTTGAGAACATGCATATTTTACCAATTCAGTTACATATTTCACCAATCCAATTGAATGCTGCATGGATCCACCTGCATGTGAAAATCCAGGTAGATGTAGAGCTGATTAGCCTATAGTAATATTTTAAGGGTTTTCTTTAAGCAGTATTTTAAGAGCTTCTTTTTTTTTGGCTCAAGTATTATTTACATACAAAATACTCTGGGTTTGGGCAGTTTGTCTCATCCCAACTGCTGCAGAAGTTATCCCTACACATCCTAGGGCACTCAAGTTGGGTTGGAAGGGACCTTAAAGATCACATAATTCCAACACTTTCAGTAGCCCAGATTGCTCAGAGCCCCATCCAACCTGGCAGGTGTTCACATTTTTCCTTTGTGGATTCTCATGGGATAGACTTCCTATTTTTAACAGATGCAAACTGCCTTCTTACAAGAATAGATTGTTATGCAAACTGATTCTCATTCTTATGATTCTTTCTCATGGGAACTTAACAGGCTAGCTGTTAATTCAGCTGAAATAGCAATAAAGCCTGATTTTACAAGGCCTTTTTTTAATAAAGTTTTACCTATATGCAACACAAATTATCTTATTACAAGTATTTCATTAATCCTGTCCTTCAACTCATAATGCAAAATGTTAAAATACCAGGGAAAAGGCAAAATCTGCCTTGTCATTTCTATATCCAACCTTCATATTAGTGGTGCAAAAAGAGAGAAGGTAGATACTGTTGCCTTTGTAGCTCCATTCTAATGACATGGAAATTCTACAAGTGAAATGTTTAACATCTGGCTAGTTAGTTCACAACATAACAATGAGCACTGCAAATAATTACCCATGTTTCAAAAATGTATGTAAATTAACTGATATTAGCAGATCTGAGAGCAAAAAAAGACAGTTGGATAGCTGAAATAGACAGATGATCATCTGCTCTGTCATTATAGTTTGAATTTTATGTGTAATATTTCTTCTAATGCAACTCTAGTTGTGGTTTTCTTTTGTGACTTATTTTCTTGCAGTGAGGGTAATGGAAGGTTCTGTGATGAGAAGATTGATAAGATAGGGACACCTCTGTGAAATTTTTCATTCATATCCTAACATTACATCTGTTATGTATTTATAAAGAATTAATGAACTAAGTGTTACCAGTTCAATTTATCATGCTGCTTAGAAATGGACTCTGTGTGTTCAGAAATGGCTTGAAATATTTCACCCAGCTATAGTGCAACTACAGTCATATGTAATGAAATTAGTTCATACCTCAAGGCTGGAGATGGCTTGTTCATTTTCTGTGATGTCTAAAATTTCCCCCTTCAGACTGATGAGTGAGAGGTGTCGTATGGCAAGAACACCTAACCTCAGCATCTTTGAAAATGCAGCTATTCCTTGTTCCTTATTTCCCACATCTCCCACAACTAGCTCAGTATGAAGAAAGGCACAGATCCTGCATCTGTATTTGTCTCTCTTTGCTACAATGAATTTTTTGAACTGGGAATTACTGAAAGCATGAAACTTTTTTTTTTAAAGATTTTCACTGGGAATTGAATGAAAGAATCTTATCTTTAAAGATGTATTTCAATGATGATTTTCAGATAAATAGAGAGGGAAGTAAACATGGGGTAAACACAAAAATGAAGAACTGGTGATCTACTCTGTAACTTAATGTTGCTTTTCTAGTAAAATGTTCTGTAATTGCCCTGAAAGGTTTATTGGCCACTTTTTCTGGGATACTAAAACTAAACAAGAATATCTTAATATATGTGGACCTGCCATCTGACAATATCAGTATGGGTAGATTTTATATGTCGTAGTGTTTTGCAATGTGGAAATATCAGTATATATTAAGCAGAAAAAAATTACTGTTTTATTAGTCATAACAATAGTTATTTATATAAAATCCATTCAATTTCCCTAAATCATATACATAATGGCAAAAGAGAAAAATTTCAAGTCTTCATCCTTCAAGAGCTCTTTCTAGACAAAAATGTCCTCTCCTGAAGAGTTTCTATTGTATTTTGGTCCTCTGTTCAATTACTTATCTCCCTGAATATAACTAAAATACTGAATATTTTAGCACTGAAAGTGTTTTCCTTATTCCCTTTGATTTCTTCACTTCAGTTTTTTAGGCTTTGTTCTTTGAGTCACTGCTGACTTGCATGTTAGGACTTCTAAAGAAAGCTGCATCTTACCTTGGGAACACAGGTGAGTTAAATTTTCCATCTAATGATACAGTGAAATAAATTTTTTTATTTCTTGTTTTGATTTCCTTGAAACATCATGAGGAAGTCATGAGTATGATTTCTTTTGTAATAGGTCTGACCAATGCCCTTAATCAGCAGAGAAAATAGGTGGAGTAAAAAGGAGTCAGAGTCCATCAGATTGTGTTGTACTTAATATCACTAGAGAGAATATATGTTGAGAGCCTGGCTGCAGCCTCCTGTGAGCTGTTCCTCGTTGTCCAACATCCTGTAATTTAGACCTGAGGAGCTAAATCAATTTTGCTTGTAGAAGGTCTGCTGATTTCACATAACAGTAACATCAGTACAAAGTGAATTTTCTCTGCACTCATTAGACTGTCGCTGGACTGTGGTACTGCAGGATCTTGCATGTTTCAGATTAGAAAAGGAGGGGTCGAGAAGCAGCTGACTTTTTTTGTAGCTCTTTCAGCTGACTCAGAACCTGCAACTAAGCGGAGCCCAGAGGACCAGTGCCAGCCCTTCCAGGACTTTATAAACAGACGCATCTCCTGGCTCTGCCTTGCGGCTGGCTGACCCATAGTCCTCCTTACAATGACCACCTGCAGACCTCAGTGGTCTGAGACTTTTCATCCAACACAGAAAACTACAGAATAGAGTCATGAGCAGTGCAGAAATTATGCAGTGGTGAAATAAGCATTTAGTATCCTTCTCTGGTCATAATTTGCCCTGTGAGGAGGGGAGAAGAAATAATTACTTTTCATTTCAGTTCTTGATTATTTCCATTCTTATTTCAATTTAGACTTTGCTCTCTTAGTTTCTCTTACTACCTTTTTCTGATTTCTGAGTGGTCCTGCCAGCCTGATTTAAATTTCATGTGCAGGCTGTTTTATTGGATCATGCATTAAGTAAAGATAAACCAATAACTATGGTTTCTGTGGACCTGCAACATAAAAATCTAGCTTTCATATCTAAACAGAAACATCTCAGTCTAAAAAGTAGCTAGTGTCTGTTATGTTTGTTAAGGTTCATAAGAGATAGGAAATGCAAAAAACAATATAGATTTTTTTGGTTTTTGGGTTGGTTTTTTTTTCCTTAGTGTATGAGAGGCACATTGCTTCAGTAACCAGTATATCTCTTGGTATCATCATATTCATACAGTATCCTGAAGGATTTAAGAAAATCAGTAGTTTAAATAATTTCATTCACTGAAGGATAAACAGAAACACTGTAAATGACATACTCATAGGAAACTACCTGATTTTTTTATATTCTCCTATTAATTACTACTGTTTTGTCTAGGATTGGTTTTAATCAATGTCATTATATGTGTCTTGAAAAATGCATTTATAAGAAGTTAAGGCATCTCTGATTATCACACTCCTCTTCATAGTGCACTATGGTTTTTGTACGTTCTTGAGTGTGTCTCACAATAATTAAAGGACTTATTCAAATACTGTATCTAACTATTGATTTTTTGCATATAGAAATTTATCTGTGGCAGTGTCTTTAAATGCCAGAGGAAAATAATTATTAAAAAACCCGTTCCTATGTATTTTTCTGAACTTTCTCAAATGGTAGTCCTCATGTGCAAAGGCAAGACCAAAGATGAAACTAAAGGTTTCAGGTCTTGAAGATCCACTAGTAGAGTGCATTTTCTGATATGGCTTCAGAGAGGAGACTATAGCATAACCCCTTCAAGGCCTTTCTGAAATGCAAACAAATGTATTCTGAGTAGGGATGATTGGGAGACCTTCAAAAGCTCACTCCTAATCTGAGCTAAAGCACTGAAATTTGGGTGTTTGTTCGTCATCTGAATAAGGCAGCAGAGGAAATGATCTATTCTTCAGTTCTTGGTGTCATCAAATTAAGTCTCAAAGTTTTTGGCAAAAGTGTTTCTTCTAGAAAGGTGAAATACAAAAAAAGCTTCGTAAAGGAAAACCTTAGGTGAAACTTGATTACTTATTGAACATACAGGAGATCAGATCTTTGGAAAATATCCAGCTTTGGAGCAGAGTTGAAGTCTAGGAAAAGCAAAACAGATATAGCAATTCTAATAGCTGAGGAACATGAAAACCAAGGAAGTTATATTGGCATGTTATGGTAGAAAACCTGACTGCTGGTGACGCTGAGCTGGGTCAGTGGAAGTCTTAGAACTTTAATTCAACAGAGTTGCAGTCTGGGCAGCTTGTTGGGACAGTGTTGTGATCTTTAGTTGCCCTTCACAGCCCTACAACCTCCTTGACTCTGCGGTTTAGTCCTCACCAAGCCCTTTCCCTAACCCAAAAGGCACATGTGGTCTTCTACACTATGTAGGGTCTCAAGGAAAGGCTAGACATTTGCAAACATGTTGTGTTGTTGTTTGTCCACGCTAGTATTATACTTTACTAGAAAATGCTTTTCCCAGAGCAGAGATTTAGGTTGGAAGTACTAAACAGTCCCTTTGGCTTTCTCCTGAAGTAATGGCTAGGCTCTGACTGGAGCATGTTAGGTTTTGTGGCTTCTAAACTCCAGTGGTGGAAGTACTTATTTGTCTCTTTGCCCCCTTATATGTTTGTTGCAGCTTCTGATATTTCTCTTGATGAGAATGTGCAGATCTGTGCTTCATCTTGTAAACTCACTTTTCTCTTCCAAATAAACATCTTATTTTCTTTTCCAAATTACCAACTGTTAGATATTTGTCTGTTTAATAAATACTATGTGGCACTTCCAACTGGCTTATACAAGTGCTTAAAAATAAATTTTCTTTGTGTTGAAGTTAACTATTCATGCCTGTGGTAGATGAGGTTGTTTCTGGAGCAGTGATAGCTGATGGTATCTTCTTCTGTTACATCCTAAGAGCAATTAAGTTCCAGAACCTTACAAGTCAGAGCCAGAGTCAAGCTGTCTACATGGTTACAGCTGAAAACTCAGCTAAGTATCAGAGGCACAGAACAAGTTAAACACATGCATAGATGTGCTGAGTCCTGTATGTGACATATTGCATTCACTTCCCTATCACATTTGATAATTTTTTGTAACTATTCACAGACTTTTTTTAAACATCTTTTTCTTTACTTTATCTGCTGTGCTGTTTTATCTTTCCATTTTACTTCATTTTGTAAGCAAATGTGTTGCAATATAACAAGATCTACAACACAAAAATCTGGGGTTTTGGCAAGTTCTAAACCAGTCATAGACACATTGCTTAAAGATGTACCCATATGGATTTTTTTAAGGAAGCTAAGGAAAGGATGGAAAGGAAGTACACCACAAAGTCTTAGTAAGTGTGTCTCATGGAATATTCTCCCAGTAGAAAACTGTTCAATGAAACAAATGTTTATTAAGGAGCTGCCACTTCTTATTTTTTTCATGTAGGTTTATAAAAATTCTTGACAGTCCCCTTCAGACTATTAGAAGTGGTCTTCATTTTCTGTGGGAAATTTCAAATTAGATTTATTTGTTTAATTCTTACTTGTTCCAGTGCTTAATGTTCACTTAGATTAATAATCTATAAACTGGAAAATCTCTTGCTGGAGGCCATCTCCATCCTGGGCTGCATGGAAAAGCAGTGTGGCCAGGAGGGCAAGGGAAGGGATTCTGCTCCTCTCCTCTGCTATTGTGAGATCCCACCTGGAGTTCTGCATCCAGCTCTGGGATCCTCAATGCAAGAAAGATGTGGACCTTCCTGAATGAGTCCAAGGAAGACCACTAAGGCGATACAGGGCTGAAGCACCTCTCTTATGAACAGAAGCTGAGAGAGTTGGCTGTGTTCGTCCTGGAGTAGAGAAGGCTTGAGGAAGACCTTATAGCCCCTTCTAGTACCTAAGTAGGGCTACAAGAAAGCTGGAGAGGAAATTTTCACAGGAGCATGTAGTGACAGGATAAAGGGGAATGGCCTTCAGCTTGGATTGGATATTGGAAGAAATTCTTTACTGTGAGGGTGATGAGGTACTGCAATAGGTTGCCCAGGGAGGTTGTGGAGTCCCTGTCCCTGGAGGTGTTTATGACCTAAGCAACCTGATCAAGTGGATAATACCCATGACAGGAGGGAGGGGACCCAGGTGATCTTTAAAGTTCCTTCCAAGCAAAATCTTTCTCTGATTTATGAAAGCAGTTTGTCAGTGGAGCCAGTTTGACTGGAAAATAGAACTCTCAAGAGTTCCCTTAATAGTCAGCCTTGAGAGAATGCAGAAGTAATGGACAAGTTAGAGGATTTGTATTTTCAAAGGGATTACTTTGGGCTGTGATTAAAAAATTAATGGGGACATTTTTAAACCATTTGACAATTACATGGGGTTCTTGGCTGCCCAGTAGGCTAAAATTGTTGTCTATATTCAGTGAGCAGGAAGATTAACACTTGTGAGAGGTTCTGAAGTGATCTTGGATCTTAAAGACAAGTCATGCTGTCTGTGTTTTGTCCCTTCTTTGGCATTCTGTTTGCCTTGTCTGAAAATTATTGATCTTAAACAGTAGCTAGGAGAGAAAAGATGAACAGTATGAAATAAGTACACATAACTGACTTTCCATTTATATGGTACAGACCAAATAAGAGAGCGCTGAAGAACAGAAAATTAATGTGGATTCATAGAAAACTGTGGGATGTGGCACTTTAAAAAAAAAAATAGCTGCATCCAATAGCAAGGCTTCAGTTTGCTTTTCTATAGACTACTCTTATTATTTAGAAAAGGCCTAATTTCATCACCCATAGTTAAAGCTGTAATTATTAATTCCGTTGACCCTTTACAGGATAATTCAAAATTCTAACTCCTTGGGGTTACAAAACTTGTGTAGTCAATAATTTTTTTTCAGTTAGTGTTGTGAATTCTAAATATTGAACAAAACACACTTTTAGTGTCTCTCTATGTATGTATTGCATCTTTCCAGAAAAAGTCTATTAAAATTCTTCTTGATAATATTTTGTAATTTTATTACTGCTTAAGTTTAAGCAGTAATAATATTACTGCTAATTACAATCAGTCATTACTGCTCTTAAGAATGTTTGTCAAAGTGCTGAACTGTACAAAGGCTTTCAAAACCAATAAGTTTGAGGTGGGTGATAGTTTCAGATAGCTTTATATATTTGGCTCATACCATTGTCTTTGGACAAAATTTCACTATACACCTCCAGAAGCAAGATCTGGTGTACAGGACTCCTGAGGCCCTCAGCTGAGATGATGGTGCCCCTGGGCAAACTCAGTTAAGAAAGGGCAAAACCACTGGATAGAGAGAGAAGAGTGAGGAAAAAATCTGCCTGAATGCAGTTTCAGTGTTTCCATTTGGTATTTAGCTTCAAATATTGGTTCCAAAGCAGGTTTTTTAATATTCCATTAGAGAACTCAACTGATGGAAATTTCAGGTTCATTATTACCTACCACATAATTTGCTAAGGTTAAATTCTTACATGCATTTGTTTTGCAAAAGGAGCACATTAGATGAACAATTATATAAATGATATAAAAACAAATTTCAGTTCCATGAGAGAAAAAAGATGTTTTTGAATTTTCTTCCATTTTCCAATTCTGTACAGAAATATTTTCTGAGGATACAGCATCTCCAACTAATGTTTCTTATCATCATGTGCCTGTCTTAAAAAATAGTATTTCTTTTCAAATCTTTCCTTTTTTCGCAGCCTGTACTGAGATTTGTTCAGTTTCTGACAGGCAGTGCTGGCAGAGGTTCATTATCTGCTGCCCAGGGGTTGCCTCACTGAACCATTAAGAAAAGTTTTGTCATAATTTGATTGCTCCCTCAGCTGGGTAGAAATCTTGGACAGTAGCTCCTGGCTCTTGTTTTCACTAACATAGCGGGGGAATTTATCATCCCTGTATGGAGCAGAGCAGTGAGGTGAAAAGGCTAAATTCAAGTCTCATTTTTGATCTCCTGAGGAAAGACCATCTTCATTTTAGAGATACTGTTATTGTAAGATACCTAATGAAAAGAAAAGTCTTTATTCTAAAGTGTATGTGGGGTACTATGATTTGGTTTTGTTTAACTTTTACTGTCTTGTCTGGCATAAGCCCATCACAGAAATATAGGTTCTTTTCCTTTTCTTTAATGGTGTGTTTGATTTGGCGAACAGTACTTCTGAATATTAACATTGTTATCTAAACTCAGTGTGTCATGAATTGCATTAGAGTTTTACTGAACTGAAAGAACTATGAAATGTGAATTCTGGATAATAGTCTTTCTATAGGAATGTAAAAAGATCAGATAGCTGTATACCCATTATTTTATCTGAAAAGATATTCAAAGAGCTCTGCAGGGGAGGATGAACTCAACAGTTTTGTTTTTTTTTGGCTTGACTATTCAAAACTGTCTCTAAGAGAAAGTAGTGGGCAAAATAGCTGATGAGGTATTTTTTAAGAAAATGACCAGATGTGCTGCTGATGCTTATCTGTAAATTCTGTTTAAATCAAAGATCCAAAGGGAGAAAATAAAATTTATTTCTAATTTTCATAAAGCTGATTCCTGTGACTGTTTCACTAAGGAAAAGCATCGTTTTATCAACCAGGAAATATCAAAAAGCACTAGCAAATTACTTGGAAAAGGGACAGAATAGATTAATCCAGTTGAAAGAAGTTTTGTGTCAGTTCTGGAGTTTCAGAAAGCAAATCAATGAGTAAGACCTCAGCTATGGTCCATTAACTTAGGTCTATTAAGGGAAAACTGAACAAGATCAGGTGCTGAGATATTGAACTTTAGTCTTGATTTTTAATATATTATACTAGGCAAAGCTGAATGTCTAACTGCCTGTTGCTAAGAAGCTAACATAAAATACAGGCTTACTAATTGAAGCACTGGAGAATATGTGTTCACTTGATTGACTGCAGTGAGATCCAAAGTATTTGAAACATGAAGGAAGCAAATAATAATGGAAAACTGGTAGCAAAAAAAAAAAAAAATCAAGGATTTTCTTGATGAAGATGATCCTAGGAATATTCATAGCATAGAGGGTTTGATAATGCTCAATTTTTTCTGGAGAGACCTGTAACGAATTATTTTCTTTTAAACCAAGTCCTAGATGAACTGAATATACAAAATTCTTGGATTTATAAAAGAAATTATTATTTATTCTTTTTTCTCTGTAGCACATTATACAGAATTTGTAAATATATTACCACTGTTAAAAATTATATGGTTTAGGTTTTCCTCGGGAATTATACAACCAATAAAAGCTTTCCTAATGTAAATCAAAATAATAACCTCTAATTTTTTGAAATAAAAGAAGTCTAGATATCTTGCAATGTCTTTCCTACCATTTAATTTCTAATATTTTACCTACTTAAAATATTTTTATTATTTATTCATCACTTGTGTTTCCCATCTGACATTCTCTGAAGTCAATTCAGTGAATTTCATAAATACTTGATTCAGATCTACAAACACTGTAGGAACTACAAGATTATATTTAGTGAAATCTGAAATCTAGTTTTAAGTTTGCACTAAGTTTGAGAAATATATAAAAGAAGAATACATTTTGGGTAAAATTTATCCTAGCCCTTAGGTGGTGAAACATACATACTAGAAAGGAATTGTAGGATGATAAATTTGGGTAATGTTTAGACTTCTTTTTTCCCCTCTTTGAGACTTCCCATACACAATTAACACATCTACAAATATAAGAGTGGGTCATCCTAACACTTAGAAAAATGTCCAAACATATACCAGGAGAGTATCTTGGCTGAGCAGGCTCCGGTCCGTAAAGGGCATAGACTGGAGATTCAAATGAGGACAGGCTGCACAGCAGGAACTTGGAAACATTGCTTGGGCCTGCACGAGGGGTGTCAGAAAAGCCAAAGCTAATTTAGAATTGAAGTGACAAGGGAAGTTGCAGGCAATTAAAAGATCTTCTACTGCTTCATGAGCAGTAAGAGAATAAATGAACATGTGGGTTTGTGATGAAATGGATCGGTCACTCAGTGATGTAGAGGATGCATTTATTTATTTCTCAAACTTACTGCAAATGTAAAACTAGATCTCATATTTCATTAAGTTAAGGTAGACACATAAGTGCCTTTGCCTACATATTCACTATAGGGTCCCACAAATTTTTATGCCTAGACACAGAGTCCAAAGAGAGGACAGCAATCACTGGAGGCTGATGAAGTCAGAGATCCCTGTTACTTTTAGAATGATGTGCAGATTGATGGAATGCCTAATGAATGCGAAAACTCAAATGTTGGACTCATCTCCCAAGAATGAAAATAATGATAGAGGGAACTACTACATTATCAGCTTTGCCTTTTGTCCAGGAAAGACTCTTGGAAATAATTTAAGAGAAGTGTGAAGTTCTTTGTAAGAAAAAGGGCTGCATCAATATGCTAATTTTCTGTTGGCACAATGTTTGTGCAGTTTTTTTTGCATCTTTGAATAAGTCTTGATGCCATTTATTTTAACACTCTACACTGAAATATTTAAAAATAGCGGATTTCTGATAAAAGTAGCTTTGATGCAATCATTTGCTTTAAAAAGTTGTGTCAGCTTGGAGTTTTCCGCACTTGTGTCATCACAAATGATGAGGCTGCAAACTGAATGTCAGGATATTTGTAGAAAATGCCACACCATTTTTTTTCTTTGTGTGTGTGTGGAAAAAATAATATGGGAGAAGAAAGTTGAGCAAAAATTTATTTCATTTTTGCTAGTGAATAGAGAAGATACTTTAGTAGAATCTGTGGAACCAGTTAATTTTGTCATCACTTCAGAGTCACTCACATTATTGTGAAATAGGGTCAAATATTACACTAATTGTGGAATGCAGTGTATTATATCCACTTAGAGTGGACTATGAGTACTCCACACATAAATGTTTTAACCAATGTTGTATCTTGCCAGGAGTTTAGAGATTAGAACATGGACAAATACTGATCAACTAAGAGAAGGAAAGCTCTAAGTCTAAGGTGGACAAATGTACACTTTGAATTGAAAGTTCTTTTAGACTCCTCCTGGATCTAGTCTCCCACTTACAGTGACAGATATACTTCGAAAGAAAAGTCATGTACAGTAATTTAGCCTGATAACAGGCTGTATTTGAGAAAATGGAAAAGAGCTGCACTAGAAGTTCCTTTGAATAGACCTTAGTAGTCAGGCATTAAAGATTATATTTGCTGAGAAGTGATAACCACTGTTAACAGAAAATTGGAGCTGTAATAGTTAATACAAAACTGATAACAATTTATAAGTCTTTAGTAAGTCAAGTCTTTACCTCTGTGATCTTCCTTCATATCAATTGACTGGTTGGCTAACCTTCTTTTTGTAATGTATAAATTAATAAATGAGTAGATATTGAGGCAAGACTAGAGGAATGATTCGTGCTTGGAGAACAGCAAATGTAACTTGGGTATTATACCTCATAACAGTGCTTCAATTTTTCCTCTCATAAAGGTAAGGTATTTTACCTTGTTCTTTTTCTCTTTTCTGTTTTTCACATATTCTAGGTGATCAGGTTAGATTTTTTTTCTAACCTCCTCTGACGTTTTTTACCTTCAACTTAAATTAGTCATAATAAATCAAGTAACACAATGTGGCTATTATTGTTGGATGAGATGAGCAAGCTTCCATAGGGACTACAAAAAGGTGGTGTGGGGGTGTGATTTAACAGATATGTTGACATATTGTTTCTTTCATATCCATTTAGATAGCTGCTATCTTCAAAAAAGCTTAGCTAGCTGACATTTGCATATATTATGAAACTACTGTTTATTTGTTTCCCCACCTTCACTCCATTCAATCAGATGTTTAATCAGTCAGGCTGTTCGTGCATTTCCATGCCGTGTGTAACAAGCACGAAAAAGCAAATGGACAACTTCTGTTGTGGCAATCTCAGGAAAGAAGGCACTTCCGAAGTTATCAGATTTCAGAAATTAAATAAGACAGCTAGATAGGCTTAACAGACTGGTACCAGTAATATAACATAACATTGCAGCTGCATGGAAGTCATTTCCAGAAATGAGAAAAACAAGTAAGTGGGAACAGGCCAGCATGGATTTACAAGGAATAAATCAAACCTGACCAATTTGATTGCATTCTCTGAAGGGATTTCTTGGTCTATGGACCTAGGGTGACCAGTGCATTCAAGAGAGCATCAATTATTTCAAAGATATGCAAAAGTCAGTATTTCATCAGTCTCAACATAAATTTCTAAATCCATGTTGTTTATCTCTCTTCTCCCCTGCATTCCAGTTACTCTTAAAATTTCTGCTTTTCAAGGCTTTCATAGTACAAAAAAACCATGTATTTACACACATGAGTATAAATTCACATGACAGTGAATAATGGGTGATTGTATTTTCTGTACAGTTTATTGTGCTTTCTGTAATGTCAGTCATTATTCTATCTGACATGGATAGCATTTTCAGATTGATGTGTTTAAAATTAATGAGGCATTTCTCTCCTCAGAGAAGAAGTTAATAAAGAACATTTTTCCCCATGAATTAGGTAGAAGAATTAATACAAATCAGCTCAATTTTTAGAGTTTTGTGATTTTCTTCTTTCTAGCAATCCATCTTATCAGTTAGAGGCTGAGGGAGCTACAGTGACAGGAATACAAAATGTCAATTTAAAAACTATTGGAAAAGGAAAAAAAGCCATCTTTCTTCAAGGATGAAAAAGGAAGTATTTAAGGATACACATCAGCTTTTCAATGTAGGAAAAACAAATTTTAAAGTCATCCAACCATATATATTTTTCTTATCTTCATATGTATAGCAGTTGCTGACTGGAGAGAATCACATATGTAATGAGAACCTACAGATTCAGGAACTGCTTGAGATGAAACTTGGCATTCATCTCGAATTTTAAATGGTTTCAAATGCAGCTCTTGTTAAACTGATCACAAGTGAAGAGGAGAAAAAATTGCAGCAGAAAAACCTTAAATATGAAATTTATTGTTTGTAAATAATTTTACCAGCTTCCTCTTCATTATAGCAACATTTTTATGTGAAAAGGAGTCAGGGTCTTAAAATCATCTCTTTAAATATCAATCTTGGAACTGAAATGCACCCTATGATCTCCTAGTGAGCTCTGTCTGTAACAGATACACTAGAAAATTGTGAATTTTTGAAGTCTCTGCATGTGAACAGAATATTTTGATGCTATGGCACTTATCATTTGTATGAATTTTTTAGTTCATTTTTCTAACAAAATTAGTCTCTGAATGTTATTTACTTCATTATATTTGCATTTGTGAAAACGTCTGCATTTCCACCTTTTTTTGTTTTCAACTGATGACACTTTTAATGAAGAATGTCTTTTACTGTCCTGGTTTCTTGAGTTCAGTAAAGTGGGGCTGTTTGCACCAGCTTAATCTGTGGGTGTTATTTGGTGTTTTGGGGAGAGTTGATCCAATTGTACAACAACCTGTGGCACTATTTTTTGAGCATAGATCTTTCACTCTTAAAAAGTGCCTGAAAATTTATTTTCAGGATATAAAATGAGCTCAGACTGGCCATGCATATAGCAGATTGCTCCTACCTGCAAGCACTCCATGGGCTCATTATCTTGGAGACTGCAGTACTGTGTTAGCCACAGCTTGAGGTCTCTGGCTAGGAGCTGGCTTAGGGCAACAGTGTGTCCAACAGGTATGGCTACATTTAACCACATATATATTCTTATGAATACCATTTTGGCAAAAATACTTGGTTAAGAAGAGCTCCATTCTTGTAAAATATTTTGTTTGCTGTGCACATTTGTATGTGGATCTGTATATGTTGCAAGTATGTATTGAACTTTTCTGACCTCATGCTTGTTTCAGTGCTTTAGGCAATAATGCCACTGTTCTGAAGTGAAATTGTGAACTGTTTAGCCAACAGTATATTTGCATTTCACATTATGTGCACATGTAAGGCCATGGTATAGAATGAAGTTCCAGCAGAGATGTACAGGATGTAGTTTAAGTGTTTTACACATATGGGTAACTGAGTCTTGCTGGTGATAACACAAGCTAAAATACTTCGGTTCTCATCTTCTTCCATCACCTTCCAAAGTGGCCAGAAATACTGACAAGTTATTTCACAGTTTATTGGAAAGGAACTGGAACAAATCATGCAAAAAAAAAAAAAAAATCATAGGATGTACTTCTAGAGGAGTCTGCAACAACAAGGTTCAGCATCTGTGAGGAAATGTTTGCTCTCAGCTATGGCTTTTCATTGTGATGACTTACACCAAGTAACCCTGAGCACTCTAATCCTCTGAACTGACTTTGAAATGAAATTACATCCTAAAAGATTGCATGCTTAAGTTCTATCAGGTGTCTCACTGAATTTCTTTGTAAACTTTAGAAAGAGAATTGTTTTATAACATTGCATTCTTTTAGAGCTTCCTTTAAATTACTTTTTTTTTGAACCCTTATGCTACCTAGAACCTATATACCCTCCCCTTTTTTCTCATCTTTCTTGTTCTTTAAAACCTCCCATTCCTTTCAAAATGTCATCTCATACAGCTGCCAGCTATGCAAGCGTAAGTGCAGAAGAACTCCTGTAACTGTTGCCTATTAAATTTAAAATGAATTTAGAGAACCCTGTCATTGCTACAACATCTGGGCTACTGCATTCCTATTTAGTTCTGCCAAACAGTTTAGAGCAACAGTGGGAGTAGAGATCACTTCTGCTAGATACGCAGTAATTTATCTTTGTTGCTCTGCATGTGTAATTATGCAAATATCACCTTTGGAAATTTATTTCATTGATCAAGGAAGAGAATACAGGTGATATGATGTTCTCACTAAAACAAAAAAGACAATGTTGGAAGCAAGAGTAGCATTTATGATGTTAGTGTTCCTACACATTTTTAATCTTCCTACGAATACACCAAATTAGCAAAGCATAACAGAACCAGCTGGAAGCATCTTATACTTTTACTATAAGCATAATCATGATTTTTTTCTGTCTTTTAATATTCTTTAGGTGTTTTGACTTCAAATTAGGACCAACTTGAAAAAGGGGGCTGTCTGCTCCAGATCTGAAATTCTTCCTGTTTAGGATCTCCTAATGCTTCTCAATAAGAAACTTAATGTAACATAGCATTAAAAATTTCAGCTCCCATTAATTAATTAATGTGTTACAGAAATTATAATATTTAGGATTACTGCTCTCATCTAGGAGAGGTACCTTTATTAGTGATTCTTTGGGCAACCTAAAACACTAATTTCTGGCGCCTGTCCGATACCTTAGACTTTTGCATGTCCAGGTGGATTACGTAATACCCAACTCTTCTTCAACTACATTCTGCCTGCCTTTCCTTCTGCTGCAGATGCACACACCTTTCCACCTGCTTTTCTTCTTTTCTCTTGTTAATTTCAGTTTCAGCTGACCTTTGGCTTCCCTGTCTCTGTTCCTACATGTGCAGACAATGCCTTTGTGCTGCTGCTTTCACCTTAAGTCACATGTGATCTCTGTCTGAGTGCAGGCAGTCACTCTGGGTTCACCCTTGCTGGCCTTCTGCAGTGCTTGCTTGCCTTCCTGCACACTGGAAAGGACCATTCCTCTGCTCTTAGACTGAAAAACACTCAGGTCTCCTGCACACCTTTGCCTCCTGAGGCAGTTTATGGTGTGATGCTGAAAAGCAGGTACCTGAAGAGGCTGAAAATTGATTTTTCTGAAGCCCAGGATTATAATCCTTCTGTCAATCTTGCTCATTTCCCTTAAAGTACAGAATCAATACTGCAGGTCATGCTCTAAGGATATTATAATTGGAAATATCTATAACAAGGTTAACTATTGCTGAGAGCTACAGCTGTGAAAGTATTACAGATAGAGCAAACTGGTATACTAGGAAAACATTTCTTACTAAAATATTATGAAAGGTGGATGCACAAGAAAGAAAACTGAAATTATTGTCCCATCATATCCATTCTTTCTGCTGTGCAGTATATTAGTGTAGTCATAAGGATTACTGGTTTTCCATGTGTACATTCAAAACAACCTCCTCAGATTATTATGTGATTTGTGCTACTTTCATGCTGTGCCCTTATACTTTCCTTTTCTTGAATTTGTAGTTCCTGATTTACATTCATTAAAATTATAATTTCTGCCATTCATTGTAAGCTTTTAATTTGGCAGCATTTTTAATCCAGTATGATTTTGTAATTTTTTTTTTTCCTAATCAAGTCTGATCTCTTCTTTTGAATTTCTTCTAAAAAAATCTAAAGTGATTTTTATGTATTGGAGGATTTTTTCCTTTTTTCTCAGTTGATGCTTAATGTGTAATGAAAGCAGTTGTTCTTAATGTTCCATGTCCTCTTCAGTAAAAGACTGGTTTGTTTGGTCTTTTTGACCAAGTTTATTTCTAGATGACTTGTTTCTGAAATCTCACAAATTATCTGAAGGGAGCTATTTTCTCCATTTCCTCTAAAAATAGAGAAAACAGATTTAGATGTTTTACCTCTTGCTGACTGCCAGGTGTGAGAGCAATACTCTAAACGCTTCACCTATAAAAAAGTTCACCCAGAACTCACATAATTTTATACACTAGAGATCTCTTCATGTGACATGAGTCTGCAGAAGCCCTGGTTTTGGTTCTATTGCTCAAAGATTCACTTGTCATTGCTGTGATCATTTTCTCCTCTTAGTACAGAAAGGTCTGCGATGTAGAATGGTACACCCAACAAAGGGAAATTTGTCATGAGAAGACCTCTCTGTCAAAGACTTAGTAGAATTTTATTCCATAATTAGCCTTAACATTGGCTAACAGGGGGCACCAAATCAGTATTTATCATAGTGAAGTTACTTGTGGCAGCAGTTTTTACGCTTTACATGTAGATGTTGCAGCACAGTTATGTGTACTTCCTGACTTCCACCCTGCAGCTGCAGAGGACAGCAGCAATTCTGAATTGCACTAACCTTGTGACAGCACTCCAATGCAAAATGGCATGTGCTGAGGGAATCAGCTGGCAGAGAGCTGACACCCACAGAGCTGATGAGATAGGTCAAGTCAGGTTTAAACTGACTGAATGTTACAGCAGGCTGAAGTTTTCTTCCCTGCCATATTTCACATTCTGCCTGCTCAGGCCTGGAGTTTTGATTCAGGCACAGATGTGGGCTGACAGCTGCTGCCTGTAGGAGACCAGCCTTTAAGTGGAGGCCTATTTCGTCTTCAGTGGGAACTAGTTATCCTTTGGATAAATTACCAGAATTGGTTTCAAACCACTAGTTGAGGCCTAAACTCTTTCTGAATTTTCCAAAGAAGATTCATATTTATAAGCAAACTAAAACATTTTAATGTATATTTTTCCCATCCCTCTCCCCCATTTTCATTTTGAAATAAACTGTTATAAAGTAAAAATATTTTATGTAATAAAATGTTCGGTTTCTCAATAAAATATACAGAGAATTTTATGTGCAAGCTTTTGTAATTTATACTAAATGTGAAAATTGGATATTATGAAATCAGAACACATTTGAGTGCACATTATCTCTTCCCTGTGTTTGGAATTTTAATGCTCTTCATTTTACTCCCAAATCTCAAGGTTAACACTTCAATAATCCTTCTCATAACCCATAGAACTACTGTTGCTGCTGACTTACATATTCCTCAACACCAAATCTTAAAAAGAAAGAAAAATTATAGTTCTCTTTCTGATATTTGCATACTCTTTTCAGTGGTTTCCCTAGTCAACAATAGGACAAATACTTGGGTAAAATTACACTGAATAAACCTTGCTTCTACAAAAAGTAGTATGAAAAAATTATTATTATTATTATTATTATTATTATTATTATTATTATTATTATTATTATTATTATTATTATTATTATTATTATTATTATGTCTTTGCATGTAAAACTAGCTTTAGAAAAAAAGATCTAAAATGTGCCCTTTTATTTTTTCTCACAGTGTGGAGAGAAGTGTACTGCTTCTATGTGCTTTAAACGTGTTTCACTTAGTCTGTCATATGTTTTATTTTTGTACCTATCTATTTAGTAAGTTTAGTAACATTAAGGGACAAAGGCCTTTTTAATATAATCTTTGACTTTTCTGTTCTATTACCCATGTTCTTTCTGTGAGATTTAAGAGGAATGCTTTTAGGGGAAACTTTCTTCCTTCCCCTCCATCCCTACTGCACCTTTGAAGAAGATATGGTTTTTTTTAAAATTGATTTGCACCTATGTATTTATTTCAAAAGAATTTTAACCATCAGCAAGTAGCCCAAAGAGAACAGTTGTAGTGCAGACAAGGATGAAACATTGTAACTTTTTCATCTGGGAATAAAATTACTTAGATTCTTTTTAAAATTAATATTGAAAAGAGTTATGAAGTAGACATCCACAGTACAATTCAAGTACCTAGTCTTTTCTGCTAAAAACAACAAATTTTAAACTCTGTTATTAATTCTTGATGCAAAGATGCCTAAAGTAAAGGTTAAAATGAGAAAATTTTGATTTTGTTAATATTTTCAGTATAGCTTCACAAGTAAATGTGTTGCATTGTTGTTTTATAGGAAGACTAATACATTGTTTTCTAGAACAAGATTAAGAATACAATACAAGTGAAAAGATGTGAAATTGTTGCTCACTGGCAGAGCATGGGAAACTGAAAAGCTCTTGACATAGGATGAGCACTGCCAAGTAACAACTAAAGATCAGTGTGTCATCAGCATTATCCTCTTGCTAAATTCACACCACAGCATCCTACAGGCTACTGGGAAGAACATTAACTCTATCCCAGCTGAAACCAGGACTGCAGTTCTGCTACCTCAGCTAGCTTATTTGTTAACTTCTAGCCTTATAAATTGAGGCAACTGTGTGTGACCAAGTATCATCACCACAGAGCGGGTGGAGAATTACAACAGCATTCCCCGATGAACTTTCCTAAATGATATGCAAATGTGCAGATTCATGAGGCTAGTTTCTTGTCCTGCAGCACAGTAATACTGCTCAAAAGATATTGGAAGGTCATTAAATTTGCACTATTCACTCTGTTATGACAGTTCTACCAGAACATATCTGTGAAAGACCATGTCTCACCACCTGAAATAGACTCCTACCTCTTAGTCTCATAAAAATTTCCGAAGGTGGATACCAGTGCTGTGTAATTCTGGATACTTTCAGCTGTGGTCTTTGGGGAGAATTCTGCTCCATCCATTGCCAAACTTACCATTATGAAATCTGTGCAAACAAAATACTTGATAAAAAGCAAGACGTTTTTCCATGCCTTGCCATAGTGAGTATTAATACAAAAAGGTACTTTGAGTGTAACTTTTCAAAGGCTGTGAATCTACTAGACATGTATTCTGGCTTGTTCCACTGGGTTCCTGAAGAGGTTCAACAGCAGTAGATAATTTGGTTTTGGGAACCTCATCTGATACCAGTAGATCTGCAGAAATGACTGAGCTATGTACTATGGGGAGTGACAGACCTCACTCTTATGTGACTGCTACCCAGTTTTCGAGTTCATTATGAAGAATATGCTACAAATATATCCTAGGTGTTAGAACTACAGATGTTAATGGTATTAATTAACATTATCAAGAAGTTAATCATAATTTTAAATGTTAGACCATTTTTTATTGCATTAAAGAACACTGACAGTTTTCCCCAGTTGTAGGTTGTTCTGAAAAGCTGACAGATTTGTGATCATTCTTGTTTCTAAATATTGAAGAAAATTGCAAATCTGAACCAGAAATATGCTAGGGAAATGACCTCAGGCAATATTTCATGTTCAACATTTAAAACTCATTAGAACAGTGGAATCTCATTATGTATCTTAATATGTTTTGGCTAGAAAGATAAACAGGTGTAAATTGATCCTGAAATTCTGCATGTTTTTAACATTAAAATGGAGGTTCACACTACACAGTACTGCTATGTCCATATTTCAGAACTGAACTGATAGCAATTGTCAGGAAAGAATGCCTGGCAGCCATGTGATGTACACAATACGTGCTAGCAGGCTAACCTGGAATACCAGCCTAGCAATGTACTCAAAACATGTGCTGAACTTTAAACATCACTGAAATCAATAGGTTTTAGAAATGAGTTTAACCTGAAACAAATAGTTTTTTTACTATGTTGAATCATTACATCTGTAGGTGTTATTTCATTGAGTGAAAAAATTAGCTAGGACAACTGATTCTAGAAGTATTTCTACAAACTCAAGCTCCAAACTTTGCTGGGTGGCAGATAGGGTGGATGTCAATATCAACACTCCTTCCTGTTGAATATAGCAAATAATAATGGAATTTCAAAAATAGTTATGATTTTAGAAATTTAAAGCTGAGATTCTATAAGCACTGAAACAAGAGCTTGTAGCTTTTCCCTTCTGCAAGCATATATGTATTATCTGGTGCTGCTGATTCAACTCAATGGTCCTTATTATTAAGTGCCACCACCTCAACAGGTTTTCCTATGGGATGTGAATGTTCAGGTTTTTCTTTTGCTCAGCAATTTTTCATCTAAAATAAATAGAATTTCAGTCATACTAGGGATGGCTTCTTAGAAAAATATTTGGAACTGTGGAACAGAAGTATGTATTTATTAGCATACAGACTGCTGCAAAAGTATTGAAAGTGCCAGTGACAGGGAAAACATTGCTTGTTTTCATTATCATTGAATAATATCTCCCAGTTTGGAAATGGAAACAAGGATTTCAGCAATTATCCTGAAAGCGTGGCAAATGAAAATTCCAAGAATTAAGTATCTGTAAGCAACTTCATAGTAATTTCTGCTAATGTTATTTCCATGAATTCTAACATTAAGAAATACATATTTCCAAGTGTAAGGAGATGGCTGTTTAGATTTTGTTTGTTTTAAGCATTAAACCCCAAGAGGCTTTATGCTTGCTCTTTCATCATCAGTCTTAAGGATTATAATTAGCTCATTTTCTCTTGTGGTAGGTTGCTATTGTTAGGGATTCATCTTCAAATTTTCTCAATAGTTTTCTTAGATGAATACCTAATTCTGCTTATATATAAACACAATTATAGTTTATCATTGACTTTTGAATCTCTTTGCATTCATTAATCTTGCACATTGTTTAAGCAATGATGTGATTTGAATATTTATAAAAGAAGCTTTCAGGGTTCACTATCTCTGTACATGTATTTTGGAGGGTGTTTGTTTATGATATAAATTATATTTCAGAAGTCAAAATTTTCATTTAATTGGTATTCCTGTGCAAGTCAAGAGGAGCAATTAGATTCAACAGAAAGGCACATTTTTATAAAGGCAGAGATGGAAAACCATCACTATGGTGATGGGAATGTGCTGTCATATGTCTTGTTTTCAATGTATCCTGCACTGGCATGGGTTTGAATGGAGGTAGCTGGAGCAAGTATTTGATACTAATGACCTTCCACTTAATTGAATGGCTCCTGAGCCATCCACTGGAAGTAGGGAGACCATGCTGCTAGTGCCCAGCTCTGTCAAATGTGACCAAGAATGTTAGGGCAAAATACTGATGAATAAAGACTACCTATCCTTTCACACCGAGGGGAACTATCTAGGGAAGGAATTAATGCAGAAAATTCTTTTAAAGTGTCACAAAAACATGTTATAGACAGAATTAAGACAGTCTTTACTGATAGATCTTCACTTATCACCTCATTCCAGCTGAAACCTTTCAATTTCAAAGCTTTTGGAAAAACATCATGAGTTATCTGTGGTATGGGATATTTTATCTAGTAATTATTTTTGATATTCCTACTAACAGAAAAAAGTCATTACTGAAATAAATTTAATCAGTCTTTGCTTCATGTACGTTCAGAGCTTACAATACACAGGTTTTGGAATTAAATGCAAGGTTGGTACTCTTGGAAATAAATTCTAATCTGTGTGAGTGATAAGATCTTCAATGATTGCACATAAATACCTGCCATTTTGGTACTTACTTGATATAACATTTCATTATACTGGAGAAACACTGAAAGTTATGAAGATTCTCAGGCCAGGATAATTGCCTGTCATGAGTTTTTATTTTGGCATTCACCCTTAGCTAACAAGCCAGTGTAACAGGGCATGATGTGCTGTCAAGATGATTTGACAAGCCCGGGAAGTTTCAAAGACAGTACCTTGTTGCATGAGATTTTTTTATTTATTTATTAGTACACTCCGATGGAATTTTTAAAATGTGCTCATTACCGTGTTTTCATAGTCCAATTGAGAGAGTGAGCACAGAACATTTGTTTCCAGCAGCCTGGAGCTGGCAGCAAACAGGGAACTACTGGGAGCAAATAGCACAGGATCCTTGACTGACTTCTCTTTGCTTCCTAACTCTGTATTTTTAGTTTGCACAATAATGCCTCACGGACTTGATCTTTATTAGGTCATCTGTTACAATAATGCATTAAAATACTAATTATGGAGAATTTGTTTTTGTTTGAAACTGGAATTTTTTTCAAACTTTCGCAAAAAACTGGGAGACAGCTTCTATGTCTTCCTCGTGATAAATCATAAATTTAAAAGTAAAAATACTTTTCTTTCCTGCTGCATGTCCTTCCTGCAAGATTACATGACAGTGACAAATACAAGTAAATATATTCCTCTATCCCTTGACAGACAGAACTAAAAAAATTCCACTCGACTTGTATTAATTATAGATCACGATGGAAGGATAATGCAAGTTCCCATGTTATTAGCCAAACAAAAATGCATTATACAGTTCCCACAATTTGTGCGGAAGCAATCTGTACCTTACTGTTGAAAGAGGAACTACGATGAATATGGAATTTTAGAAATGTATCCATACCTAACTCAGGCCTTCCCAGTCTATTGATGCAGTAGGGCAGTAGTAGAGTTCCTTACATGGACTGGGAATCTCCTAGATGAGCATAACATGATGTTTATCATGTGTGAAGGAGTCTGATGCTGTCTTAAACATCAGATCTATTCTGTATCCACTAGTTCGGAAAAGATATCTGATATCATAGAGTCCAACCTGTGACCAAACATCATCTTGTCAACTAGACCATGGCACTGGGTGCCACATCCATTCTTTTCTTAAACACCTCCAGGGACAGTGACTCCATCAGCTCCCTGGGCAACCCCTTCCAATGCCCATCACCATTTCTATGAAGAATTTCTTCCTAATGTCCAAACAAACCTCCCCCAGCACAGCTTAAGACTGTGTCCTCTTGTCCTATTTCTGGTTGCCTGGGAGAAGAGACCAACCCTCACCTGGCTACAGCCTCCTCTCAGGGAGTTGCAGAGAGTGATTGGGTCTTCCCTGAGTTTTCTTTCCTCTGGGCTAAACATCCCCAGCTTCTTTAGCTGTTCCTCAGAGGATTTTTGTTCCAGATATCTCAATATGGCAACAACAGGCAGACACGATTAGGCCGATGCTGTTTCAGCAGTGGATCTGGGTGGGCATTATGTAGAGCCACAGAACAGCTCAGGTTGGAAGGGACCCATAAGAATCACCATGAGTCTAACTTCTGCTCCTCACATGGCTACCTAAATTTGAATCATGTGACTAAAAGCATTGTCCAGGTGCTCCTTGAGCTGTAACATCATGAGTGCTGTGACCGCTTTCCTGGGAGGCCTGTTCTAGTGATGGATCACCCTGTCAGTGAAGAACTTCTTGTTAGTGTGAAATCTGAGCATCCCCTTGTGCAGTTTCATGTGAAGCCATATTGTGTACCCATTTAGGTTCTGGCAAGTGAAAAAGTGCAGGGATGTGTTTTATCCTATATTGTTGGCAGGACACAAGCTGAAATGAGCTGATCTCAGTATTGCAGTTACAACAGAGCTGCTCTGAGGATGGCTTTGTCAGAGGTTCTGTCTTCCCATGAAGTTTTCCCTGAACTGTTCGGACAAAGAAAGGTCTGCATATGCCAGAAAATTATTTTCCAAGAATTATTTTCTTAAGTTACAATTAAGGACGAAATTCTCATCTCTAAATGTCTTTAAGCTTTGCTGTCACAGTGGTAATAATAGATTGTGCTTGGAAAGGTAGGATTAGGACTTTGTATGCTACTAGTTCTGGATAATTGCATGCTGTGTTATGAACTCATTTTAAATTCACTTCATGCTGGCATAACTGTGAAAAATGCAACAAAGTGGAACCAATCTGTCCTAGCTAATACCAGATCTCTAGATGTGCATCCTTGTTTTAATGCTTGTTCTAGGATTGCATCAATAGTTATTATATTTTTATTTACCAGTGTAATAGTTTATATTAAAAGTTTCATAATCTGTTGTTCTTGCTTTGATAGGACTCTGAAGTAAGAGAGGTACCTGTCAATAGAAAAAAATTCTTTGTAATAAAAAATGGAACCACTTTTAAAATTTCAGAAAATTGTTCATTTTCCTAGTGGCTTTGTTGCTCAATTGGAAACAAACTCTGAAGCCATCTGAACTTTTATTTTCCCCCAGGAACTTTTTATTTCTAATCCAATATAGTATCTGTCAATACAGAATCAGACAAATTGCTGTTTCTTAGCAAATGAAACTGAAAGATCAACAAATAACTAGAATGCTTTATTTTGTTAGATATTTTTCACATATTGTTACTTTCCATTTCCTTTCATATCTTTTATAAATAGATGTTTTTCTTTAATAACAATAGATATCAGCTATTTCTGATATTATAAATCTCCATAACAAATGTTGATAGTCATGTTCACAGTGGTACACAAATACATCAGGACATATCAGTTTTAACACTGATCAAAAATCCTCTGGAATTCTCGCAAAGTTTTTTCTTTATTTTTAATCCTCTTGGGTTCAGTGGAATTTTGTTCAGGCCTAATGATCTCAACTGTTTGGTAATTTCAGTTGTGCTGTAGGGAATGGGAAAGATTATAACTCTTCTTCCCAATTTTTAATTCTGTTTGATTTTTTCAATTTTTAATTAGTCTTTTTAAAAACATTTGTTTCCAGGATGAATTAAAACTAGCAAGGATAATGGAAATTTCTGATTGCCTGATTTTATTTGTTAAAAAAAAAAAAAGAAAAAAAGCCAAAGAATTCTGTTCTGCTGATAAATATCTTTGATCTCAGTAGTAGCTCAAGCTAATTAAGAAAATATGTTACCAGAAAATCAGTTCTCTTTTTTCCTTTGCATTGTCTGGTTGTACTCTGGTAAAAATACTATTAAATAATACACTATTAAATTTTGAATTTGGCCCCACTGCTCTAGGTGATACTATACTCATAATTTCATTAATTTTATTGTAAATTTCATTAATGAGGTCAAGGGAGAGTCTCATGTTATTGCTGAGTGTCTTTTTTTATGAATTAATTTTTGTAGGAATCTATTCAAATAATTTTTGCTATTGCTTGTGTGAGTATTTTGCAGACTGAATTAATTAAGAAAATTGGCCTATAATTTCTGCCGTTACCCATATCCTACCAGGTTTCAAAATTACAGAAATAATTACAGTCCTAAGAGAGTCAGGCAAGTTTTCAAATGCTGCATTATACATGCTATACTAAATGCCATGGAAGACTTGATTAAAATATTAATGCATCTCAGCTGGAAATCCTAATGTGTCTTTTTGCCAAGTACTTTGATTATAGATAGAATTATTTTTCTTGAATTTTCAGAAACATCTGCAGTTCTGAAGGTCTGTGGGTTGTTTTTTGCTGCTAAATTGAACCAGTTGATACCCACATAATACTGTTTTTCATAGTAAATACCTAATATTAATTTCATTTGTGTTTTATTCTGTATAAGCTTCAAATACTGGAAGGAAATATCTGTGGAGATATTTAAGTAGATAATAGAGTCATGATCATCGTGGATCTCTTGCATCTTATGGGAAGTTTGCTAATGTAATTTTTCTCTCCATTTCTTGCATTGTCAGTCTTTATATGTTACTTTATATCTGTATTTCATCTTTACCTGTTCCGTTTTCAGAGATTTTGCAACGCTCTCTTTGCCACCTGGCTCCTGACGAGTGCAGTCACCCACAGCCTGTCTGACAGCCTGGTGTCTCAATGCATTTCAGGGGGAAAAAGAGTAGACAAGCTGAAAACAGTTTTTACCCTCCTACCTTGTGGCAGCTTCGTGTGTCAGTGACTCAGAAAGGAGATGATGGAGCATTTAGTGAGAGTTACAGTGGGCAAGGGTCAAACTCCACACTCTGAAAGCAAGCTGGACCTTCTCTGTGTCTGTCTGGGACACAGTCCTACGTCATAGATAACTGAGGTTACTGCTGAAACATGGCAACATGTAGCAAGTGGTCCAAATTTCCTATTCACTGTGAACATCTATTTTTTGGAGTCATTCAAGGCAAGGATCAAATATCTCTCCAGATAATAGAGGTGTACAAAAAAAAAAAAAAAAAGCCCCACAAAAAATCTGAATTAAAGACTAAATACAGACAGGAACCAAAACTCGAAAAATATAGAGAGATCCTACTTCAGAAACTTTTTTCCTCAATTTACTCAATACTGCAAAGAAAAAGACTTAATATATGATTTATCCCTTATGCTCCTGGATGGATTTACGAGAAGAATGGATCTTTGACCTAAGTAACTCTGCATTATTAGTCTTTGTGAACTGCCCAAATACCAATCTTTTTTTCTCCTCTAAGAAGCAGTAAGACAATGTAACAATTTTTTTCCCGATGTATGTGGCATCTTCTAGAATGGTGAGTAACCATTGTTTTTTCTGCTAATAAAAAACATACATATTTGATATGAGCCTATTCACATTTCCAGACTTGATATAGATTTTTTGTGTCCTGACTCTAAGAACTTGGCATTTTTCTGGTATAAACTTAGCAAAATGGCATATCTTATACTGTAATCCATATTGAAATTTTGAATATTGCATTTGGATGAAACTTGCACATGACTGAAAACCCAAGATGCTATTTTCAGGTATTGAAAAATGTTTAGGATACACTACCAGCAACATGATCAGCTTTGTGTTCCTAGAGTGACTGCATCTGTTTCTTTTCAGTAAACGAGTCCTATGGCTTGGTATTAAATATACTTGGATGTGTCTACCAATATTGGATTCTTCCAGCTCTTTTAAGCATTTCTCCACCTAGTTTTGGATCCCACTTAGGTTTAGGAAGCTGCTCAGATCTAGAAAACTAAGAACTACAAAAAAAATAAACACCTTCTCCAAAACTTAGATAAGAAAGGATGCTCATCATCTTTGTCATTTTCTGATGCTTTCACTGGATGATTTCATAGGAGTTTCCTTGGTTTCAAAATGATCTTACTAGGAGACTTCCTGGAGAATCACTTTACAGAGACTTTAAATTCTGAGAATGTACTAAAATTGCTACAAAATTGAAGAGTTGCAACTCTTCATCTTTCAGAAAATTGTCCTATCATAAAGTTGCTTAATAATTCTCATGCACTTTTTTATTTCACAGTTTTCACATTTTCACCATTTTTTATGTTTCTTATTGCTTTTTTATTTCTTTATCAATGCTCATTAAGAAGTGGCAGATTTTCTCCCCTTTTTGTTTTTCCCCAAGCATTTTAAATTTTTTAGATGTGCCCACAATTATTTTGTCAGTGGGAGTTTTACTACCCACACTGAACAGCTTCACCACACTCATAGGTTTGCATTCCTGTCAGGATATGAACTCTAAGAAGTTGACAGTTTGCACTATAAAAAGGGAGTTACAATATATAATAAATAGAAGTCATCATATTGCATGAAATATGCTGAAGTACAGAAATGTTAAATGAAGTATTTTTAATCACTGAAAAGGAAAAGAAGTAGGATCTCTTAAACCTCAGAGATTAAGTACGAAGAAAATTAATCAGGGTGGAAAAAGACCTCACATGTTTGCAGTTCCTGTTTTGTCTAGCTAATGACTTGAGTAACCTAAATAATGCTGGCATTATCAAAATGGATTAGCAAATATTTATGCTAGCCTGATTGTTCAGCATGTCTGCACTGATGAATATAAACATCTTGTGGGAAAAAGCTGAATTTGCAAAGGCTTCCACCTGCATTGTGTAACAGGACATAACTTCTTAATGTTTCTGATTACCTAAGATGAATTCTAACGAGCACATTTTTACAACCTAGATCATTAGATGGACATAAAATATTCCTCCAGAAGTGTTTGTAGAAAGGATTCTTAACAAATGAATTGCTAAACCTCTGAGAGCTTCTTCATACATTCATTTGCATGCCTTTGTAACAAAAAAACCAGTTTGCTGGAAAATAAACATGAAACCTACAATTCAACCAAATCAAGAAATATTTTCTGTCTTCACTTACTATTTGAGTAAAGTGATACTTTTCATGGAATAAGAAAACTCTCTAGAACAGACTGAACTCAAAATGGAGGAAGAATTTCACCTTTGACATATCTGCTTCCCACAGAAATGTCCCTAAGGTGGTATTATGGACCCAGATGAGGGTAAACTATAGCCTGTTGGATGAGGCAGCCACTAAAAGTTGGAAGTGTGTATGATGGAAAGCTATTTTATGCACAAGTGTTTGTGCACTTGATTCAAAGCTGGATTATGAACAAAGTTCTTCACCATCTGAAGTGAATGGTCTATAGCAGGTTACAGAATAAATTTCTGAGCCACATGTAAACAACTGATTTATGTCATGTATGACAACTGTAAGAACTCAAAAATCAAGCTTTGAAATGTTAATTTTTTAGTATCTATTGTTTTATGCTCCAAAACCAATCTACACTCAGTGATAATGCAGCTCTTTTATTTTCTCCCTAAAGCATTCCCAACACTGACATGTACAATGTAGTGACGTGGTGTTTTGCACCATTTGCAAAGCATTGTAACTTAATGAAGCCATCAGTTTTGTTCTGTTCAATAGGGCAGTCCCACCATACACACACCCTAGGACTCTCAGTGCTCATCTACTTAGGTTACTTCTACAGAATCTCTGCAATATAATACATTAAATTTTTGTTTCTTATATCCATCTGTTTTCAAAATAACTAGAGATCATGATGACTGGAAACATTGCTTTACACCTCCAAAGTTATTCTTTTCTATGGATTGCTGTGCATTTGTGGAATTTCTAGTACAACAAAACAAAATGAAACAAAAATATAGGTCCAGGCTTTCTTTGCTCTTCGATATTATGGAATATGCAAACAGAGAGATCTCTACAAGGTAGATGAGAGAGTGACCAAGAGCTAGGGATGGCTGATAACAGAAGACATAATACTGCTTAAGGTAAGGCAAGCAAAAGCTGGGAAAACGAGAGGATACTAAGCAGAAGTACTAGAGAAGAAATGAGGTAATATTTGAGCTAAAAAGCTAGATTGAGAGCCTAGCCCACAATCAGGTTAAAAATCATTATCTGTATTACAAGAGAGAGAAAGGGGAACAAAGGGAAAGATTAAGGCCAATGTGGGAGTGGCAACAAAACTATAGGAGGCTGGAGTGAGGTAACCTTAGGCCATTCAGACTAGAAAACAAAATCACACACAGAGTTCCTGGAGTATGTCTGCAGTGGAATGACACTTTTCATGGATTTTAGCTGCTTGGATTGTGTCATGTACCTGATGGGATAAAATTTTGAGTGTGGCCCCAAGATCAATCTGAAACTTTCAAGTAGACCCAGTAAGCAACATGTATCAGATCTTAAAGATAGGGCACTGAACTCTGCAACACAGAGTTGTCCAGTATAGACCGCTGCATGTCCTAGAAGGATGGTTACTTAGCAGTGTGTTTTTCTTTTCATCATTTTGATAATTAGGATGTTTTTCTCACTATGTTTGAAAAAAATACAGTATTTTCATTCATTTTCCTTTTATTTTTAATTTAAAAATCCATTCCTAATCTTATCTTTTCTGTGATCAAATTTTGGTTAAGCTGTGCATAAACTTCTTTCCAAGGTGGATTGTCCAAGTGGACACGCTTATGGTACCAAGGCGCTTTATTGACCCAGGCAGGGCCAGTAACAGTGTCAGGGAAAAACTCTTAGGGAGGCGCTTATAAAGGGGAAGGGGTGTGACGTAAGGAGACACAAGGGACCAATGAACAAAGCCCAGGGGAGGAGCGAGGGACACAACTGAACCAATGGGAATGGCCCAGGGGAGAGAAAAGGCTCAGGGGACAAATCATATGTTAGGTAAGGGAAGATTGATGTAGAAATTTCTAGAAATGAAAGGGGGTTGGTTACAATGAGGGACAGGTAACTGGTGGAAGGAATGAACCATTATGAGGGAGAACATGGGGGGAACTGAGGGTCAAACCAAATTCTTAACTTATAAAAAATAACCAACTTTACAATAAACCCATACAGGACGCACAATGCTACAGTGGATGAATTCAAAATACTTCAGCTGAAAGAAGAGGTATTAAAATGGTGTAATTTTGTAAAAATGTATATCAATGTATTTTTCTATTGTATATCAATATTCTTACTTTAGTTGGGTCAGAGTCAAGCAGTTATAATTTTTTTTTCTTTCTATCAAAAATGAGTGTTCCTATTATCACTGTTGAGAAGAGGATCACATTCTAAGCATCAGAAAGCATTTTGTTGTATCTACATAGATTTTTGTAGTCTATGGGAATGTTACTTGTTTGCTTTAACAATAAGCATGACATATCTAATAAATAACCTGCAAAAGTAAGTTAAGGGCTCTTTTTCAGACATTCTTTCATCTCTTACAAACCCAATTTTTTTCAATGACTTGAACTTGGAAGATAGGAATAGTGCAGAATGATTCTATACTACTTTTTAAAATGCTGCTGAAATCTTGAGCTATGTCTTTTTTTTTTTTTTTTTTCCTGTGTAGGCAGGGAACCAAGAGGAAAGAATACTTGGAAGAAGAGAGGAAATAGAGTTACAGTTACTTTTTACCTGTAGACATCTAGAGAAACCTTGGACTAAGAAATATCTATTAACTGTAAGAACAGCAGGTGATGACAGCATGAGTCCATTTTTCCCCTTTAATGAGTAAGATCGTTAGTAAAATTTTGCTTGAAGATGTTAATAAATCTATTCTATGCAGAATCTGTCATGATGCAATACCTTCCCTCACCAAGGAAAAGTTTTTTTTTTTTCCTTTCACTCATTCATTACTTATCTAAGCTTTAACCTTTCCAACATCCCCTGAGTTAGCTTACAGCACAGGCTTTTCTACAATGATTTATGCATCACATAATGAAAGATTCATAATAAGCTACACTTTTTCTCAAATAACCCCCTAAGTAATTTTGATTTGCTCTTTTTAAAATATTTTTCACAGTAGTTGATGCCATTTTATTCACTGATTAAACAAGACTACTTTGGCAGCACATAATTTTATTAATGCCTGTTTTAAAAGTAAGTTGAACTTGGTTTATAATTATGCACAAGTAGAAAGTTGGTTAGCTTAGGAACAATGGAATCTGAATTTCATCACCCCATGAATAAACTTTATTGGTATCAGGAAATAATAGCATCTTTGTAGCCATAACCCACAAACTTTCTGAGACACATATGGCCAAGTATCTGGTGGTAGATGGTGCCTGAAGGCTGAAGGACTTCAACTGCACTGGATTCTGGGAGGTTCAGGTCTCCTTTCTGCCAGGCAGTGTAGGATTTCATCTCTGTCTGCTTTCCAACTGTGAGCCTATTTCCTATATTTTCCCAGAAAATCTCATAGGTAAATTGAAGTGAAATGGGAAATCAGTCATTTTAAATACAGACCATCTATCTAGTGCACAGTAGTTTGCTTTCAGGGACATACTGTTACTATGTTAGGCTTGATAAGAAAGGTTCTCCTGAAATATTTTGCTGCAGTCAGATTCTTGGCCAGAAACAAAATTGATTTTGGTGAGTTCACTGAACAAAGTGGAAGAAATATGCTGAATAAAAATAAGTTATTACATATTTTTATTTATTTTTACAGTCTTTAATTATGGCAGTAACAATGAACACATTAATTCTAATTTCCATTGGAAACAACTTTTGCTTTAATTTCATTCATTAACAGAATGCTTTTTTAATGTACTCCTCAGAAGATACAGAAAACCTTGAAATGTTGAAATTTTCTAAAAGATGGATATCTTCAATTTTTTAATATACTCAGTAATAAAAAGACTTTTGCATTTAAGACAAAGATGCTAAAATGAAAAATCAGATGTGTGATATCTGGCAATGTCTAAATGAAACGATACAGGGAAGAATCTACAGGAATCATAATTAGACAAATTATTTCAGATTGCCAATTACTGCATGTAAGCACTTAAAAACAGAGGTAAACCATAATGAGCTAATTATTACTGAACTAATGTTTAACTGTAATTAATAATTATTTCTAGTATTTTGAGGTTCTAATTTTAAATCAATATTCTATCCACTGAAACAAAATATTTCCCTAATGAGAAGTGTTTTTTTCTAATTCACCAGAAGAGACTCCTAGAAATAAAATGGGAGATAAGCTCATCTGGAGAAAAAAAAATCACAAAAAAATTGAAAGGAAACATATAGACTACAACTTTGCTGTAAATATGGAATAAAACAGATTGAGTACATCGAAACATTTATTTTTAACTTGAAAAAAAACATGTAAATGAGACAAGTAGACATATCCAAGTTATACTTTATTTCAATTTTTTTTTTAAGTAATTATGTCAACATTGTCTTGAATAAAGGGGAGCACCAGTGTCTAAGCACAACAAACAATCTTGGAGGCAGAAAATCCAGTTTATTTGGTTTTTTTAAATCTTAGAAAAGTGGAGATAATTAGAAGTTTGACAATTATTGAACCACGAAATTGTTTGAATTGGAAAGGACCTTCAAGCTCATCCAGTTCCATCCCCACTGCCATGGTCAGGGACACATTTCAGCTAAAGATACTTTTAACAGCCATCTTGTCTCACTGCCAGAGGTCTGTTATCCTAGCAGCTCATGTAATCTGACTGTTCTACTTAGAATTATGATTTCAGAGAAAGAATAGTTCTCTTGTTTGTTTATCTTTTCATTTCTGAAGAAACTACCTGCAGTATCAATATTTTTGAATAAAATAGTAACTTGCATTAGAAGCTAGAATTTAAGGAATTCTGAAAAACTCCTCATTGATGTACAGCATTTTAACTAAAAATTATGATTATTACCCTAGGAGGACTATGCTGGATTATTGCCGTTATGGGTTTGAAATACATTGTGGATTTTTAGGCTTTAATCAAACAGTATTGTTGTCTGCTGTTTTATGTCCTGAAAAAAAATAATGGTAGGACTGTAATCCATTTGTCTTCTATTTTCTGGAGATTTATTGTTTGCTTGGCTTTTGTTGTGGATTTTTTCTTTTTTGGTTTTTCATATCTGAAATATTTTTGCTGATGAATGGGAGAGATTTGATCCTATTGTATGTTTTAACTCTCTCCAGTTTAGAATCCTACTCTTAAACCTTTTAAAATACTCTATTTTGAGCCTTTCTAACCGCAATGCAGGAAAAGCAGAATATTATCAGAGATATTTTTAAAAATTTAACTGCAGAGTAAGAAAAACAAATTAAATGTCCACCTCTTAATTAAATAGTATTTCAGGAAAAGGTTCAGTTAAAGTACTTCACCATTTTTAACCTATCAAGTGAAATGGTGCTTCTGTTGTCACTATTATGTTGTTTCTGAGATGCATCCAAACAAGTGAGGGCAAAAGTGTCTAACAGTGTCTCTGGATATCTATGGATGCTTTGATATTTAATGTAAAAAAATTATATGATCTGTCACGTTATCTACTCTTCTTCAATAGATTCTATTTTAATATATTATTTAGTTGTTAGTGCCTGTCCTGGAACCCATTCTGCTCCCCTGGCAGTCAGAAAGCACAGATTCTAAGAAGCATATTTCTGGTTAATAGTAATGGTCACAGTATAATGAGGTTTAAGTTGGGATTAATTTTTTTTTTTCCTCATCCAATTTGTCTTTTTTTCAGGTGGAATGGAGAGATACTCTCTAGAGAAAAAGGTGTTATCATTTGAAATGAAGGAGGGAGGCATCTTGGGTCCAGTTCCTAATCAGGAATCACCATGGAAACAGGAGCTACCCCCTTATATGTTTCTTGTGAGGAAGTGAGGAAGCAAGAACCCCACGGGTAGGAGGTTGTTCCCTATTGCCTATGCATGCAGATCTGTGTAAGACGCTGTCTTTTCTTCTTTTAAATAAATTTCTTTTATGTGATACTTTTGCAAACATATCCAATATAGACACAAATTTGAGCTCTTTAAGTTATGTTGAAAACTTGGACCTTTCATATATGCATATAAAGCAAAATCCTTAGAAAACTGTGCGCTAGCTGCTCATAGTTCCCTAGGCATGTCTGTCATCAACACCCTTTGCCTCCAGAGTTAAGAACCAGACTATAAACACAAACTCAGCTCATCATCATTCTCCTGAAAGGGAAAGAAAAACACAAAAAAAAAGTTAATGTGATTCTGCATCACACTAACATGCAGAATCAGATGAGACTATTACCTTTGTATTCTGATAATGCATTTTGCTTGAAATATGCCCTTCTGCTTTCCTCTTTCACATATACACTAGAATCTTCAAATTCTCAAGTTTTTTTACCTTTGTACTTGAATTAGCCTTCAGAAGCTTCTTCAGTAATAAGATAAAGTTGAAAATTTTTTTTAACCATCTAGTCTTTTGGGAGAAGTATTTAAAAAAATTCACGTCTTTCTGGAAACATACAAATTTCTGTAGTACCAGTAAACCCATCAACTGTATTTATAATGCCCTGTAACATAGGTTCTAAAATTTGGTAATTCCTATTGCAATAGGTCTATTAAGTTTTTATAACTAAATAAGTATTTGGATGAATGAGTTATTGCATAAAACAAGTTAATCATTGAGATCCACTGCTAGGAAAGTTCTGATCCTCCTTCTCTTTGAGCCAGGAAAATGCTGCTTCAGGATGAGAATGCAACCAATCATAAAACACATTTTACATATTTGAAACTGTGCTGAACTGCCTGTAGAATCTTTAAAAGACAAGACAATGTTCTCCAAAATGTGCTCACACATTCTATGTCGTTATTATTCATCCCTAGCCTGATTGCTATAGCATAGGTTTTACTCCAGTGGTTGATTTTATAGTGAAGATTTGTTCAGTAGAAGATTTTTGTATAGAAGGAAGATTTAATCCAATGAATTACTTTTTCTTTGGAGTTTGTTTTGGGGATTTATTTTAATGTTCCTGCTGAAAATGCCTTTGGTTTGGTTGTTTGGACTATAGCTGCAGCCTCTGTGCTAGATTTCTTGAAAAACAACCCATGGAAATGTATTTGAAAATGAAGTTATTTCATTGAAGCTCTTCTTCATGTATTTTTATGTCTCTTCACATGTAAAGCTGTCAATTATTTTAATATGAATTAAAATTTTCTGTGTAAGAGCATAGCTGTAGTTAAGAATGAGCTAATGAGAAACTAATGAATCTACAAATAATAGAAGTTCCAGCTTAGAAAAAAGATCAAAAGCTTATTTAAAGCAAATATTATTTTCCTTAGTGAAATTCTATTCAAAAATAAAATATCTATATTTATTGGCCCAAATAGAGAGCAATTCATCTTATACTACAGATCACTCACGGCAGAATTCAGTTGTTTTACATTGGTGCCAAATGCTGTTTTAAACATCCTTGAGTGCTGATACTTCCCATTTCCAGCAGTCTTTACTGAAGGCTGTAGGTTTTTTGAAGATCCTGTGTCATGGCAGTTGTACCTAGCAGTAGCTTCCAGAAAGTTGTTTTGCTGTCTTGTCAGTAGAGGTAGCCTTTATTTGCCTAAATCTAAGCCTCAGGTGCCATTTGAGGGACACTCAACAGTCATGACTGCAGGACATGACAGGACATGGCATGGAGTGCTAACTTGAGTTTAGCCTAAGTAGAAATATCTATTCTTAGTTTTCAGCATATCCACTGTTTTTATTTTTCAGTAAAGGAATTGATTTCTTTATTCTTGTTTCTAACTACCTATTGCTATTCCTCCATAAATCCCTACCTAGCAATCTGTCATGATGCAGTACTACAGAGCTCATTTGTACTTGTATTTCCATGTTTGTGTCATGAATGTTACGATAACTTTTCACCACTTGGAGGTCTTCTCTTGGTTCATGTTGATATCTTCTTCTTTTTCAGTCTAGTATCTGCTTCTATGTTTTCTAGAATGCTGTTATAACTTTACTCTTCTTTTCATTGGCCTGCATCTGCAATTTACATCTGAACTTACCATGTACATTGACATCTACATTTGTCAATGGCTATTTCTTTTTATTTTTTCTTTTAATTAGTCTGAAGATCAGGTTTTTTCCAGCTTAATGCTTTGAACTCAATAGCTGACCATGCATGAGCATTTACAGCCATGTCTCCAGTGCCACCCTATGTCTCAACTCATCATCCTCAGTAGGTGCACCTCTGTGCCACATGCTGTGTCTCCCCTTCCTAAGATATCATCTGTGATACTAAGACTGTATTTTTCAAAACAGTATCATTATGTCAGTCATAAAACCTTTGTGGTGCTGACATATAAAGATAAGATAGCCAGAACCACCTGGCCAATTGTTAGGTAAAAAAGATCTGTTAAAAAACCAACCTGCTAAATCAGGAAGTTCAGCTAAAGTTTAGAGAGAAAACATCTGTCAAATGTCAGTGGGGAGGGTATAAAGCTTGCAATCTCCTTGTTAACAGTGTCAATGTGTATTATGGGGCTGCAAGGTTATGATAGGTATATAATTAATACTGATGAAAGAAAACTTTTTGCAAACCTTGCCTTTCTACATATTCTGCAGGCAAATTCAATAGGGGTAACATCCAGGCTGATTCAACAGAAATCATTTTGGTTAGTACATTGGATAATGCAAGAGGCTGAGAACACCAGATAGTAGTTATTAAAGAAGAATGACGTACTTGTGCTGGTAAAACAGCACCATCTGCTTTAAATGTTAAAAAAAATGTTAAAAAAATTCTGCCCCAAAATTTCATGCACTAGAAGAGATGAGTAGGAGAAAGGTTTTATGGCATTTGTGAGAAGCAAGATGACTTGTAGAGGAAACTTTTCTTTTACAGTAGCACTTCAACTTCTGTTTCACTTCTTTGTATTCCTTATCTCTAGGCTGCTAGAGTTACCTGTTCTTCAGGAGTAATTCAACAGCTACTTTAGTCTGCCTTATATGTCTTTTCCTTTTAGGAAACGACGATTTTCGTTGTTCAATTGCAATGCTGTGAAAGAGTGTTTTAGAGTGTGAAAAAGTGTTCCCTTATTCCTCACTAAATAGAGGAATTTAATTATATTCTATCTTTTGCAGAAGAGTACCCTGTTAGAAGATACTCCTTGTTGCCTTAGAACTAAAAAATGAATATGACTAAGAATGGTTTTCAGGAGAAAAATTATATAAGTTTTGTTTGGAAATCATAATTATCCTTTAAGGTACTTACTGGCCTTTTATTATTCCCAAGACTATAGTCTAGGGGATAAAAGTGCATTCCCAGTTAGATATTCCCCTCTGAGGGAATCCTCTTTATTTACCCACAGTTTTGTTTTGCTGTACCATGACTTTGGTTTCTTCAGGAAGGACTCTTGGCAAGTACAATGATAACATTCTGAGAATGAGCATAATCACCCATTAATAAATTCATCATTATAGTGTATTTCCTACTTCAAATCGACTTTGAATTTTAATCTTTAGTTCATGTGTAAGTCTAAACACTCAGGCTTAGGAATTGCTGGAAGGGGAAAGATATTCAAGGAACAAAATGTCTTTTAATATAAATGAGATGTGCATGTTTCTACATCTTCTGTTCCCTGTACACCCTGGCACATGCACAGACACATTTTTGAGCCAAATTTCCATGATTTGGGAGCAAAAGAACTAAGACAGGAATGAGCCCTCATCTTTAGTCCTTTTCTTGAATAAGGTGCTGTCCAATGACTTTCTGTCCAATGACTTCCTGTCTGAATATTTTACTAAGCCTAGTAAATGTCTATGTATATAAATAGACACCTACACTGACACAAAGAAAGCATGTTTCCTACAGGAAATAATTCCTAGAAAATTCACTGTCAAACATAATGAAAGCAGATCTCACTGAATCTTTCTAAGGGACAGGATTATCTACAGGGTTTTGTAGAGTTAAGTTTTCAGGATCAGCAGTCGAGAAAAATTTTCAACAAGAGAAGTAATTTTAAAAGTATATTAACTTCCCCCCCCACCCCAGGAGCATCATTTAGAAACCCAGAAAAAAATCAGAATAAAATTCTACCAAAGATTTCAAAGGAAAACTGGTAACCTGGTAATCTTACCAGTGATTTTGAACAATTTTCCTATTGACATGTTTAAAGTATAAGGCTCTAATCGGTTTTAAAACCTTGAAAATAAAATGAATGGCATACAAATGATATTAGGAAGTACTTGATGCTTCTGTGAAGCCATATACTTCACATACATAAACATGATGGACAGGACGTGAATATTACTACCAGGCAGTTTTAGTGCTGTCATTTTAAACGAGCGCAGCTTTTGTTAAGATGCCATTAATTTTTATTTAATTGATGCCTTGGTTTTAAAGATTGGGATCATTCTGTAGCCACATTATTATTCTATGCAGCAGCTTACTCTGGGCTAATTTGTTTTCATGTCTGCATTCTTTGGGAATGTCAGATCTGTTTATTCAGAGCAGATAAATCTGCCATGTGGTAAATGATAAGAAGGAGATGGTCAAGTATGTTATGTTTCTAACCCTTTGAGTTCTGTCAAAATTATTGTAAAATGTGTGATATATTTTGAAAGGAAAAGAATAATGTGTTGTTTTATTCTGTGGAACACTTATGAATTCCATATAGAATACTATTAGTCTAGAAATTGGATGTGCCAGTATGCTATAGAGAAATGAGTTTTTTAATATAATCTTCTGCATAAAATGAAAAATGCTATTTATCATAACATTTGGCATTTAGATAGAATTTTTTGAGACTCTAAGAATTTTATTAACATCTATTAAGTGCAGCACATGACGCATTCTTTGAGGTAAGCAATTCTATCATTAAATTAAGAAAAAAAAGATAGCATAAAGAGTTGGTGAACCATCATAATCTGCCTTTCCTAGGCTTCTTGCTTCTGTGAGACCACAGTCCTTCATTCCTCGAAAAGAAATAGCATTCCAAGAAGCCAGAGAAAATTTAAGATTAAGTTTGTATTGCCTTATTTCAGTAAGAGAAACATTAGGGTGTATTAGTTTATATCAGTTCTTTGTTTTTTATGTTATTGCTGTTCTCAGATATGGAATAAAATTCTCAGTATATTAACTCTTGTTAGGCTGGTGGGTGATGATCTTTTAAATTCATACGACTACTGATAATGAACAATTCAAAAGTAGTATTTCATTTAAAGATATTTCTTAGCATAAGAAATATCCCATTGCATTTATACATACTTTCATTTAGAAAATACATATTTAGTTAAATGTATTTAGTTAAATGTATTATTTGCTATAATTTTCTAATGGCACTTAGGTGTTGCACATAGAGATTTTCATAAAATAATTGTCTTTACTATTAAGAATTTATTATGACAGAGGTTTAAAAATAGGAAGTGGACTGTTCATTGCAATATCTTAAAACTGAGTTTCTCTTTGACCTCCTGAATTCTTGTGATTGACCAGGTGCCAGTTTGCCCTGTTATACAGTGCAGCTAAACGTACTGTTTAAGTTATATACAGATAACTGCTGTATAAACAGTTATATGTATAACTGTTTATAAACAGATAAAAGTACAATACAGAGTTACTAACAGAAATGTGTTCATAACAGGAAGCTATTTGCTGCTATCATAAATCATGTCATATCCCAGACAGTTTTGGAATGACATTATCTTTGGAAGATCAGTAACTAGGTGTTTCTCTGTAGTTTGCCCTGCAGTTCTTACTAGTAATGAGAGTTTAAGAGCCTTCAAGACCCTCAAGGAGAGAAGCAAAATGAAGCCACTAAATTTTATATTGTTGTAAGGAACAAATCTAGATGAACTTGTAAAAGTGTCACATAAATTTGGTGCTTGCACAGAAAATATATTTTTCAATTGACTGATGAAAAAAGAAGAAAGTATTAAAGAAGTTTAAACTAGTGTTTAAAATGTTCAATAAGGAAAAAAAACCAGCTAACTATTTCTTATTCTAAGAAAAGTATTATAGGTATGACCCCTATATGGTCCATTCACTTAGGAGTAGGACTTGAAGATCCTTGCTGGTCCCTTCCAACTCAGAGTATTCTGTGTTTCTATGATTTAGATACACTGGATTAGAGACTAGAGCACAGAAATAAATCAAACCTTGAGCTTTTGTTTTCAAAAGATATTGCAGAGCCCAGGACATTATGGAATGTTTCTGCACAGCAATGTTTGATAAATATGAACTGAGAAACAGGTAGTTTTTCCTTGAGAACACCTGCAAGAGAGAATTGGAATAGGAACTACTTAATTATCTGCCTTGCTCTTTCTCATTCATAGTCCCATGCAAGGTGGAACACTGTGCATTGGATTTTGCTTTGTGAGTATTGAGATCTAGTAGTCTGTGAAGACAGAATAGCCTACAATATTAGGACAAGGTTTTTTTGTCTCCTTCTAGTGAAAATATGCTTCAGGCAATCCTTCTCAAAGTACACATGAATACTTTAGATTCTCTTATAAAACTTGTAATGAATAGGAAATCCAACATGGTATTCTTTGCTAGTTCTTCTATCTTTCTTCTTCTTACCTATTTCCCCTGGGATTTTTTTTCCTTGCTTTTCTTTTTGCTCTGTTTTCATTTTTGTTTTTTTTTTTTTTTTTTTTTAGAGATTTTACGAATCCTCTTTCCTTTTTCTTGTAACAAGCCATAATACCAAAGGATTGGAGAAGTCTTCATAACACTCATCTAGACTAGAGAGGGTGACACACTTAGTCTTAAACACCAATTACCTATGTCAAAATACAAACAGAAGTCAATTTTACCTCTACTTGTTCCATCTGTTCATTCCTTCCAATACTGCAGTTTTATGCTAAACCTCAAAATCTCAAAGTATGTAATTTAAAAGATTATTCTAAAGAGGTTTTTTGAGATGCTTTTCCTATTTAAATAATAAAGAAAAATCAGTTACCTATGTGATTTGACTGTCCCTCAAGTTTCTTTAAGTGAAGCATGACAAATTTGCCTAGCATGCCAAATACAAGATAGGTCTTTCAACACTTCATGGACCATAAAGGACTAAGATGACTTTATCTGGAATCTGTAGTACAACAGAATTATCTATATCCTACAAGAAAAGTACTTTTTGTCCACTTTTTTTTTGAACTTTTATAGAGGTGAGAAACTAAACTTAAAACTTAAATAAAAGTTTAAAAATGAGATTATCTCTTTGTATTGTCATGCAAAGTGTGATTTCTGTTGTTTTTTCCTTAAGTTCTACAAAACTATCCTGATAAAACAGAGAAACATTTTCTCCCCTTTTCACGACAGTGTCTTTTTAGTATAATTATTCTTTTTACTTATGGCATTTAATAACAAAATATTATCATGGATTGTTCTGAGTTGCAAGGGACACAGAAGGTGCTAGTAACACCAGGGTCATGGGTTCAATCCCTATGTGGGCCATTCACTTAAGAATTAATCATCCTTCTGGGTCCCTTGCAACTCAGAACAATCTGTGGATTTCTGCTTTTTTGCAGAACTGCTGTCTATACTATTGAAATGGATTAACAATTCTCTGAGGTCAAACGAAATCTATAGAGTTTAGCCAGCTGGACTGCTTTTCCACCTTTTTTTTTAATTGTTCTGTGTAGAACATTCATT
The DNA here is from genome assembly GCF_037042795.1 of Molothrus aeneus. Taxonomy (NCBI): domain Eukaryota; kingdom Metazoa; phylum Chordata; class Aves; order Passeriformes; family Icteridae; genus Molothrus; species Molothrus aeneus. The sequence continues at coordinate 28,098,379 of NC_089650.1, read as the reverse complement.
ATGCCTAGTTTTTCCAACTACAGAATAAACCACCATGTCTTTCTGGGAAAATAGGAAAGATTAACTCATCCACTGGAGATTTTTCAAGTGTTTGTTTCCATAAAAGCAATTATATTTCTCCTTTTCCTATGTTAGAAAAAAGTCGTATCTAGAATCTCTAATCTTAACAGTGAAGGCTTGCTTGGCCTTTCTGTTACCTAAATGTTGTGCTGATCGTGGTTAATGTTTTGCTTTTGTGAAAGTGTTTTTTGTCTATGTTGGAAAGTAATGTCCCCCTTAAAGGGTCATGACTTGAAAAGATACATGAAGTGAAGTGAGTGGCACAAAACAGTAGGTAGCAAAGCATTGTACAATTCGTTGAACAATAAGGTCAATTACTTCATATGTACTTGTAGTTCAGCACAGCTGGATGGAAAAAAATGCAATATCAGACTGGCATCCTGTAGCAGTCTAATGTAGAATAATAATAGAGTTTAAATTGCCAGTTTACCAAAAGTGTCATTCTGGGTGGGCCAGCACAGAAATGAGAAGCAAGCTGTCTGTCAGAAAAGTATTACTAAAAGAAGTAAAGAGTATTAGTAGAACAGAAAAGAAAGAAAATAGTAGACAGTGCATTCCTTGTTAAAGCAGGGGTCTGATGTCCTAGTTCTTATACATATTTTTGTCTTAAAACTATCTGATCAGACTATTGCAGAAACTCTTTACTATTTAAATGTTGTTAGTAGCTTGTTATAAAGGCAATTAACATCCATAAAAAGTTCCCAAGTAATCAACATATGAGTTCAAAAGTTCATTTGCACTAGTTAACTTCTTTAAAATGAATGAGTACTGAGATCATATACAATTCTTCAAGTACTGCACTCCAGTGGAAAATTTGAACAGTAAAGATTAACTTCCTAAATGCATAAGAAGCGTGAGTCAGTACTCTAGTAAGGAGAAAGAGCATTAAAAAGTAATAGAGGACAGTCAAGGAGGAATTTAGCATATACTGATAAATATGCAGTGGAAAGGTCATTTTATGTCCTTAAAGTCATCCAAAAACAGGATGAACTTGCTAGGAAAGTCATATATATCCTTTAACAAGCTTTGTGATTAAAAAAAGTTGACAGGAACTGTTAAAGAATGGTTTTGATGTGATCTTCCCAAATTTTATATCAAGTCCACTGCTACAGACAGTTTAGGGCTTGCATGCAAATTCAGAAAGAAAGTAATTACAGAACTTGGTAAATATTTTCATAAGGATATTTTTGGCATTACATGAAATATATTAACTAAGATGGGTTACCTTCATTGTTATAAAGGAAGTACTATATTTTACTGATTTTTAGGTTTTCTTGCACACTTTAGGATATTTGGTTCAGGTTTATTTTGTCCAGAAAACAGGTGATAAAATTTTTTATGTTTTTCATTGTATCATTTTTATTGTGTGGGTTAAACATGTTTTTAATGCTGACTCAGAAACATAAATGCAGTGATAGGATTTGTAAAACAATTTTTCCTTTCAATATTGTTCCTCTGTTCAGATAGTACAGGGCTGCAAAACTATAAGAAAAATCCAGATTATGAAATTTACTTTCTCTATAGTATTTCTAAGTTTCTTCAAGTTCTCTTACATCATCATCCGTGGGTTATCCTTCCATTGGAGTTTCCAGCAGTACCATTTTTTTTGGGGGGGGGGGGGGGGGGGCCAGTTATTGCAACTTTAAACCCCAGGTTCCTTATAAAAAGTCATACAGCATAATTATTTTTCAGTTTTTTTGAATGTAGAAACTTCTGTCTCTTTTAATGTTGCAGGTGAGGTCCCTACATAGGAAGGAGTCGTCACACATAACTCTGTCTAACTCTTCCCATCGCTGTCATCCAGCTGCTTCACTATGTCTGCTGTGCAGGAAAAGGAGGAATCCCAGAAGTAGATGGTGAGAAGGACAGAGATGGAAGTTAAAACAGCAGCTGGTGTCAGAAAGCTTTTGTTAGTAATTGCTTATCCTGAATTTAAGTGGCAGCAGCGTCCACACTGCTTGAAAGGCTAGTGTTCCAGCTATTTTCACTAAGAAATCTGGCAGTCACATTTGCAGTTTATGCCTAACCTAGAGTGCAGTTTTCTCTCAAAACAGTGAAATGTGAAGTTTCTTTACTCAGGGGAATATATTCTATGCATCACAGGGAATTCTTTCTTGCAAGCCTTTTCAAATAAAATCGGTATAACTTCACACACTTGCTTTTTCTGAGTTAGAGGTTAGTAAAAGCCTGGTAGATACCAGTTCATATGTTTCTCCTACTAGCACAGTTTTTAATTTCACACTTCTAAGCAATTAAATTTGTGTTAGCTGCTTGTTAGGTCAAGCACTAATTGTATGTTAGTTTTCCTTGATGAAGAACCACAGAGTGTGTGCCAAAGATATTAAAATCTCCTTCTTTTAGAGAGAGAGTAATCATGGTGCTGTTAATGAAGGAATTGTTTCTGATGTGAATGTAGTTATTTACACTTGGCTTTTTGCAGCATGAGAACATTCTTTTACAACAGACATTACCCATTGCTAGAAGCTTGCTGCCAGAGTAAGTGAATAAATGGTCTAATCTACTGTGGCTGCATTTCTAAATTGAATAAAATAAAATTAACTTTAGTGTTGTTATCAGTGTACTTGGCTGTTGTCTATATGACAGTTCCTTGGGAAAATTATGATTGACTGCTCTCAAGGCAACAGTTTGAATACAGAGGATAATGGACACAGGAAAACAAGACAAAAGTGAACAGAATTGTGTGGTCTCGTAGTTGCTGATGTCATCAGTAGTGGCAATATCAGCAAGTTCTGATATTTTCATTCAGTCTTGCAGCACACATACAGATTTTGACAAGCTGCCAAGCTCTAAATTTGACTGTTTCTAGCCATGCTGGCTGTCTCAGAAAACTTTTTTTTTTCTTTACTACCTGGGTAATGCTTTTTTCTTCCTTGTCACAAAAAAAGAAAACATCTCTTGCTAACCAAAATTTATGGAGCAATCATAATTGAATTCTGTTTAGTCATACCAGCAGTTCAGGGAGAAAGTTGACTGCTAGAGATTTGCTCTATGCAGGGTATATTGACATAAACATCACAAGATAAAACCTGACAGCTACACTTTCTTCTGAGTTTCAAATCAGATTTTAGTTCATTACTTGTGGTAGGGATTATGAAGTACATAAGCTTTCAATTCTAAAAATTGGTTCTGTTTTTTCTTTTCTCAAATCACATAACAATAGATCAAAAAATAAAAGTATTCCAATCTAAAATATAGCCATAATTTTCTAACATTTTTTCCTCACATATCAGACTTTCTAAAAAGTGTAATTTTAATCCCTATAGTGTCCTTCAGTTTCTTCAGAATTGGTAATAGTTGTAGAGCACTGTTAGAGTCCACAGACTACTTTCCTGTATGAAATTCTAAAAAGAGTTAAAAGCAATTACTGAATTACTGGGTAATCATTAATTTAAACTTCAACATCAATATTATCTAAGATCACAAAAACCAGAAGAATTTATGTAAAAATAGTATATTACTTAATTTGTTCTGAAGGTAAGTCAAGAAACTCTATCAAATGAATGAACAGGTTTTTTAGTAATAGGAAAAGAATGAGAAAAATCTCAAGGGTTGCAGTAGTCTATTCACAGGAAGGCATCAATGTCTCAAAGTACCTCAGTGGTTTCTCACCACAGTGCAGTTCTGAAGTTGTTCAATCATTTTTAGCATTTTGAGAAAGCCCACAAATTCTTTTTTTTTCAGTATTTATGTCTTTTTCTAAAACCAAGGTAAGAAATTTGCTCTAGAGTTTACTTAAAAATTAATTGGTTTTTCATATTGTTTCATATAATTTTCATTATTTTGAGAAGTTAAAAATAAGAATAACACATTGCATTCTCAGATACAACCTGAGGGAAATATGTACTGCAGATTATCTTCACACACACACAACAGTGTGCCCCCACTCAACAACCTGCTAGATAGAAGGTATTACATAATGACAGTTTAATGAAGAGTGACACTGAAGCTCTTAAACACACTAGACCTGCATCTGCTGCCAATGGTACATCATTCCATATGTAGCCTCACTGAAACTAATTGTGGACAGAATTATTTTGTTAAATTTGGAAGAAAATATCTAAACCATGGATGTTTGAACATATGTATTTATCTTTTATTGAATTTCAGTACAGGACTTTCAAATGTCCTTGTAAAAGTGGCTATAAGTTTTAGCTAAGCAGAGACTAGAGGATCTATTCACCTAAATCTAAATCTTTGGCCACTATTAGAGAAAAATCAATTGAAATATAAGAACATGAAAAGGAAAAAAATACAATTATCTGTCTGTCCTGAAGTAAGGAAGGAGGCCTAGCATGTTGCTCCTAAATTACACAAACAGTCAGGTTATAAAATGAAGGCACAGCCATTCCACATTACTTTTTCATGTCCTTTTGTGAGGTAGAATGTCACTAAGTTAGATTGATGGACCCACTGGGAATCTTTCTAAAGCTTATTGCTCTCTTGCACATATACTGCTGGTGTTTTCACAGATGTATGGGAAATTACAGCACAGCAGCAGTAGCAAGTTTATAGGTGAGATCAAGGGATGCTGAACTGTGAGGGAACACTTAGCCTTTGTGAAAAACTAGCAAATTTGTTATCTACAGCTTCTCCAAAAAGGAGTAGTCTCCGTGGTCTCCTTAAAATTATTAGTATAGCAAGTAAATACAATTAATCTTCACATTGTTAGCAAGGACTTTCAGTACTTTGAAAAAATCTGAGAGATTCTTTATGGATAGGGGAGATTTTCTTTGATTTTTTCTTTCTGAAACACAATAGAACTGGAGAGAGATGACTACAGGAAGACCAAAGGATTTAGTAAAAAGCCTAAGTGAATCTTCACAGTCAGAGATGCAAATAATGATCTCCAATATGCTGATAACATTTTGGGAAAAATACTCTCCTCTGGGGTCCTGCAGATCCTTTCAGATTTGGCAACCCAATCTGTGGCTTAATGGCTGACCTGAATGGAGGGCAGAACAAAACTTTAGTATTTGGAAGAGGAGGGAAAAGGCAGTAAAGGCACCTTCCCTATCAGAGTGCAGAAAAAGTGGTGCTAGCTCCATTAATCTTTGTAATGACTGCCTGCTACCTGTTCCCATAAGCTCCCTCTGGGGCATTGTAAACTGCAGTAGGCACATTGGCTGAACAGGAAATCCTTCTCTTCCTAAGTGAAAGGCCAGAAACTGGACCTGAGGGTTTGCCTCATGATCCTCAAGAAAATGAACTTCTATTAACTTTTTTGTAGTCTGTGCTTTATCATGACTTTAATGGTTTAATGATTCAATGGTCCCTGTAATTCCGTTTGCAGATAATGTAGCACTTGGCTCCACTGTAGTTTGTATTTAAAGATAAAATTTTGCATGTTACAGCTTTCACACATGAGAATTTACATCCAAAAATATATTTAGACTATCTATAACTTTTTTCCTTCAACAGATTGCTTATGCATGATGAAAAAGAATTTTTTTACTTGATTACTAATTTTTTCCCCTCCACTTTTCATGACCAAAACCAGCTTGGTTCTCTTTGAATACATGGATCAATTTTCAAAGAAAATGAAAATTAAAATGAGATAGGTGTGTTTTATAGCTGCCTTTCCTTATAAAGTAAATATATACATGTCTTCTAAAAGATTACTGCTGTTCAGCATCTCTAACATGCAGCAATCACATTCATTAAATTTGCAAATTATCTCCTAAACAGTGACTTATAAGATGTTAATGCTGAAGTAAACACAGAAAATTGTGTAACAAACTCATAAATATGTCTAGGTATGAATTAACTGCTTGAGATAATACAAATAGTTTTAAGTTAGGTTTTTGGAGAGAGGAAGTGCAAAAAAAAAAAAAAGATGCAGTCAGCCCAAATACACTTGACTTAGATGTATAATTTTAGATGCTAGTCTCAGCAGGAGTGGCATATTGCATCTCAGTAGTCAGTACTAAAAGTACTAAGAAGTACTTTTGATTGTGTGGGGGGGGGCACTTGGTTTATTTGTTTGGGTTTTTAAAGGTATCTAAGAAACAGGCCTTTGTTAAAATCTAAATGATTTTAAATATAGTCATACGTGTATACATATTCTCTTATGTGACAGGTGGCATGTTTTTCTACATTCTGCTCACAATTTTTCTTCCTAAACTTGCCAACTTTCAAACTTTCTTCCTAAATTTGCCATATCAATAAGAGGTCATTTTTTTTTCTTTCCCTATTATATAAGGATTGTTTCTGGAGTATCTGCCTGCAATAAACAATTATTTCTGCAGAGCAAGTATTCAGTTTTTCTTCTGCTTGGACAAGGAGGAAGAGCAAGGTCTGTCAAAATGGCTAGGGCACACAAATTGTAGCACAGCCTTCAGTTGATTCATCATAGAGGTTTAATTGTAAGTAGAAAACCCCCCAGCTGTAAACCCTATAGCAAAGGTAGTAGTCATTGGGGTGATTTTCACCCCACATGGTGAAAACTTTTCTTATCTCATTGGAGAGTTCAGCTATACTGCATTGCAATAGTGGCACATAACTCCTGTTAATACCATCATTGGAATGTCTCATATTTTTGGACTTTTAAGTATCTTGCTAGTCAGTATAAAAACATCTTCCCTTTTGAGCAGGTCAGTGAAGGGATGTCCTTATTTGAGCAAAAACTCTACAGACAGGCTGGATCACAATCCTAAACCCCCTGATTCCCCAGCAGAAAGATTAGAAAGAGAAAGATTCAAACCTTTCAACCTCCTTTCCACCAACAAAAGTCCCACTCAAACCTAGGCTGCTCATTTGATGAATCCATTTGGGGGTGATGATGGGCATTGGGGAACTTCTCTGTGCAGGATTCTGTGCATAAATATCTTGCAGTAGGAAGTTATCCATATTCTAGGCAATAGTATCCACATCTGCCAAATATTTTTGGAAGAGAACATAAACCAAAAGAAGATCAAATTACTTGAATTGTTTCACTTATGCCTCGCAATCATTACACTTCCTTAATGAATATTTCACCTCCTCTAATTTAGTCTAAAAATCCAAATTAGGCATTTTCACTCCATGTGCAGATGTTATTTTATACAATTAGGTCAAATGGAAGATTTTCTTGAACCGAGGAGCCAAGTTTTATATACCTGTGCACTTCCATATGAGATTATCCTTTTTACTTATATATGTCTACAACAAGATTTGCATGAGCAGAAACTCAATTTGCACATTCATTTTCTGCCATAAGAAAACATAAATCCTACATTAACTCTGAGAATCTGAAGAAACCAGATTTTGCACTTGCATGACATTAATAATGCCAAGTTTTCTCCTTAATTAAGATATCCTAACTTCACCTAAGAGAAGTAAAATTCAGCAAATATTTTATGCTAATTGAGAGTCCATCAGTCTGACAAACAGCATGTCATTAATTTAAAGACAGTCAAAATGATGACACATACCAGAGACTATAACATGCAGTTGCTGACATTGGTAACAGAGCACATTTCATTAGTAAGCCTTCTGTCACATGTTGGTGGCCATTCTGCCCTTAAAATAATAAAAAAAAAAATCCCTTAGTAATAGAATTAGACTTATGTTGTCAGTCAGAATAGCCAATAAACCAACTATCTCTCTGATCCTGACTCAAATTTAATTTTGCTGCCTGACTATGCAGGACACTTTATAATAAGAAAAATAATAAAAATTTCCTGAGGCCCAGTTTTGCATCAGCTGTAAGGTCCATCTTAGATCTTACCATCTAAGGTAAGATCTCCTTTTTTTCTTCCTGCATATTAAAACATCACTTTTTGGCTTATTCAAAAGAAGCAGTACATTTAAAAATTTGAAGTACCAGTTTACTAAGTATTTTAGAAGTTAATTACCTCAAATATAATGCTGGCCAAAAGAGATTCCACCCCCATAGCTCATTCATATCTTGCATCTCGCATCTCTGTGTACTTCCACATTTTGGATGTTTAAAGTATGGGTGACATATTATTTATATTGCTTTTGCACCTGACATTTATTTGTTTCTCTTCTCTGACAAGATGAGAAAATAATGTGTCTTGTCTTGTCTCAACACATTCCACTTAGATTCTAGCTTACATAAGTGGAGAAACATGCATCTTTTTGTCATATACATGGTTCAGTGACAGTCAGTTTAGATATTTGTGGAGAAGAATATACCCAATATATTGTTCAGTATGCACTGTGCTTTCTCTTTCACTCAAAGCCTTTAGAGTGTACAGGACAGACACCAAGTTCAGTAGTTATTTTTATTCCTTCAGATTTCCTAGAAATTTCTTGCTTTTGGCAGTTCATGTGCAAGTGGAGACAACTCTGCAAAGTATTACCACTAGTGAATTCACACTGCTTAGCGAGCTGGTGAGTAGCTTGACTACTGTTGAGGAGACCTTTTTTATATATTTTGGCAGGAAAAAGTGGAATACATTTCAGAGCAGTCAACGCAATTTAGGTGAGACTGACAGAGATTAAGAGTAAAATTCTTTTGAAGACTTCAGCAGCCACTCAGAGAAGAGAACACAATGAGTTTAGATGATAATACAGACAAACACAACTATGCACAGAGAATATGTAGGAATGCAAGAATTGGCTGCATCCACACAGGATTCAGCAAATATTTTAATTTTATGCCAGTAAAAATCAGTGATTGTGAGTGCTAAAAGTTGGAATTGCTGCCTGTGGTATTGTTTGTCTAACTAAAGAAGACAGCACAGGGCCCAATTAACTCATGTTATCTTTAGTTAGTGTCAGGAGATCACTCAAGCAGAAATCACGTAGCTTTTGTGTAGAGGCCAGATTGCTAAACTCAAATCAGTTTTTCACCTTTTTCATTTTGCACATCCTGGCAGGAGTACGATATTATGAGTGCTAGAAACAGCCTTGGAAATATTTGAGAGAAACACCCCCTTAAATGTATATTTAACATTTTAATTATATATTTTTAAACATATTTGATTACATATTTGCAATTGTTCTAGTTAATATGTCAAGATGTTCATTGGTGATAAATTTAATAAATGCATACCATTATTATGGTGATTTAAAATTGTAGTTATAATTGACCTAAACTGTCTAATATCTCCTTCCATCACTAACCTGTAGGCTTGCAGAAAAATAGCCTCAGTATTCTCTGTCAATGTTTCTAAAATACTATCAATTTCTGTCAAACTCCTAATGTTGATAATTTATCAACTTCCATTTCTGTGAAGCTGTGCTACAACAAAGGCCAAAACCAGCAAGCATTCTTTTGGCCAAGACTCTATCATGCTGGTCTAACCAATTTTAGTTTAAATTTTTCCTCAAACCCAAAAGTCAATAGCTGAAATAGATTGAATCTGTGGAACAAGACCTGTCTACAAGAATTGTGGAAAGGAAAACAAAACTAGAGCCATGTTGCTCCAAATCAGAAGAGTAAAAGGGAGATTTTTCTGACTGCTTTTTGGCAGGAGAAGGAAGAAAACCGGATGGGCTCAGTCTCACCTCCTGTCTCAATATGTGTATGTAGTCTCCAATGCAGTGATGTTCTAAATCAAATCTGTTTGGAAAAAATGCCAAATGGACATAGGCTGTTAAAGTGAGTAATTGGCAATGTCATTGTGATTGATACGGTCTATTGCAATTCACATCCTTCTATTGGTTTTCAGTCATTTTCTCAGCCATCTGGTTTAGGTTAAATTTTTAAATGTTCAAAGTTAATCCAAGTAAGACAGTTTTCAGGTATACTGCTCTGAAGAAGAGAGAAAAACTCTAAATGGAAGTTGGAATGCAGTCAATATTTTACATGTTTATACTTTGAATGCAACTGAAGTTTCACATAAGATCAGAATGCTGGTATTTAACTTTACCATATTATATCAAAAACACAGCTTTATATGACAGCTTAGTGTTATTTTGGAAAAAAAATCCCAAACCTTTAAATTCAATACTTCAAATACTCTTGAAGCAATAAAATGATGTATAGATTGAAAACTAATTCAAATGTCTTCTTAGATGCTGTATAGCTACTGAATTATTATTTTATTCACCAAGCATGTATTCATACATGCTTGGTGAATAAAATAAATAAATAAAAAGATAAAATAAAAGATAAATGGAAGTTATATTCAGAAAATTTCACAAAAGAAAATAATGTGATTTTTGCCTAGCAAAATTTTAAAAATACAGCCTAATTTAGAAGGCAGATCTATGTGGCCTGCACTTCCTCAAAGCAGGTTTGTTTGTTTTACCTATTTCCTATATAAAAAATATTTTTTGCTAATGAAGTCCTTTATATAAAAAAAAAAAAATATCTGGATGTTCCGGTGACAATTTTATTAATATTGCTGTATACTTTTAATTACAAGGTTAAGGTTATAAATATCTGCTTAACTGTAACAATTTGAGATAAAATTCCAAGTATATCACTAATAATAACCTGGACTGGTTTTTTTTATGTTCAGCTGGCTCATTTATCAGGATAATCTCAAGGAAAGTACAACACTACTTTGGTAAGAAACACAAAATAAGTATAAGACATTACCTTTCCATCTAGAGGTTTTCTACTGAAACTGTGAAAAATCTCCTCAATTTGCTGCATTTGGAAAGTACACTGTGATTGGAACATAAATAATAAGGATCTGTATGTATCTCAGAGGAGATATCTGTTCCAGCTGTACTGTGGTTATTCCATCCTTGGATAATAGAAACCTAAGTTGTCTGTTGCTATGATTGTGCCTCATAGCTGACAGGGCTTGTTCTGAAAACAGGAGGAAGCAGGAACCAAAAGAGGAATTTTTATTTCTTTTAGAAAGAATAATAAATTTGGTCCACAAATAAGATTTAGATCTTGTCACAGATGGACACATACAATCTTTATTTTCTCATTGCACTGAAAAGTAGTCTCTTTCCTTTTGTAGTCTTTTTTTTTTTCCATATCTGTCACCCATGGAAAATTGATTCATGCTCTTGAATATCCTTTATGTAGATGCTTGTATCACACATGAGAACTAATAAGAAAAAGTAAAATAATTAGGGAAGTGCATTCAAATTTGAGGCAAAATTGTGATTAAAAGCATTTTTTCAGATCTCTGAGCATGGCTTGGGATATTTTCTCTCTTATTCAAATTTACCAAGGCAGAATGCTAGTCATTGTTCTGAAACACTTGAATAGATTTTTTCCCCTAAATTAAATTATCTAGAACAAGGTAAAGAAGAAAGTAAAAATATTTATATGTGCACAAATAAATAATTTCAAATTAATAAGAAAAGTGCTAAAATACTGCAGAAATATTTTAGAAAGTTATCTGTAATTGCAAAGTTAAATGCAAAACAACAGTAGAAATTTTAAAGAAATAAATTTTAAAGCTTTCTCCAGAGATGTGTGTACTTTTAGAATGCTAGGAAAAAAATCCTTGTTTTCTAAGCAAAGAGCCATCTGATAGTCTGACTGGGTTTAGATTCAATTTAAGATTTTAAAATTTGTAAGTGCTACTACTTGTATTCAGACCTGCTATTCTGCATAACTCATTTTACATCTGAAGAGGAAAGCACCTTGCTTTCTGTTAACCTTAGTGGAACATCTGATTTTTTCCCAACTGTTCAGTATTTAATGAAATATTTTCTAACATATGTTACCAGCTCCCTTGGGGCTGACTAGAGTGAAATGATGTTGAATGATTGGTGTTTGAGAATATATATATATGTAGGGTTTATTCTAGAACAAATTGTTTGCAATTGAAAGCAGGTATGTAGCCATTTCACTTGTTATTATCTCCAGCAAAATGAAAGCATAAAAACATTACTTAAGAAAATGCATAAGAGGAAAGAAAGAAAGAAAGAAAGAAAGAAAGAAAGAAAGAAAGAAAGAAAGAAAGAAAGAAAGAAAGAAAGAAAGAAAGAAAGAAAGAAAGAAAGAAAGAAAGAAAGAAAGAAAGAAAGAAAGAAAGAAAGAAAGAAAGAAAGAAAAGAAAAGAAAGAAAGAAAATTTGCACACCCTAAACCTTACCTCTGTCAAGGGGTACAAACATGGCCTCAATAAAGCACACTGCTACCTCCAAAAATAGGAAAATGTTTTGAGTTATTAATCATTAGTAGTCCAGTCTCTCACAAAATAATATCAGTTATTTATAGAAAAATAAAGACATTGACTAAAGTGCTTCTAAAGCTGTAAATGAACAATTTACTGGAATTATATCAGCAATAAATATTTACTGGTTTTTTGAGTATTTTTGAGTTGGAGTAAATAATAGACAGCCTTTTATTTATATATTTTATAAGCAATGCTTTTACAACACACTTCTTTGCAATCACTTCATTTTCAGTGATTCCCTGAGCCAAAGAGGTATCACACCATTTAGGAAATCAAAGAGAGATGGTGTCCTCACTATCTCTTTGCCATATTTCAGATCCTGTGTGCTGGAAACATCCCACCTCAAGGTATGGCGTCAGGAAGAAGAGATGGCATTTGTTTTCCCCAGTCACTGTTACATGTGATAGAGCCCTGCTTTCCTGGAAATGACTGAACACCTGCCAATGACAAGCAGTGAATGAATTCCCTTTTTTTTTTTTTTTTTTTGTTAGTTTGTATGTGTAGCTTCTGCTTTACCTATTAAACTGTCTTTCTCTCAACCCAAGACTTTTCAGTCTTTTCCAGTTCACTCCCTCATGCCACTGGGGGCAAATGAGCGAGTGACTGGGTGGTGCCTAGTTGTCATCTGGGGTTAAATCACAACACAACTATGGAATACTCTTACAAAAGTAGTAGTACCTGAGTGACATGAAAAATCAGACTATTCCAGACATAGCAGCAGGTGAGTGAAAACATAACCAAAAGAGCAGAGCTGGACTAAGGCTGTGGAAATAGTTTTGATTTGATATTCAGGGAATATTAAAGTTATTGGATTCAGGTCTAATGATCAATCAGTGTTTCAAGGGTCAGAAAGATCTTAAACGACACATTTCAGGACACCTAAGATAGACCTGAATCCTTCTTTGGAAATAGCTTCCTTTTTCCTTCTGGTTTTTTGGGCCATAAAAAATAATTAAAAAACCCTCCATTTAGTTAGGAAACAAAATTTCCTTTTAGTTAATTTAATCTAAAGATAATAATAATTGCAAGTTGCATCCTCTAGTTGCACCTATTTATTTATAGAATAAATCTATTGGTGCCAAATTTTTTAAGAGAATTTGGTGGCAAAATGACAGTGTTTCTTTGGAGGTAATTACTTTTATTAAATGATGCACTGGTTTTGAAGTCAAAAGGTTGATGATCCACATTGATTTCTCACATTTGCTTTAAATAAGAGTGCAATTGAACCTGTCCAATCAGCACATCACAGTGTGGAAGTGAAATATACTTTGGAAGTACAGTTAGCTTGATTGCATGGCACCCTTTTCAGTTAAAAATAAGTAAAGGATTTTTCAAATTGCATGGGTAATCTGAATGAACTAAGACTTAAAAAGCTTGGACAGCCATTTCTGTGGGAAGAGGATACAGGCTGCAGTTAAACTATGTACTTTGAATAACTCTTTGGCTACCAGTCTGTGTTCAAAGTCAGATCCATGATGCAAAAATAGGCAGATATGCTGGTTACAAGATGGCATGTAAAAATATGGGATAATTCAGTATTTTTTCACACATCTGCCAAGCAAAGAACTCGAAGAGCCACCAGTCCAACTGCTACTACAATGGGCATGTACTTTATGGGATCCTTCATAAACTTATGAACTGCCATGATAAAACTAGAAATACTGAGTGGAAAACACTGCTGGAAAGCAAATAGAAGCCTCTGTGTTCTACTGGATAGAAATCTTGTTTTGCATCTTGAACACCTTCATGATAAGTTTTTGCTCACTGTTCTTTTGCCAGCTGTGCCCTTCGGTTTAAGTGTGCTTTGAGATAGCAGTGATATTTTCTCTCACTGTTTGCTTTTTTAGGCAAAACAAGTCTTTTTCATTTATTCTCCGCTCACAAGATAGACTGTCATTCTCCTGCTGAGAGGAACTGTACAATTAGCTCAAGGACAGTGTTTCTGAGCAGCACAGGTTGATCTGCCTGGCTGGAAGTGTGTGAATATTTATGTCCATCAATGTGGGCTAAACTTCCTTCGGTTTTTCTGTATCTTGATTTGAACTAATCTTTAATGAAGATATACAGCCAGAATTGCAGACCATAGGTGTGAAAGAAAGGGTGTTGAAAGGATAAATGGAACATTTGACAGTCTGCTGAAAGAGCGGTTTGTCACAGTATTTGCCTACTTCAAATGGGCAGTTAAAACCTTTTCTTAATGGATGGAATTTTGAAATTTGCAAAGAATCAGCAATAACTTCGTTTCATGTTAAGAATTTAAACAGTGGGTGAAATTAAGCAAGAAGAAATGTACTTCTGAAATGAATTTTATTATAAACTGAGGCTGCAATCTTATCCAAATTCTTCCTTCTGCTGGAAGGAATTACTGGAGGATTTTCAATACATAACATAGTGTTACATATGTAAAAAATAGCAAAGCAAAAGTGCTTAGAAACTAGAGACAATACTTTCAGGTGTCCTAAATATATTTTTATTAAAAGGGTATATAGGCCTTATATCTTTGATTTCAATATTTGGCATAGAAAGGGCCCAAATATACTTTGAGCCTTCCTCTTCCTAGCCTTACTGCAGAGTGATGTCAAGCTAGAAATAATTTACTATCTAATTAGTCTCAGTTTCAGAAGATGTATATAAGTGTTTTGTCTTAACATGGTTTTGGTGTAGTAAATAATGTAAGAAACAATAAAGAAATGCTTGAAGTTTAAGGATGGTTAATAGCACTCTGACGTTCAGATTTTATGTAAAGTAGACTTTTAGATTAAAAGAAATAATTTTATTAAGCTAGACTGATCACATTTCTGGGCAGGTATTCAAAAGCCAAGATTCCCACCTTGGAGAAATCACCTGTGCTTGTTTTTGTTTTTTTTTTGTTTGGCATATCTGATGAAAGAGTTAAGGAAATGTTTAATGGGATGCTCCTAAGACCTGCTTGGAAATGTTAGTCCAGTGAGGAGCCTCCTGGCCTATGTGTTCTGTCACTAAAATTATATGAGACTGATCCCTGCATTTCTTTGCTACAATTTTACAAACATTGCCATGGATACATACCTGGTCACTTGGGAAAATTTGGAAGATAACCATATAATTTCTTGTGTATCCCTAAATCCCATATAGTATCTCAGAACAGCCTTTTTTTTTTTCCTTTTTTTTTTTTAGGATTATGGGTTAGTAATGTCTGAAGCCTTGAATTATTATACTTACATACTGTTAGGATTCCCTTTAAACAACGTTTCTATAAATGTCTGTTTCTTTTAATTGGGAGCCATTGGTTTAATCTAGATATGCATATTTAGAAGAAGGGTGGAGTAGAAAGACAGTAAGACAGTAAGGAGTAGAAAGACAATGGAACAGCAGGGAGTGGAAAATAAAGAGTGCAAAATCTTGCTCCATCAAATGCAATTCCATTTTCACTGCTCACTCACTCAGAAGACTGACACACAGGGTTATTCTGGTACAAATTACCATTCAGTTAGCAGAGCTTTATGACAAGATGTTCTAATAGCAGTGCATTGTCATAATGTCACTGCAAAGCTTGGAGATGGATTTGGCAGATGTGATTTCTTTTTGGAGACATATGATAATAAGAACAACCTACATTTTTTGCAGTGTAAAAACTCAAAGTAGACAAGGTCTTTAGCTGACACAGTGGCACTGCCAGAAGTACAGCACACATTTGTATAGAGAGAGTAAGTGGGACAAAGCTTGCTAAAATAAAACTCTGCATAAATTTGCCAAGCAAGCCAAAGGTGTTAGTTTCATCTTTTATATCATGCCTTAATATCTAATACAATATTAGAATTCAAAGTGTCTGGTGAACTATTTAAAGTTGTGACTGAAATTGTAATCATTGGCAAATGACTAAAGGGCTTTTTTGAGTCTACAACAACAAAATATACACAATGGCACTGGATTTACAGTCTATGATGGGATTGAGACTGTAGAAACAAATAGGTGCTTTTGCAGTTTCTTCAGGTTGGAAGTAGGATACTCATCTAACAAACAAGTTAACTTGCCTTTTGGCTAAAAGAAACTATTGTGTTATCAAAAGTACCTTAAGAATAAATACAGGATTATTTCTAGGAAGCAGATAGGAGGAATTCAGAGAATTTTCAGTAAGAGCATACTGTGAATCAACAAGAAGAAATAAAAGTAGTGTTTGGAGAATTAATTTACATTAAATAGGTTTGTAAGAACAACGTAACCAGTTTTCCTGATTTGTCTGTCAATTTGCATTGGAGTTTCAAGTCTAACTAATGAAATGCTATTTTAAAATTCACACAGTTACATATTTTTTTGAACTGTAACACAGAGCATTGGCAAAACTATAGAAATTAAAACAAACCAGTATGTCAAAATCAACATGACCATAGACAACTGATTTGTGTGAAAAAGGAATTGTTAGTGAATAACTTACCTGCATTTTAAGTGTGAATTGAGTGCTGTCAAATACAGTTTCTGGTTACTCTGCATAATTTAATTAGCTTTTTATTTATATTTTATTAATTAATTTTTTTGCTTCTGTTACAAAGTACTGACCTTTTGATTGGCAGACAGATCTTTGTGGACACATTCAAATAGTAAATTTGTCTGCCTGAGACAGAGAGACTTTTATCATTATATTCCTGGCTCATGAATATAATATTGTGTTGCAAACTGTTCCTGTTAATTCACCTTGTAACAGTAATGACATCTGGATTTTTTAAAGGTGTAGTTTGATTGCTCTCAAGGAGACACAGGGAGATTTTAGCATTGATTAACTGTGTTCATTCTGCTTCATTCTTTGGGAAGTTAAAACAAGCTTAGTTGAACTATCTGGTAAATACCTAAAAAATATAAAGAGACTTTTTAACCATATTCCAAGATGACATTTCTGTCTGTAGAATAAAATTTCTTGACTGATTTAACATTGCTTCCTTTATTCAAAACAGAGCTCGGATATTTTGAATAAAATTTCAAGGACTTTTAGAGAAAACAACAAATATTTTCCTCACCCTAGTATAATACTAAATGCCAAAGACACAAATAAAAGTGTGTACTGAAGAACATATATATTGTGAAAAATTTCACATAAAATCCTGGAGGTTTGGCAAAGCTGGAAATGCAATCTTACATTGGCAATGCCTCAAATAATTTTTAATCATAGTGAGGCTATTGACCTCAGGTCTTCTGTGCTATATTTTTTGTAGTGCTATACATGTTTGAAGCTCCTCAGTTTCTAACCAAAGAAGATTAGGTTTTTTAATATAAATTTTGCAGCTTTTAAACTTTTAAACATCAACTGGCTGAGAAATCAATGAGCTAAAGATTATTTAAAGTGTTAAAATTCATGGGCAGTATGCACAATGCAAAAATAGATGATAAACTAAGCCATGAATACAAGGGCTTTGTAATGAATAATACACACATACAGAAAGAAAAGATTTTGCTAAAAACTTTCTTCCTTTGTTTAAAAGCTTTCTTCTAGTTTTAATACAATTTCTTTAGTGGTGCTCAAAACAGGAGATAGAGGGAATTTTTTGTGTTGAGAGGCCAATTACCAACTCATTTTACATCCATAACTTATTCAGCTCTCTCATTAGGTTAAATGTCTTAGTCAAATTCTAATCTTAAGCCTACAAATGTGATTTTGTGTGTGCTTGTTTAGGACTTTGCCTATCTGGTTCTAGACACATTAAGAGTCATTTATGAGCTCTTCATGAATAAAGCTTTTGCTTTGTGTTCTTTCTATAATTAGAAGTTTCAGTGTATAGCTTGCATACTAAATAATTCCAGTTCATCTCTAGCAGTTCTCAGAGTTTTTTGGTTGGGTTTCATGAAAGTGTCCAAAGACACCTAGAGAAACATCAGCATAAATGAATAAGAACAGGTTTCCAGTGACTGCATTCTATTGAACTGTGGTTTTGGTTTGACTGGGGGACACTGTTGGGAGTCATACAGATTGAAAAATACTAAAGCAGTAGTATGCAGCAGAATCATGCTGTTTTCACAGCTGGAAATGGTCAAGTATATGTACCAGTGTCTACGTTTTTTTCTTTTTCCTATTCAGAACAATATTGAATGGAAATACCTCACCAGAAAGCCAGAAGTACTCAAAGTCTGTAGCTGTATCAAAGGTGTCAGCACTGATCTGCCTTCTTTGAGGCTGAAAGTCATAGAAAAGGAAAAAATAGCAGAAAAGCATCTTTTTCTGACTCATGCAATATTCTCTCTGCAATATTGTATTTCTTCTCAAGCATTCTGCTTGACTGCTGATTTGAAGTGTTGAACAAGAAGTTTATAATGCTGCCAACTTTCCTCTTGTTGAACCACCAGACAATTCACTGCAGGTTTTCTCTTGTATGGGCTTTCAGAGTAAATGGGGTTATATTCTGAAAGGACTAATATTCAGAAAGTCAGATTGGACTAGTCAGACTCTGTAGAAGGTGTTTGTGTGATCTGCAGGGCATAAGATATTCACCTAAAAGTGTGTTGTGCTCAGAATAGGAAGAAATTTTGGGGAATCAGAACACAAAACCAAAGAGGAATATTTTATTATTTTAAACATCCTGCATCTGGTGAAATTTATCTAATTTGCTCAACACAGTGAAAATGTTTTTATTTTGTCCTATGGCTATCATCCTTGCATAGAAGCCATAGTTCTTTCTTCTTTTAGTTTTTATGACTGAGGAACCTTTTTTTATCTGCTTGAAATATTACAAAATGCCTAATTCAGCCTGGCTTACAATATGTCTTACCTGTTTAAGTTTCTATTTGGAAAACCAAAGAATAACTTTTTCATATGCTATATTTCCGATAGGTTTACAGTAGTAATCAAGCTGTAATCTGTCCACCAACCAGGAACACCTATAAGCCTTTCTCAGTATATTGTGTATTTTAAAATTTGATCTCACTAAGTGAAAAAGCTCATGGGTTTAATAAATATAATGTACAACACATTTAATAACAACCAACATTTCCATCAGTTCCCTGTGTTACAGTGTTCTATTATAAAGAATATAAAATAGAAAATGTCACTGCAGGGAAATTAAAATTATATGTTTCAGTAATAAATAATGTACCACGCCTAAGAGATTTGCATAATGAATGAGTTATGTCATTTGCTTAAATCTTTACCTTTAAAATAACTTTTTGGGTGCAACCTAAGTGCTTAAGTTTAGGCATTCTAAAAGCTTTAAGTATTCTCAACACAAGTTGTGGGCTTTCTTAATCTTAGACTACCCTCTGGGACAGGAGTGGAACTAGACTACATAATTTCCATGATACTTCAAAATATCACTGTTTTAGTTCACAAAGTATACAAAATACCATCAAGTATTAACTTGCTCTGTCACTTTCCTAAACTTTATTCATAGACAAAATACTTCTGTATTAAAAAAAAAAGAAACATCATAAACCGAAGCTATTGGAATAAGATCCCAATATTACTGGGTGGAACGTGCCTGGGCTCATCTGACCCTTGCTGCTGGACCAGAGGCGGCAACTGTGGTATTTCACCTCAGAGACACCTTTGGCTGGCTGGATGTGGCAGCTGGCACTTAGAACAAGTCCAGGCAAGCAGGAACTCAATTTACCTCTGGTGGAAAGTCTTTAGGTGATGGTGAAGGAGAAAAGGAGATGGATTCTGCCAGAGGGTTTAATCCAGAGCTTTATTCCAGGGTTACATGTCTCTGAATCTTGTAACAACTCCAACAGAATAGCAACTGCATGGTCCCAGTGTCCTTTTAAGCCCCAGGGACAGGGGGAGGGAGGGGGTAGGTGTGCCACCAGGTAGGAAGGGGGAAGGCTCAGGAGAGAAGTGGCACCTAGGTAGCCCAATGACCCCAGGGCTGAGGGGCATCTTTTGAACTGTTGCCAATCAGACCATGCCCCTGCTGGAATGTTAAGATTGACGGACAGCACTTAGCAGGAGGCAAGGGGAGGGGAAGGGAGAAGGTACTGGCACACCTGGGAAAGGACTGAGATAGGTAAAACAGGATATTGCATCACACTGCAACATGAAGCAAACAAAACATTTTGAGTGTTTCAAAGACATGTAAATTCGGGATTATAAATGGTATTCCATCTTTACTGGACAAGTTAATTTTTCTCTACCCCTTACTGTCTCTCTATGACAATTCATGATTTTATACACCTCTGTGAGACTCAAATTTTTTTAATTATTTAAGTACTTTATTAGGAAGGTAAAATCTCCCTTAATCAAAAATACAAGAATGAATATCCAGCAACCAAGGAAACACTGTTTATTTTCATAGTTATTTTTGAATACATTTTTATTTCAAACATATTAAATTTAAATATACCTTACTGATTCTGCTATGTACTGTTATTGAATAAGTGACTTTTAAAATATCTTTTAGTATGAAAATGAAAATTGTATACTTCCAAAATAAATAAATTACACTTGATGCATTTACATTTTTGAAAATTTGCAGCAAATATTGATATGTCTCTTAGAAACTAAATGTAGTTAAGTCATATTTTGCAAAGAGCAGTTAATTTTCAAACCAATTTTTCTGGTCATAGGCATTAAACTGTTCCAACTGTCAAATCAAATGAAAAAATTAAAATTTTGCTGCACATATTGTTCAACTGAAATAATTCCAAAAAAGTAATGTTTCAGTGCTGACGTGCAGATAATAATGAATATTATAAGTTGAAACATATCTTATGGTTATAAGTGCCTTCTCTGTACATTGCTGATTCTGTAGCAAAAAATACAACAGCCACTGGAGAACTGATATTTTTGAAACAGAGCAGTCCTTTAAAGTATCATATTGAAATGAATTTCTAAAACTATTTCTGATGTTATATCATCAGTGTGAGGTTTTAAGATTCAGAATAGGTCTGATAAAAAAGCAAAAGTCAGGAAAAGATTCTTGACCTTTCCTGGTGGTAACAACAGACCACAATTACCTGTTACCTGCATCACTAAAGTGTATAAATGGGCAAGACATAGAGTATCACTTCTGTCCAAGCAACATAGTAAAACAAATCAGATATTTTTATTAAGTACTTTGTTAACAACTCAATTGAAGTAAAAAAGGGCTCTGTTTTCACATTTATTTGAATTCTGATAAAGTAAAAGTTTAACTGGATCTTTGGCTTATGTTTAAGAGTAACAAGATTCTGCTCTTTTGTTTCTCTGAAGGATTCAAATGCATCTAAATCTGTCTTGATCATGGCAATTGTCCTGTGTAAAAACCCACACTCATTCCCACAAAAATGACATTTGCATGTCTTTAAAGGAGTTACATATTAGCAACTATCACATTACTAGTTTGGTGTCCTACATCATTCTTTCAAAAGGAATCTAACTTTCAGTAAAAACAAACTAAGGAAACATGGGAGAAAGAAATATTTGAATTAGGATATTGTGGAGGTAAATTGTTACAAGGTTTTATTTTATGCTTGTATAACTGTCTACCTCCAGGAAGATAATATCTGATTTCATATTTCATACTGTCATTCCATATGTAGGTCAGGACTTTCTTGCCCTTTGATTGGAAGACAGTGCTAATTAAAATGAAGATAAGCTGTGCCAAGATCTAATGTATTTTTCTTATCCAAACATGAGGAATTAACAAAAAAAAAACCCATTAAATAACACATGGAATCTTGCCCAAGTATTTCCAAGGTGCTTTTCCCAATGTTTTTACAACTGTGGTAGAATAAAGCAGAGAAGGAATGCTACCATGAAACTGGATTCTGGAATTATCTGGGGTTGTATTAATATATTTAAGTCAGCATTATACTGGATATTGCAAAATAACCAGAAACAATTGCGAGCAACAATTGCACTTCATAGAATCATGGAATGGTTTGGATTGGAAGGGCACGTCAAAGATCACCTACTTCCAAAGTCCCTGCTGTGGGCAGACACATCTTCTACTAGACTAGTTTTCTCAGAGCCCCGTCCAATCTGGCCTTGAACACTTCAAAGAATGTGGCATCCACAAATTCCATGGCTAGTTTATTCCATTGCCTCACCAACGTCAAAAATATTTTTTTTTTATAATAATCCAAAGCTACTCTCAATGTGAACAAATTCCCCTTTGTCTTGTTACCACGTGCTCTTGCCTCATCTTTCCTGTAAATTCCCTTCAAGTACTAGAAGGCCACAGTTAGGTAACTGTGATAAAGCCTTATCTTGTCCATGCTGAAAAATCTTAATTCTCTGAGCGTTTCCTCATAGGGGAGGTTTTCCTTCCCTCTGATGCACTGAGTTTTCCTCCTCTAGGCCTGATCCAACAGGCCTCTGTCCTTCCTGTGCTGGGGACCCCAGAGCTGGATGCAGCCCTGCAGGTGGGGTCTCACAGGAGCAGAGGGGCCGAATCCCCTCCCTGGCCCTGCTGCC
Source organism: Molothrus aeneus (assembly GCF_037042795.1). Lineage (NCBI taxonomy): Eukaryota > Metazoa > Chordata > Aves > Passeriformes > Icteridae > Molothrus > Molothrus aeneus. The sequence goes on along the minus strand of NC_089650.1, from coordinate 28,075,904 downwards.
CACGCTGCTTTGGATGTAGCCCAGGACACCTTTGGCTTTCTGGGCTGTGAGTGCCATTGCTGGGTCATGTCTGGCCTCTCATCCACCTGCACCCCCAAGTCCTTCTCAGCAGAGCTGCTGTCCGTCTGTCCATCCCCCAGCCTGCCCTGACCCAGGTGCAGCACCTTGCATTTGGTCTTGTCAAACCTCATGATCTTTCTACAGGCTCATTTCTCAAGCCTGTCCAGGTCCCTCTGGATGGCATCCCATCTTTCAGGTGTGTCAAAGGCACCACTCAGCTTGGTGTCATCACAAACTTGCTGAGGGTGTGCTCTATCCCTTTGTTTGTGTCGTTAATGAAGATAAATAACACTGTTCCCAGTACAGATCCCCAAGGGACACCACTTGTCACTGAAGTCCATTGGAATTGTGAGCTGTTGACACTGCCTTCTGGATGCAACCATCCAACCAATTCCTTATCTACCTAACTGTTGAATCCATCACTCTCCATTTTGGAGAGAATGATGTTGTGGGGGACCATGTCAGCAGCTTTACAGAAGTCCAGATAAATGACTTCTGTAGCTTTTCTTTTATCAACCCATGTAGTTACTCCATCATAGAAAACTACTAGTTTATTCAGACAGGATTTTGCCTTGGTGAAGCCATACTGGCTGTCTCAAATTACCTCCCTGTCTTCTATGTGCCTTAACATAGCTTCTAGAAGGATCTGTTTTATGCATTTCTCAATAAATTAGTTGTGATGATATCTGTGGGATTGCAATGACATGTTGCAATGATATGATGTCTATGGATAATTTATAAACTGCAGCTGTCCAGTTTTTTACATATTAGATCATGCTAGTGACTGAAACAGAAATACTGGTTTTGATTACGATAATTTTCTTTGCGATAAGATTTGTGCTGAAAGCAGTGTTGATACCACAGGGATGTTTTAGCTATTGCTGAGCAGTGCTGACACAATGTCAAGGCCCTTTGTGCCCCTCACACTGCCCCACCAGAAGGAGGGTGAGGGTGCACAAGGAGCTGCGAGGGGACACAGGATAGCTGACCCCACCCACCAGAGGGATATTCCAGACCATACAATGCTTTGTTCAGCAACAGAAACTAGGGAAAGATGAAGGAAGTAGGAGGACCTTTGAATTGTCTTAGCCCAAGTCACTATAAAACCATGATACAGTCTTTTTTTCCCTGAAGATGACTGAACACTGGCCTGCTATTGGGGAGTGGTAACTGAATTCCTTACATTTTTTCCAGTGTGTGGAGATTTTGCCTTGCCTATTAAACTGTCTCTGTTTCAACTCACAAATTTTCTCAATTTTATCATTCCCATTCTTTCCTGCAATCTGAAGTGGGGCAGTGAGTGAGTGGCTGTGTGGAGATTAGTTGCCCACTGCTCTTTAAATCACAACAGCAGAGTATTGAGTCTAGGAAAATTAAAAACTGTGTGTTTGAGAACAGTGTTACTTTTATTTAATTTTAAATTAACTGGCTTTAATTTTAAAAGCCAGTTGGGTGGTATGCTTAAGAGTACTGGATACCTGTCAGGTATTTTAAGACTTAAATTGTTGAGATCAATGGATAACAGTAATTGTCATTAATTTTGGTGAACTTCTATACCAGTTTGAAATATTTCCCACTTCCAGTTATGGAAAGGCTGGTATGAGATGCAGAAGTACATATCTGATGACAACATCAGAAAATAGATGCATCAGCACCAAAAATGTTTATGTATTTCATAAGCTGAAGTAAATGGAATATAGAGAATGCTGGAATCAGTAGACTTCTCTGAACCATCAAATAGGTTTACAAACTAGATACAAATTTTTGTCTCCTTGTATGTCTTATTCTCTAAGTTTACAGAAAGCTCTATTTTGTAAGATTTGAGTATAAGACAGACAGAAGAATGATGTGATACACTATCTGAATTCTAAAAATATCAGAGTGGGTTTATGGTTTTGATTAATGTGTAGAAGATCTGGGTTCATCTTATATTTATTCCATTACCTTCATGTACTATATTATGCTTTAATTGCACCATAAAAGAAATAAACAAGTTTTCAGAGGGTTTTTGTTTCCTTTTTGTCATCTTAACTTTCTTTTAATCCACCATATATTTATATGTATACATAGATAAAGCAAATGCTGGAATAAATATAAAATATTTGTATTTAAAAGTGTGTATAAAAAAAAGGGGGGTAGTGACAATATCTATATGACTAAACTTGTTATCATGGTGTCAAAAGTTAGACACAATTGTAAATGGGTATATCCCAGATTTATTGGAGGCTCTTGCACAGCTGTAATCGGCCCATCTTCACTGAGCAGATTACAGGGACATGTATTATTCTAGGCTCTAGAAACAACAGCCACTTCATCAATGTTGTGACTAATCTCATCCTGAATCTCAGGATACAGATGTAAGAAACTATGGTACAGTGCAGATTCCTTCCTATTCCTTAGTATGGATGAAAAATTACATGATTCATCTGAGCTTGTGTATTTACACCACTGGAATAAAAATGGTAGTGCTCAGTGGCTTTTTATTCACTTTCATCTTTATTAAATCCTCTGATTCTTCCCAGTTCCCTCTAGACTGGCTTTTGATTTAGGCAGTTTAATAAAGGGATGGCAAACAAAGTAGATAATAATATGTTTTAAAGTAGACACTGTTTTGCATATAGAAATTTCACTCTGCAATCAGATAGAGTTGTAAAATGATCATTCAAGGGAAAAATTCTTTATTTGGGCTGCAAAACTTAATGTTTTCAAGGCTTTCCCTTCTCATTTAATAATCACACCAATTGTGTCTTACTCACTGTCTTAGTTCCATAGAAAATATACTGCAAATAATAATACAAATATTATTCAGGTAACTGGTTGTACCTTTAAGTTGTCCTGAGCTGATCAACTTTAGTAAATGCATTAATATTTTCTCAGTATTTGTAAATTTTCATTCTTCCTCTTGTCCCTTAGAATAAAACTGGCCAGACACAAACCCCTGCAATTTTGATTTCTTCTCTCTTCTGCAGTAAACATTGTTGACACGATTGATTTTTTTCCTTAATGCATTTCAAATTATTTCACTGAGTTTTATTTTATTTTTGCAGTACAGCTATTTTACATTACTGACCGATAAATTTGCCTTTTAGAAATTACAAAAGAAATTTTACACAATGTGGAAAATTTTATTTTCTTAATTCTAATTCTTATTAACGTTAAAGAATTTATTTGAGAAAATATTTTAAAAGACCTTCTCACATGCTAATAATCATTGAACACTGTCAAGATTTTTTATTAAGCCAGAACAGCATTTATTAAATTGGTTTATTTGCCTTGTAGTGTTTTATAGAACAATTATACTGAGCTTTCCTAGTGTTAATATCTAACATATACAATATCTCTGTGAAAGAAAGTCTATGTGATCCTCACTTTAAAATTAGGGAGAATTTTAAGGATATGGGAGGACATTTACTTAAGGCAAGTCACCCACTGTCTGAAGCAATTTCCCTTTTACATGCAGACAGGTTGAAAGGAGTTAGGTTTAAAATTAATGAACTAATAGAAGTTTTGCAGTTCAGACTTTGAAAGGTAGAGAGAAATTTTCATAACGGATGCAACAGTGTCTCTGCCTTATGCAGCCTTTAAAAAGCACATTCAAGGAACCATCTATTTGCAATATATTTTTTTAGCCTTTAAGAAATAATCCCTCCCGAACAGAAAGAAATATGCAATAACATACCTTCATTTGAAAAAATCTAGTAAGTAAAATGTCCTTGCAAGAATGATATGAAGTCACAGTATTTAGAATCTCAAACCTTTGACACAGTGGGATTTGTTTTCATACTGAGTATTTCCAGTTCTCTTCAACGCTGTGTCTAAGTACAGTAAAAAATTATTATTTTTCTATAGCTCCTGTTTCAATTAATGTTTTATTGAAGAGTTTCAATATACTGTACTGGGAAAATTGGATAAAATTTCATGTAAACTTCATGCCATTACTAAAGTGGCTTGGTTATTTTGGTGTGAAGTGAAAGGGAATTGACCTGGGATTCTCAGCATTTTATAGTAGATTATCATAGCTATGAAATAATACTTTTGTATACAAGTGTCTCAGAAGAAGCTGAGATTCTTGGGTGTTTTTAGAACAATTTTAGTACAATTGCACATAAATTCCAATTTATTCTTAGAAAATAAAAGAAAGTTACATACATTTTCATGACAGCCGAGGCATCTCTTCCTGAATATTAAATAACTTGGTGCCTTACCAGGTACTCATCCATATTACTTTTTCATCCTCTAACATTTAAACATATAAAAAAAAAGACGTTGCAAAGTATTTTAACATGTGAATAGCAATTGGAATTGAATTGTAGGTTAAAAATGTTGGCTGTATCTTATAGTAAGTCAAACTTTCTTGTATTTTGCTCTATTCAAATCTACTATCTTCTTTACATTAAGTGTTTTTATTTCCTTCTTTACAGGAAGATGTAGTTACTTCAATGTTCTTTAAAATACATTTCTGAGTTGTAGAAAAAGATCAGCTTTTTTTTTCTTAACATGGAACTCAGTGTGTTTTCTCACAAGCTATTGCATTTCTTGGTATTTTTACAGCAGCTCCTAAATAATTTTTTACCATAACTGCTAAGTTAGAAAAAGTCTTTTCCAGGATCTACTCTTAGACTAAATAGTAAAATGAAAATAAAGAAAATAAATCTGCCAAGAGTTAATATAATCTATATTCTGCTGCCAATTATTATTGCTGATCTATTTTACAAAACTTTACTGAGATGTCCTTTCATATTTAGCTATATAGTCAATTTGGAATTTGAAAAATTATGGAAATTTGACTTGATATTAATTTTTTGTAAACACAGAAATACCATAGCAGTTCTAGCTTTATGGGTAGATTTACTGGGGGATTTGGGCAATAACATCTAAAATGGAGATCCTCAGAATCCTTGTCTGGCATGAAAGAAGCCCAGTTCCTTGGGCATGTAAATTTCTCCTAGCAAAATTCTATAGATACCTAATTTTTTGCGGCAGGGTATGAACAGATAGTTGAAATTCTGACAACACTAATCTGTTTGGAAGCTCTCTCCTGTCTAAAGTGCAGCGGGAGTCATAAATTACAGGTTTCTGTACTTGTCTCTGTACAGAGCCTATTCCTGAAGGCATCATGAGCAGGAAATAAAAAGGTAACTTTCAGTCTTTATTGTGTAGCAGCTGCCTGTAGCATTTTAATAAATATAAAATGAAAAAAATACAATAGAAGAGTTTTACACAAGACATGTTATATGTAGCATTCTACTGAGATATATAGAGTGGTTTCACAATAATAATAGGAAACAAGACTTCATAAATTTTCAGTTATCTCTGTGTTGTCCACCTATTCTCTCTTAAAACCCTTCCAGAAAAAGTTTTAATCCAATATCTCATATGGGAGAACATAACTCAGGGCAACCATCCCCCTGAGCTGGTATATAGGGATGGAGAGCAGAATAGCTTCTTCTTCTGCCATCCAGGGACCTGCTGGGCCACTCAGACACTCTCAAGTCTATGGGGCTGGGTGGGATTTATCCAAAAGTACCATGGGAACTGGTATAAAAGCTCACCTCCAGACCACCAAGCAGGTCTCCATGGTTTATCATCAGCCCTGATTAACTGGGGAGGTCTCAGATGACTGGAGGTTAGGCAATGTCATGTCTACCCATAAGAACAGCTGGAGAACTACAGGCCTGTCAGCCTGACCTTGGTGCTTGGGAAGGTTATGAAACAGATCGTCTTGAGTGTATCACACAACACATAGAGAACGGGGCCTAGACAGCATGGGTTTAGGAAAGACAGGTCCTGCCTAACCAGCCTGAACTTTTATGACCAGATAACCCACCCAGTGGATGAGGAAAAGTCTGCAGATGTTGTCTACCTGGACTTCAGCAAAGCCTTTGATGGAGTTTCCCATGCCATTCTCCTGGAGAAGCTGGCAGCCCATGTGTGGGACAGGTGCAGTCTTTGCTGGGTCAAAAACAGGCTGGATGGCCAGGTCCAGAGCGCAGTGGTGAATGGAACTACATCCAGCTGGCAGATGATCACTGGTGTTCCCAAAGTATTGGGCCCAGTAGTGTTTAATATCTTTATTGATGAACTGAACGAAGGGATTGACTGCACTATTCCTTTATCACTAGCTGCTGTGGGTATTTGCCATTCTCTCGGGTCCAGGCTGCAAACCACAACCAAGATCAATGTAGATGGGACCTCTCTGGACTCTTTCTAGAGTTCTAGAAGCATTTGGGTAATGCTCTCAGGCACATGGTATGGTTCTTGGAGTTTTCCTGTGTAGGGCCAGAAGTGGGACTGAATGATCCTTATGAGACCCTTCTGGATATTCTATGATAAATCTGAACCTCATTGTTCTCTACAGCTGCCTGCAAGCAGGTTGTAGCCAGGTGGGAGCTGGTCTCTTCTTTCAAGCAACCAAGAACAGGACAGGAAGACACAGCCTCAGGATGTGCCAGGGGAGGTTCAGGCTGGCCATCAGGAGGAATTTCTTCACAGGAAGTGTTGTTGAACATTGAAATGACCTGCCAGGGAGGTCGTGGAGTCATGAATGGATAGGATACTTAGTGCTGTGGTCTAGTGACAAGCTGGTGATTGGTCAAAATTTGGACTTAAAGCTCTTGGAGGTCTTTTCCAACCTCAATGATTCTGTTATTCTGTAGCTCCAGATCTGTCTATCATAAGTAATTTAGTAAAGACTGGTAGTAGAGTCTATTAGGTAAAAAAACCCCTTGAAATAAATGAACAATCAAAAAAATAATAATTTTCTTCCTAAATGTCCTCACTAGAGAGTTATATTTCAATAAAATTCTCTCTGAAAAACTGGTATATAAAAATTCTGACTTTCTTTTCCCTCAAGTTTTCTTAGAGAAAATTATTTTCTGTCCAATTTAACCTCCTTCCAGATGTGTGGTCAAACACGTTATGTGCAGAATACTTTTTCCAGGAGAATACAAAAACTTTAACAATTACATTAAAAATGCAAATATGGAATTCTTCATGACTGCTAATGGTTTTTTCTTATTTTGATTTCTCTCACCCTGTGATATCTGATTATGTCCTGTAATTCTCTGTCCATTCCTGTGATAGGCAATTCCTAAAACTTTCATTTTGAGCTATGCATTAAAGAAGAACTATGCAACAAAATTTGAACAGTATTTTCCATATAGAAGGATGCATAGAAAGTGGTGTGATTACACAGAGGAAAACAGCAGATCATTAGTATTGTGCTGTAAGGTATTTTCTTTAACTTCTCGAGCAGTAACATAATGATCTGTCTGAACAAACGGACGACAGAAAGATCATGTGAGTAATACAGAATGAGGAGTTAGTCTTATTCACCCTTGTCCTTTCTGAACTTGTCTTACATACTGTATAAGTAATCTCTTTTCTAAGCTAAGAAGCACTTGACCACCACCGTTTTCAATATGTGGAAGCTGTTTGACCATCTCTGTCACCCATCTTTGAACAATTTACGTTTATCTGTGCTATATTCTTTCTTTAGGTGAGTGAGAACAACTGCACACAGTGTTCACGGTATAAGCAATTCATGGATCTGTACTGTGAAATAACAATGGGGGTTTTTGGCTAGCCATTTTCTTTGGGAATTCATATATATTTTTAATATATTTTTCAGTTTGCCATTAATCTTATATGATTAAGAATTTTGCCTGCAAAACAGGATTAGGTAAATAACCTAGAGCATAAGTGTCTGTAAATAAATGACCAGAAATAGCATGGTTTCAAATGGATTAATACAAGAACCAGAATGGATACCACAGTATGATGTTAGTGGGTGTGGTGGCTTATCTGGAGATTTGCACTGCTTCACTTTATTTTCTGTACTTGCTTGCAAGGTACTGATATCAAAGGCTGCACAGGAAGTTCAGGAAAAAGAGGAAATAATGCATGTCAGGGAAGTACTTCAGGAGCAGATTTTTTTTTAGGTTATGAAGATTCTGTAAGTACTTCCCTAAAGAGTTTGCAGTAATGACTCATCTGTCATAAGTGTAGAAATGCTGAATTTTTATTCAGCTATTACATCTTGAGTACTTCATCCCAGTGACAAACATTTTACAATTATATTATTTTGTCATTGTAAAGAGGACTTGGAGAACAAAGTGATAGAATGTCTGGTTCTATTCTAGGCTTACAGAATGACTGATGATATGTGGAAACTTGACAGCAGTTGGTTTGTTTTGTTCTTTCTCACTTCAATAATGGCTATTCGAAACACAACAGCATTCAAACAATAAGCATCTCTTCAGTGCTGCTTCCTTCAAAAACATATTCTTGTAAAACAGAAAACTGAAGGTGGGAGGAGAGAAAGAGAACTCAAAATCACGTATAAAACTTAAATAATCACTTTTCGCTGAAATAAAACTGTTTTCTTTACTGTCATTTATTCCTTGGATATCACAACAGATTTTTCAAGGAAGTGTAAAACAAACAAACCAAATAGAAATGAGAAAAAAAAGCACAACAAAACTTCTCTCAGAAATAACATTTAAACCTTTGTATTTTACTTTTTAATTGACTTTGGCTAAATCTTTATTATTGCACTGGAAAAATCAGTTCTGCTAAATAAAATCTCAGCTCTGTTTGGATTCCTTTACCCTGTCCCTCTTGAGGCATATCAGCAACACACACAAAAACTGAGAGGTGTTTGGTTTTAATTAGGAAGGGTTGCACAACTTGGAATGACCTGTGCCATTGCTTTTTGACTCCTGTATCTCAGGTAACTTAAATGGATAAATTGTTGCAGAATACATAGGTGAGCTGCTTTGTTGTGTTTGTCTCCAAGTGTGGAGTCCTGCAGAGGTCAATGATTTTTATAGTATGTATCCTGAGGAAAATTTACACTTACTAAAATGTCAACTGAAAGGATGAATACTGGTTAAAGTTAAGACTGTAGGGGAAATTATTTAAGGAAAAAGGACAATTATGTGCTCTACTGAAGTATTAATTACTAAGGGAAAAATGAGCACTTATACTAACTAAATAGACATTCTTCCAGTTTGAGTGACAGCTCATATATAGCTGCAAAGCACAATATTTTTTATCAGATACCTAGGAAATTTAGGTAAATGTGAAGATTCTTAGGTGTCTAAGACTTGAAGTTCTGTAAGTGAAATTTGTTTCAAAGCCTTGCCTACAAAAGAGGAAATTATGTTTGGATGTCAGAGCTTGGTCCAGAAGAAATCTAGAAAGTATTTTAGTTACATGAGGATCTTTTCATGGAATGAGTTTTCTAGCAAGAACTTTGATAGTTAGGGGTCTAGACTAGGCTGATCTTGTCAGGGTTTATTGGTGTGAGTGTAATTTTGTGCTGATTCTGAAGAGTATCAGTGCTGGATTCTTTTCACTGTGATTCAGAACTGTGCTGCACTGCTTTGTGCACAGACCTTCTCTTCAGTTATCCTTGTGCTGCACAGCATTCTCTATTATGAGACAGTCCCTTAGAATCTAAATTGCCTTTGAAGACAGTGGGCAAAAGCTCAGAAATTGGTCTCCTGTTGTCTACTGGCTATTTATTCTCCCAATGAAAAGAAGATTATCACCTTTGTCAGACAAGATAGCTTTTTTTCACTTTACTACCAGCCTTTTTCAGAAACTTCTGTAGTGATTGAGAAGGAAACAACAGTTTCACAAAAGGATAACTTTTCTTATTTCATTTCCTGCTGCACATATGCTATTTTTTCTTCCCAGACCATCAATTTGACTGTCGCACTAAAAAATGCAATTTTTTTTATTTCCCTGCTCTTTTGGACGTCTACTTTCATCAGGCCTTTTTTTTGGGGTTTGGTTTGGCTTTTTTTTTTAATAAAACTTAGAAAGAAATTTAATGAAATCCTGAAATAGAATATATTTTCATCAATAGATGAAAAAAACATTGGAAACATGATTGGAAGACAAGGGAATGTCTTTCTCTTCAATAGTATGGAAGTAGGGAAAGGCAAGCATTTCTTTGTTCGAAGGCAAGCTCAGTTATGAGATCTCATAGTGAATTGGTGTTTTCCAAAGAATTTAGCATGAATCTGGCTTTTTGGCCTTTCTAGCTACCTAAAAAGTTCAGGCTGCACATTTGTGATAACACTGCCACAAGTGTCTAAGTGATCAAACAAGGAGATGCCAGTATTATCTCACTGTCCAGAAAAGTAATTATCAAATGAAACCTAAAGTTTAAGATCAGAGATTTTGTCATTCATTTAACATTTTACATTTTTTTAAAAGCTAACAGAAATTAGAGTAGTTTTTTCTCACCACTAATAGTCTATCCTATAATTCTCTTCAGGTCAATCTATGATTAGAAGGGAATTCTCCAGACACATAAAAGGAGTGTTCCTTCGGGCTGCAAGGAACTTTAGGATATTGAAAACCTATAGAAATGGAGACAGCATATGCTCTTTGGGCAGTCTGTAGAGACACTAAAGTTAAAATGCTTTATGGAGATGCAGAAAAATCTGTTGCAAAACAAAGAAAGATTTGGGTGAAATATGTCTTGGATAAAATTTTTTTTGGCAAAGACATTCTTATATTTTCATTAAAATCAATTTAAGACCTATGTTTTCCCCTCTACAAACCCTTTCTAGGGTAATATCCTTTTTTTTTCCTTTTTTTTATGCAGAGGGATTTTAAGAGTACTCCTTATACTTTACATTTCTCTCTCTGAAATAATTTTAATTTGAACTCGATTTATCAATTTCCAAGCAAGTTTTGACTATGACTTAGCATAGCATATGGTGTTTGGCAAGTAAAATACCTGCAATGGAAATGGTCCTCAATGTTCAATATCTTTTTAAGTTGTCGTTCATGTAGACTCCCCACCCTCAGTATTAATCCAGAGTACTTATGCTACTTGCTTGAGACATCAAGCTATATTTATATACTTCTTGCAGTTAATTCCTTGGAAAAAAAATATAAAAAGTATGAGATGATCTGCATCAGGCTAGTAACAGTGTTTGACAAGCCAAGCATTGAAGTATGTTTAAGGAAAAGAGAACATAAAAAATATCTTCCTTCCCACTTCTTGGTGTAATAAAGCGATTTGTCTAAGAAATTAAAGTGGTCAAGTTAAAATTTTGAATGATTCATCTGTCTGTTTATAATTGATAAATATATGATTGTGAATCTAGTGGGACCCATGTAAGCAGTAGCAATTTTATTTTAAAATATGTTGACTTAAAATGTTTTTTCTCGTTCAGTTCATATATTATAATAAGATCTAGCAGAGATTATTTTAACAAATGTTTTCCAAAATAAATCACAGGAACACTAAGTAAGATCAGTCTTTGCAACAAGTTAAATCCATTTCTCTGTTTGTAGCTTCCCCTGAAGGGGAAATATTTCTTAAATCTATTTGCACCTCTTTGGTTATGTTCACTTAGAAAAAAAGTCTCCAATTAAAGTCTGAAATGTTCCTATTTTTTTCTTGACACACTTAAGAGTGTACTTATAAACCTTTTTGTATTTGATTATATGGTTAAAATAATTTATGATCCATTAAAATATTTTTAGAGGGACATGGTACAAACATTACTCAATCTGTCTTTGAAAAGTTATTGCTGATTTTGCAGGATGCTGCCTCCTGCTTCCGTAGGATTAAGCACAAATAACAATTTAAATGCGCTCATGGCTTACAAGGTAGACTGGGGAAGATCAGTGTCTTATCCATTAAGCCATCAAGGTTCTTCTTAAACAGCAGATGTGAAGCTTAAACTTGAATTGCAAGTGTGAAGTTCAGCAGCCTTTGGTGCGGTGCACATTGGTATTCAGAGTTCTAAATGTCATTACACAATGACAGACTATCAAATATGTTGAATCATATCACTGAAAGCCAGGAGACAGAGCAATTTTCAACTAAGTCCAATTTATGTTTATAAATGGAAAGCTCAGTTTGAGCCCTAATTAACTGAACAGACAATGCCTGCATGAGGTTAGATTATTATATGAGCCTGTTTGTCTCTAATTATATGCTAATCAATTTGATTTCCCATTTAAACTCAGACTGGGAGGCTTCCTTGTAATAACCAATTCACATTGAAGCAACAAAACAGCTTTATATTTACCACATCAGCAGGGTTTAATTGCACATTTGGACAATGAAAATTAAGATGGATTCATTTTCATTGTCCTTGCAATGAAGCAGTATGCAATGCACTTTTAGTTTGAGCTGACACATTTATGGTAGAGATATTAAAGTATAACATCCAAATATTTGCTAACATATTGGCAAGCTATTTTGTCCATATTGTTTTCTAAATTATGCACTTTGGCTGTGCACTGTTACATTTTCCACTTCTTAAAAATACTGACACTAACTGTATTACTTTGGTATGGCATAGATCAAAAGAATAAAATTAGGATAAGATCTCTTTCTATAAAAAGGAGACAGTCCAAATTACATATGAGGAGTACAGACACATTTCCTACTGTGAGTCCCCAAAAAAGCATTGAAAAGCCTGCTATATTCCTAAGCCTGTGTGCAAATTCCAGGTAAAAATCAAATTCATTTGTGGGCACTGCAGGAAAAAAAAATGGAGAGATGTTAATACCTCTTTTTCTGCTCCCACAGATACAAAACCATGATGATTTAAAGCATGCTTGAATCAATGCAGTTAAAAGTTTTTTCTTACTCATGGCTTTTAATTATGCAAACCTTTAAATAGTGTCTACATCCATGACTGTGGATATGTCCAAGAACTTTCTGAGTCCAGTACAAAATAAAGCTGATATCCAAATATTTGTGTGAGTTACTCTTTTAAAATGCACAAATTAATATCTTCATGAAATCTGCCTGATATCTGATTTACTTTTGAACCCCTTGACACATACTGAAAGCATATGTGTATGAAATCTTTATCCCAGCAGAAAATATAGCAAAATGTAATAATGAATAAAGCAGGTTGATGAAAAGACAAAATTAAGTCTTGTTTTGATTTTTATAGCTAGGTTCTTCAGTTGGATGTTAATTGTTAATTTGATAAGATATAAAAAGGAAGATTGCATTCATTGCTCTAAAATTTATTAAAGCCTTGGAATTTTTGGAAACATAATAAGTGTCACTCCTAGTATAAAGAATTCCATAGACCATTTTTGGGATACTGTGCAGTTCTTTATTGCCTTCTTGAGACATATTGACTGGCATGCCAAAGCCATTCTTGTGCAATTACTGTTCAACATAGCAAGAGAAAAATACTTTTATTTATAGTATTATTTCTACAAACTACACATTTTGAAAACACTCAAAACTGTTGGTCTTTGATCCAAGGAAATCAGACTGTGAGAAAAATAAAGGTCTTGTAAGTAAATTTTGACTGTGAGGAAGTGTTTTATATTGTTCTGGGGCTGAACGCCTTTTTTAGACTGATCCTATTTGCACTCACATTGTGACTGAACTGGTAATATGTAGACATCAAAACTCACTCTTTTTTAGGTGGAACATAGTAAAAACCTACTTCATTGACCAATTTTGTAGAAGACCACATAGAATAATTTCATCTCCTTTCAAATATTTGGCAACTTAAGCAGTTTAAATTTATAAATAACTTCTTCCTTGTATTTTCTTGAGAGGAGTCCATTAATTTTTCAGAGGATAATTTGCTGTAATATTTCAGTTTTTTTTTTTCTTGGAGCAGTGGCCTTCTCTGCTACTGCTGCATGAATTTAAGCATGTCCTGCTTCAATCTCTCCACTCATTTTCAAAATAGTGTATTCTAGAAAACTGGCATTATCAGGTGACTAGCATAAACAATGCTTCTATCATGAAGAAGAAAACATTAACAATAAGAATTGTATCTGTGCAATTTCCAACGGGGTTGTAAGTGAACACAACAACACATCTTTTTTCAGTTGCTGAGCTTCTGGAGGTCATGTGTTAGACCAACATGAAGAATTTCAGCTAGTAATGGCAGTATGCGGTGTTTGAATGTAACATAAATTTAAAACTGGTGACCATACGTGATATGAAATATAAATATTTATGCAGAATTTTTAAAAGTGGACAGATATTTGGCAAAATTCAGAAGTGGTTGGGTTTTTTTGCTTTCTCTTTCCCAAAACTTAAATGATATAGCTGAAGTATAAAACAGTTTCCACCACACTAGAAAAGATTTGGATAGTTAATCCCTCTGTCAAGTGAAAAAACTCAGTAGCTGGGCAACACAACCTCCAGTTGTCTCTGTATTTGCTGAACTACCAGCCACACTAAAGTAAATTTCAAGCTAAAGATAGATCACATGTGTACTTAGGTTTTCCCTCCAAATCAAAAATTTAACAGAAGCATGGATAATTTTTTAACTGTTGACCCACCTTTTTTTTATAAACTGTTGAAGGGATGCTCAGGAAGTATGAAATAACTGCAGGTTTCAGAAAAGTCAAGTTTAACAGAAATTTGCTGGAAATATTGAATGAAAAATGCAGAAAATTATAATAGTACTATGCCAGTGGTGCATAAGAAAAATCATGTATGCAGTACGATGACTATGGAAATGGCAGAAAAAAATTAGACCTGAATTTTCTGTCATTTGATGTTCCAAGAAAACAAATTGGCAACAAATTTCCTAAGGAGAAAATTTATTTCACTTTTGAAGACTACTATTTTTTTGGAGTTTCATATCCAGAGGTTGAAAGTTTAGATTTAATAGGGAGTCACGTAGATACATATTAATATTAGTCTATAATAATTAGAATACAGTAATCTTAACAAGTACAACTATTGTGCAATCAGGATACATTTATTCTTGTCATTTGTCCACAGTTTTACTGTACTTCTGTATTTCTTGCTGCTGAGTTGTCTTAGCTAGTGCCACTTCCTTTGTTCATATTTCCCTTATCATTACTTGGCACAAATTACATTGATTTGTTATGTCAAATGTATTTAATGGTTGCAGTTGGTATCTCTGTATGTGAAAAAAAAATACAGCTTGTTCATGGATACTTTAGCTACTTTACAAGGGAGTCTACTAGTTTTGATTTGCATTAGCCCATATGGGTGCTGTCGTTAAGATTTTCCTTTTTGTGGATGTGAGCCAGCTCTCAACCAATTCCAAAGGAAAACTATGCCACTGTACTAAGGTGGCAGTGAATTGGTGCTGCTGCGGTGCAGCACCATACAGAAATGACTAAGGACCCTTTTGGTTTGGCATTCAGCCACCTAACACTAGGGACAGAGCTTGCACATGCTTTCAGAAACAAGGTGAGGACAAAATCACTGAAAGGTTCAGTAGTTGAAAATTTCATCTCATTGTCTCTATTTAGTACTTTTTAAGGTGCAGCACATTAATGATACTGCAAATTTTAATTGGTTGCCCAAACTGGCTAAGATACTCATTCTTTATTTTAATTAGACAAATTTTAGCAAGTATTTTAAAATGATCCTGGTAATGTTTCCCAAAATATTATGGTGATAATATTTAGCAAAATGTGCAGCAGTCAGATTGCACAATCTACTTCATCTTTTTGAAGCTATAGCAACTCTGCTTTATGTACTGAAAATGAAGAAATGAGTTTTTAGTAGTTCATTTTAAATGGTCACTGTGGCTCATAGAAGGGACCCTAAAAGAAAGCCCTCTTGATTCTGTTGGGGAAATAATGTCTTCAAATCTCATCAGCTTCTGTTCCTTTGCCATCCACTGTTTCATTCCCAGCAGCTTCAATTCTGTTCTGTTTCAGTTGACGCACTCATTTGGTGCTACTTCATCCTTGAACAAGTCTGCTGCATTTTATCTTCTCTGCTTGTCTGAACACATTCTTCTTCTCTATTAGTTCAGGCAGCAGTAGGAACTCACCCATCAGGACCTTCCTTTGTGGACTCTGTTCTGCGTTACATCCTCTGCTCAGCACAGGAATGGATTGTTTGACTTCTATCTTGGTAAGAAAACAGAGACCAAGCAAAATGTGTGTGATAAAAAAATCAGTTGAGCAGAACCCTGGGGAAATAGTGTGGAAAATAGGTAGGAAGAATGGAAACACCAGTCGAACAAGAAGAATGTATATGAACAGAGAATGCTAAGCAGAGCATCTATATTTTTAGTTTGATTACATTGGATGAGAAACTATCATATGATTGCTTTGCAAATGTATAATAGAGATAAGAAAACTGAATAGCAAAGTGTTCTTAGGTAAAATGTGTGTATATGGAAGTATTCAGCTAAGAAATGAAGATAAAAAAATCCTGTGGATGATACAAATATCTATATCTGTATATATATATATATATATATAGTGAACTGTTTCACTATGTCACATAGAAAAAGAAATGAAGTAAACTGGATATTATAATTATACTCTTCCATTTATTTTATGTGCATTATTCAGGTGAACAAGGACCAAGAAACAATTAAAGTTCATGTCTAAAAAACATTTAGGACTATCTAAAAGAGCTGGGATTCCACTTTCTAAGAATAAAACATTTTACTTTAGATGAGCAAACACCTAATTCATTTTTTTCTCTCTTTCTGAAAAGTACTTGAGAACATAAAGGAATAAAATAACTTGAAGCAATTTTGCAGTGAAAAAAGTGTGAACGATAACAGCCTAACAGAAAGAGAAAGAAAAGGATGAAAGAGCAGAGTCCAAAGGAATTTAGAGTCAAAAGAAATGTTGTATGAGAAGAGTTCTTTTGTCTTTAATTGACTAAGGACATTCATAAGTGTTTTAGTGTAGTTAAGTGGTAATGTGAATACTACACAACAGAAAAATAGTAAAATTGCAGGGAATTAGTTTATACTTTTTATCACAAGTAATAAAGTGTTCAGAATTATTGGCAAGATAATTTCCATTGTATTAACTCATATGTTGTATTTCAGATTTGTCAGAATATATTATTTATGGTGAAAACTTCAAAATAATCACAGAATGACTGAGATTGGAAATCACCTGAGCAGGAATGGATGCCACAAGCAAGGTCACCCAGAGCTGATTGTTCAGAGGAGTGTCTAGATTGCTTTTGAATATCTCCCTGGAAGGAGGCTCCACAACTGCTCTGGGCAGGCTGTGCTAGTGTAAAACCACTTTTCCTGATTTTTAGAGAGACTTTCCAGTGTTTCATTTCATGCCCCTTGCATCATCTCCTGACAATGGACACACTGAAAAAAACCTGTCTGTGTCCTCTGTACACCCTCCCTCCAGGTGTTGGCAAGCACTGAAGAGATCCCTGAGCCTTCCCTTCTCCATACTGAGCTGTACCCGCTCTTTAAGCCCCTTATGGAGAGATGCCCTAGTCTTTGAATCACATTCATGGTCCTTTGTTGGATTATCTCATTATGTCCATGTCTCTGTTGTACTGTGGAGACCAGAACCGTAACTCCAAATAAGGCATAACCAGTTCTGTAGCCTTGAAACTTGTTTCTCTCGTTGATGAGAAAGGTTTCATCTGTTGTTCTGTATTGGGAATACGTTGTACCTTTGATGTTTCATCTTTTACATCTAGAAGATGGCTCATCTCAGTATGGAACACAGAACAGACTACAGAAGCAAGATTCTTGAAGAGGCAAAAGAACTCTTAGAGAGGAAAATATAACTATATCATTGATCTGTTTTGGTGTTGGCTTCAATCTCCTTCACCAGACTTTTTTATACTCAGGTTACTGACAATCAAAGACTTCTTTCTGATAAATTACAAAAAAAACCCTCAAAACAAAACACTTCCTGGAACCAGAGCAATTAGGTAAGTTTATGTTCACCTTCATCTTTGTTAACCTGACATATTACAGAGAAAATAAGAAAGTCAGAAAAGTCAGAATTCAGAATTTATTTTACATTTTAGCATACTTTAAGCTTTATTCGTCTTTTAATAAATAAGACACATTTTAGTAGACAGTCTGAACATATTTAACAAGATGTTTTTGAAAGTAAACCTTTTTTATTTTCTAGTGATAACGATTTCATGCTGCATGTCTAGAACATTGTCTTTCAGAAAAATCCCTAAGCACTTCCTGTGAAACAGTTCCATTTAGAAAACTCATTCTGTTTACTCAGACATGGAATTGGGATATAATGAGTTTGGTATTTGAACAGTAGGAAGCAGCAATATGTTACATTTAGGAAAGAAGGGAGGAGGGGCTTTTCCCCATGAAATTTCTAAGATCATTTAAGTGCACCGAATGTAATTAATTGCTAAACTGGAATTCAACCAAAGGAGTGGATCTATTTCTTTCTTGCCAAAACAAACTAAAAAGCCAAACACAAAAACACCATGGTGTCTTTCATAACAACTGGTGAGGATTTGAAATGTAAATCATGTTCAATTGATTTAGTGGCCAGAATTTAAAATGCTAATCTTTGATACTTGTTATTTTGGGTTTTCTTTTATTCTAAATATAATGGAAACTAGTTGCTTTCATGACTGGAGCAGCCACAAATGCAATTGATCTTGACTGCCTGAGAAATCATCTTTGTCAACAGTCAGGGCTGCTATATTTCTGTCAAAAAAAAAAAGAGAGAGAAATAAAAAGACAATTTTCTGTGTTGTACAGAGAAATCGCTAAATGGCCTAGAAATCTGGGCTCAATAATAAAAACAAAATATCTTTCAAAAAAAAAACCCAACCAAACACCAAAACCAAAACCCACAACAAAACAAAACAAAAAACCAAACAAACAAAACAAAAAAAAAAACAAAACAAAACAAAACAAAGAAACCCAAAACCATCAACCATGTGCCAATCTCAGTTTTGTAACCAGCTGTCAATTATTTGGTAAGTCTCTCCCTTCCTTTTTAACAGTGAATTCCTCTGATATGTTCCCAGGCTGATTATTTCTTAAAAAAAAAAAAAAAAAAAAAAAAACACAAAAAGAGCAAGACTTTGTAGTTCTAAGCATTGCTGTTCTGACAATCTCACTGCTTTTTAGACCGTATGAATGATTAATCCACAGCAATATAAAATCTGTAGGTTTTACAAATTATTTTGAACATTTTGTTTATATCACCTACAACCCTTTTCCATCTGAAATTGCCATGCTTGCCTCTGTCAGAAACATAATAGAGTCTTAGTTCAAAATAGTGCCTTTAAGATTTGGAAATCCAATTAAACTTATCTTAGAATTGTCAGGGTGTGGGATAGGTGAAGCTTTTGAGAGGGAGGTTAGACAGTGAATAACTGTGTTGGCTATTAGCAGGAAAGGGTGAAAAGACAATAAGCACAGAAAATTTGTGAGTGACAAAAAATGGTAACAGTTCTTCAAAGTAATTTGAAGTACCAAAAATATCCAGGAAATATTCATTCTGTAAAAACTAGAGTTTAAGAAAATTGTTCACCCTCATCTTCTTGAGGGTGACTAAGCACCTGAAAAGGTTACCAAAAGAGGTTGTGAAGACTCCCTCCTTGAAAATACTTAAAAATCATATGGACTCAGACCTAAGGAACTGTCTCTAGGTGTCCCTGCTTGAGGAGTGAAGATAGAGCAGATAACCCACAGAGGTCCCTTGCAACCTCAACTAATCTGTGATTCCTAGTTCTCGTAATTCCAAGAATGACATTATTCATTTTTCTTCTGGACAAATAAATATTTCCTACCAGTGCGCCTGTGCTTCAGCATCAGGTCACTGATAGTTTTTGGTATTTCATTGACTAGCAAGTGATGAAAGAGGAGGAAAATAAGGAGAAATTTTAGTGATGGCCAGTGTGAATAAAGACTGTGCCCATCTGAAAGTCAATCTACTAGTTTTTTATTCTGTACAAGTCAATATTCTCCTGTGATCACAACCAAATCCTCCAAATGCAGAGACACTTCAGTTTCCCAAACTGAAATAGTTCAAATGTCATGTTGTAATAAACTTACCCATTCATATAATTTCAGTTCAAATTAAAAATTTTAGTTTCCATTTAGGGCTGTTTATTGTAATTTAATTGCTAACGGCAAATGCTGTAGAGGAACCAATCCTTTCTTCTGAAGCTTTTGTGCTGAAGGACTGTATTTTGTGTAAGAGTTTTCAAGAATACTTTGGAGAAGTTTTACTATTGATAGAAATCCTGCATGAGCTTTGCATATAAATGAAAATAAATAACTAACAGCAGAAGAGTAAATTGTGAATTGAAATGCTGGAGGACTGGGGGAATTGGGATATACAAGAGTAGTGGTGTATTTTATGTTGAAATAAGCAATTTATGCTTTGGTGAACTAATGTTTTGGTTACAATAAGAGCTAGTTAAGTATGATAAACAAGGTTCAATATATGTTTAGTTGATTATAAAACAGAAAGACAGAATTACAGAATGTGTGAGTTTAGAAGGGATTAAGAAGGTCATCTGTTCCAACTTTGTCTGCTTGGCAGGGTCACCCAGAAGTAGTTGCCCAGATCTGTGTCTGGATGGTTTTTGAAACAAGAAGAAAGAGCTCATACTCTCTCTGCGCAACCTGTGCCAATGCTCAGTCACCTTCACAGTGAAAAAAAGGGTTTCCTGATGTTCAGGCAGAACCTCTTTGTGTTGTGATTTAACCTGGCAGGCAGTTAGAACACCACACATCTGCTCATTCACTCCCCCACACAGTCAGATAGGGAAGAGAGTTGGAAGGAAAAAAAAGTAAAATTAATGAATTAGATAAATACAGTTTATTAGGACAGAAAATAAAATTATAATAATAATGATAAAATAATTAGAATATTAAAAATAAATGATGCACAATGTAATTGCTCACGGGCTGGTGCCCAGCCAGTCCCTGAGTAGCAGCCCTATGAGCAACTTTACCCTGGTTTATATAAGGAGTGTGATGCCATATGGTATGGAATATCCTTTTGGTCAGTTGGGTTCAGCTGTAACAGCTGTGTCTCCTCCCAGCATCTTCCTCTGCTCCCTAGTCTACTGGCTGGTGGGGCGGGTGAGAAGCTGAAAAGTCTTTGACACAGAGTAAGCACAGCTTAGCAGTAACTAAAGCATTAGTGTGATATCAAGATTATTCTCATCCTAAATTCAAAGCATAGCACTGTCACAGCTACTAAGAAAATTAACTCAGATGAAACCAGGGCATTTTGCTTCAGTTTGTGTCCATTGTCTCTTGTTCTGTCACTAGGCAACACCTGACAGTCTTCAGTTCATCTTCCCTCCATTCTTTTATGCACTGATAGGATTTCCCAAAGCCTTGAACAGTCCCAGATAAACTTTACTCATAGGAGAGATGCTTTGGTGTCTTAATCATTTTTGTGGTCATTTCCTGGAATCTGTCCAGTATCTCCATGTCTCCAACAGAGCTACTTAAGTAGTACATTTTTTTCTAAGTACACTAATCATTATTCCAAGAACATTAACCCTTTACTCCTAATTGCCTGTGTCAGTGATTTTTCAAGATAATTTTGAATTAAGTAATGAATAATCCATATGACGCTAAACTTAATGAGATTATTAAAAGATGTGGTATGGATTTATCTGCAACATGTCAACCGAACTGATATTCTTTCTGAAAGGATAACTGAAATCCTGAAAGATAGAAAGCATCAGGCAGTAAAAACATATTCCAGTAGCTTTTTCATACTATCCAAGTTACGGTGATCAAGATATTCTCTGAGCCCTCTTTTCTCTTATAGCGTATCTGGTAGCCCTCTAGGTCTTTGGGGTCCTCCAGGCTTTGTTTATACAGGCATTCTCTGTAACCTATCCTGCATGAAAGGACAGAAAATGCCTCCTAAGCATTGTAGGTACCACAATGACTCTATCTAAAATGTTAACCCTTAAACTAATTTCTACTGAATAACATCTGAGAATGTTGATACAGTCCCCCACAGAATCCTACCACACCTTTTATAAGACTGGGTATATAAATATGGAGACAACTTACAGGAGGTATATAAATAGTTGCAATTGATGTCTTTTCCTGGTCTTAAAAATTGAGAGCCAGACACAGTTAAGGGATAAGGGATTTTTATCTCAGTATTTCAATAAGGATGCACCATTTCACCAAGGTGGAACGAGTCACAATGAACCCCCACGATAGACCTTGTATACAATTTATAGACCTTACCAATTAGTATATCTAACCAGGATGCCCCAACAGGAGGCCTGGATGAATGGTGTGATATTCCCCCATCTGTGGAATTCCTCCCTGGATGGGCCAAGTCTCTAGTTTACAGGATTTGTTCTAGACTACCTGGGTTTCCCAAGATAGCATAGAGTTTTCTGGCCTCCTTCTACGAGGTCTTTAGGATGTTTGGTCTCCTGGCCTAACAGAATACTAGGACTATGCTAAGTTATCAGACTTAAGGAATTACAAGTATGCATGCTAAGAATACTGAAGATACATAAATGAAAAGGCAGAAAATCATCTTGGCATCAAAATAACATTTTTTTAAGGACATGTGCTTTCACAGAAGAGTTCAATGAAATATTAAGTTTTTAACAAATTGCTGTGTTTCAAAGCAATATGTCATATCTTGGAAGCAGAGGGGAGAACCAGACATTAAAATAGAGAAAGCAGCAAAATGAGGACACCAAAGGTATTTCAACAAGTGTGCTTATTTGCTTAGATAAATTTGCATAACTTCTGGTAAAACTAGACTAGATTGTTTTAATTTGTTTTCAATTACCAAAGTTATCTGCCCTAACATTCACATTTTACATTTACAGTTTACCTTTTTTTACACTCTTCTTCTGTTAACACAACCTTTTCTTTTACCTGAAGCTGAATACTATTTCAAATTTCAGGTTGTTGTTTTTGGGGTTATTTTGCACTAAGTAGTGCAGTTTCTATCTCTTTATTTTAGTTGCTGACAGATGGTTCCATTTAAGTGATACCCTCTGGCTGGCTTTCTAAAAGAGCTCTAAAATTGTTACAAACAAAAATTCTGGTGTAAATTTCCTGGCTCCTTCTTGTGGCTAATAATGATGACACTTTCTTATACTATACAGAACACAAACTGTTTTATTTATTTAATACTTTATTTATTTTAAATTATTTATTATTTATTATTATTTATTTATTTAAATTATTTATTATTATTTATTTATATAAAATTTATTTAATACTTTAAAAAAATTATTTAATACTTTTTTTTTCTTTAAATGATGCACATATCTTGCATCATTTGCAAGAATGAAGCCAGACATCAGGTTTTTTTCCTTTCTTGGAAACTTTCAGCATTTCATATTAAGCAATAGGGAGGTTGTTCTTCATACTTAACATTTTTCTAGCTTCAGATTTTTTTTTTCTTTAAGTTCTTGGCTCATTTTGAGTCCTTACTCAGGAGCTTGCTTGAAAATTAATCCTGGTTAAACTGCCTAAGGTAGTAATGCTGTTCTGAGAGTACTTTCTTAGTCAGTGCCATATCACTGAAGAAGAGAAAAAAAAGTAACATGGTAAAATAAAATTTTGAGTCTGTATTTGGTATTGTTCTCTTCAATTTTCCTGAATGTTATAGAAAACAATTTAATAATGATGATTTTTTTTTAAAGAACAGTATTCAGTTCTACGTATCTTTCTTACCTCAGCTAGAGGTGTGTCACCATGAGTTGCTGAGGCAAAACTGCTGCACAGGTACTTTATTATTCCATCATTGTCTCAGATCATCAGTACTTTACTAATTGTGAGTCACTCTAAGTTATCCTGTAGCAGACATTGTATGTCTTTGAGTTTTCCAAGAGGCTTGTGACATTAGTGGTTATAGCTGCTAACCTAGGAGCAGTCTTTGCTCAGGGATCACTCTGTCTATTGGCATTTTATTGGAAGGCTGCTGTTAATGCTTAAACAAAGCTTGAGACAATGCAATGTGTTAAAACTTTCCACCTTAGTGTGGCTGCTGTCATCTGGAAAACTGTGCTTAAGCAGGGCTGTGCTTGGAAGCTGCTGTGTGGCTACTGTGAGGCTCTGGTTCATCAGTGATGCAGGGTCTAGGAGTCAACCAGACAGAGGAATGGACATGAGGTATATCAAAAGAGGGAGTATGTGGGCACTTTGACAGTATTGGAAAGAGGAGAATGAATGACAAGACATGAAAGTTCCCATGGAAAAATCAGAAAGAATGTAGAAACTGAGGACCAGTAAGTACCCTAAGCACTAGCAATATTCATTCTATTTCTTTAGATAGATAGAGATATAATTGTTTTACAGAGTGCAAAACAACTTTGAAGAAAAGATTCAGGATAAAATTACATCCCATTTTTTAATCTGAGAGTTTATTGATATATCAAAAATTTTCCCCTTGCTCTGTCTTTTGTGATCATGACTCCTTTTCTTATTTTGGGGGGAATATGACCCTGCACTGAAAGAGTTTACTGAAGTGATCAAAAAGGAACCTGATGATGGCCAATTTCTTCCTATCCTGACAGTTTGGATCAGCTCAATAAAAGGACTGATGAGTGCTGGAGTACCTTCAACAAAAGGCTCAAGAACATGCAAATAGAAAGATTATATAAGAAGGAAGGAGAATAAGAAGCAGCAGATGTTAAACTCTCAGACTGAGACATAAAATAGAATTTAATCTGGGGAAAATTAAAGAATTTTTTTATAGTTCAGTGTTGCAATCCATTGACAGATACATTTATAACAGATTTTTATTAGAATCCATGCTCTAGACCACAAAAAAAAAAAAAGGAGACAGATTACATTACATTTTCCTTTACCTTTGATAAATCTTAACCACCAAACATCTTGCAGCGTTGACTTTGTATTCATTATGGAACTAACTTAAACCACCAGTTGTAGTGATGTTTATCAATTCACTCTTTGCCTGTCCCTCAATAGCAAACATATTTCCAGAATATGAAATTTTTTTGATGCATAAGTGAGGTGGAATTCATAAATGAGAGTACACCTACTCTGCTCTTACAACTGAATTATCATGTTATTCCAAACAGAGGGTTCATCTGGGCTATGCTGCAGAACAGCCCTTTAAGTGCTCAGGTCAGAAGGAAGAATCTATTTGTTATTTCTCATAGAATAAAGCTGACACTGAAGACCCATGTAACATATCACAGTGTAGGGTTGATTCTTTCAGTGACTGTTCAAGAAATCTTACTGATGGTTCTTCATACTGTGTTTTTTTGCTAATATTGTAATATTTGCATAATGTGTGTGGAGGTATTATTGGAAGCATCTTGAAGAAAACATGTTGCAGGAGGAGAGGAAGGGGAGTTGAATCTGGAGCAAAATTTTGTTATTCCATGCTAAACCTGGAAGCTGGCTTGTTTTCCATAGCAGTTGGGAGATACTGTGACTACTTTGGCTTGCTTCTCTTGGACTTTCTTTGTACAGTGTGTTTTTCAACCTGTACTGGTTTGAAATGATCAGAATGGCCCTACCTTAGTGGTCCAGAGTAATTGTCAGGGTAGTGAAGTCAAAAACACATTTTGGACTTCTTTCTATCATAGTTTCAGAAAACATTAAAGGGAGTTTGTGGTGCTGCTGTGCAGTAGTTGTAAAAGGTCTGATATCTCATCTGTAATAAGAGGAAAAATACTTATGATTTTTTGAGGTGATACCTAAATATTGTGTCTCATTGATCTATAAAAAAATTTTGGGCTGGTGGGAACATGGAAAATAAAGGGTTATTTACAAGCCGACTGCTAACATTGGGGATTGGAAGGTTTAATATAAATGCTAATTATTTTCATCTGTAAACAAAAGAGAATTAGTATACTACATGCAGTCAAAATAGATGAAACAGTGGGATGCATGTAATTTAGTATTTTTTTTATGTCAAAATATGTGAGTTTTCTTTGATTCTGGCATTTCTCACTGAGAAAGAGATAATATCACATTTTGGAATCATCATTTAATAAAAGTCCTTCTCTTACTTTGCACATAAATGAAAAGAAAATACAAAACATATCTTGCTTGTAAAGTGTTAATTTTAAATTGTCTCCTAATTGAGTTTCTCATATTGTAATCTCAGTTTTCATTTATACCTGTGGTGATTCTAACAAAATCATTCATGTTTGAATGAAAATTTAACTTATAAGAGAGGATAATAATTGCTAGATTAATATGAAGCTAAGTAAGGGACAGTTTATGTTAAATATCATTAATTTTATTTTTCCCCCAAAAGATGGTTGGGCATTGGAATAGGCTCCACAGGGAGGTGGTCATAGCACAAAGCCTGACAGAGTTAAAGAAACATTTGGCAAAACTCTCAGGAACATGGTGTGATTGTTGGGGTGTCCTGCGCAGACCAGGAAGGAGTTGGATGCCATATGCCATCAAGTGCAGGGATATGCACCAAAGCTTGCCAAAACTGATCCCTGCGGAAGGCCAAAACAGAAAAGAAGGACTTACAAACACACTGGAATGGACATACCATCAAAGGAAATGCAACTGAATGGAAAAAAAAAAATAGAAAATTGGGAAATTTAGTGACTAGAAGAAAATGGACTGGGATTATATTAGGTTCAGTGCAAAGGACAAAAATCGGCCAAAACTAACCTCACAGATCTTGCAAAAGCAGGGGAAAAAATCAAGGAGAAAGACACAACTTGAAGGGGAAGAAATCAGGGACATGGCATGAATAATTAAGAAAAAAAAGAAAAAAGTTTTCTCCAAAGTCAAAGCCATCAAAAGGCATGCCATATGCCATCAAGTGCAGGGACATGCACAAAAGCTTGTCAAAATTGATCCCCGCTGAATACCAAAACAGAAAAAAAAGGACTTACCAACACTCTGGAATGGAGATACCATCAAAGGAAATGCAATTGAAGGGGAAAAAAAAAGAAAATTGGGAAATTTAGTGACTAAAAGAAAATGGACCGAGATTAAATCAGGTGCAGTTCAAAGGGCCAAAACAGGCCAAAACTAAACTCAAGTTGTTGCAAAAGCAGGGGAAAAAAATCAAGGAGGAAGACACAACTTGGAGGGGAAGATATGAGGGACATGGCATGGATACCAAAAGAAAAAAAAAAGAAAAAATCTTCCCCAAAGTCAAAGCCATCAAAAGGTACAGCATGCCATCAAGTGCAGGGATATGCACCAAAGCCTGTCCAATTGATCCCCATTGAAGCTGCAAGATTTCATTTTCCTTTCAGGAAGGGAAATGGGATGGTGCGAAAAAGGAAAGAAAGGCTTGCAGACACTGTGGAAAGGAGATAGGATCAAATGAAATGCAATTGAAAAAAACCCAAAAAAACCAGGAAATTGGGAGATTTAGTGCCTTCAGAAAATGGTTTATGAGGAAATGAGCTGCAGTGGCAAAGGACAAAAACAGGCCAAAACCAACTTCACAGATGTTGAAAAAGCAGGGGAAAAAATCAAGGAGGAGGACAGAACTTGGAGGGGAAGATATGAGGGACATGGCATGGATACTTAAAAAAAAAATTTATATCATAAAAAATTTATATCAATAAATTTCATTAATGTTTTTTTTTTTATCCAGAGGGTGGTTGGGCACTGGAACAGGCTCCCCTGGGAAGTCGTCATAGCACCAAGCCTGAGAGATTTCAAGAAACATTTGGCAACAATCTCAGGCACATGGTGTGATTTCTGGAGTGTCCTGCGCAGGCCAGGAAGGAGTTGGACTCTGGACTTGATGGATCCCTTCCAACTCAGAATAGTCTATGACTATGACTTGAAATTTCAAGTTAATACAGTTTGTCAGATAAAAAGTGATATTATGAGTTTTATTTCATTGGCAGTGTAATATGACTACAAAATAAGTTCTGCCACTGCTTAAAGCAGCAAACATTTCTTACCTCTTTAATTCATTCATTATAAACTTGTATTTTTAGAACAAACCTTAAAGATTAGATTTTTAGAAACAATTTGTGGACTTCGAACATATTCTGAAGATTTCCTTTCCACTTCTGTGCTCAGTAAAATTTTTCCATTAACTTTGACTAGCCAGATGCTGAAACAGAATAAGCTTATGCATAAAAAGTTTTTGTTAATGAAATCACACTTCATATGAAATCACACTTCATATGAAAATATCTTGTCTTTTTATTATTTTTTCTTACAGTAGGGGGAAAAAAGGTATGAGAGAGATATCTTTATATAACAAGATTTAAAGAATAAATTATAAAGGTAGAGACATTTACAGGTGTGACATGCATAAATTCAAAGTCCAGAGTAATGGAAGCTTTATGTTAAAGAGGAGGCTTTGGTCAACAACTTAATAGTCAATCCTTTTGAAGGAAAGAATTCATTCTGTAAAACCCAATAGCAAAATTTTAAATAAATTATATTTCCTTAGTTTCCACTATGTCTAGTGCTGTGGTGATCCTTGCCACCAAAGAACAATTTGAAAAGCAATTAATTTCATAATATTTTTAAATTAAAATTTCAGGTTACTATTTGATCATAGTTAGAGTTGAAAAAAACTAAGGACATGGAGTTTAAGTCTTCATTCACTTTGCTTTTCACTTACAGGTTTGATGCTTACCCTGAACATAGATTAATAATTAACTCCAAGGCAGGATTTGTTCCCATAAGAAATAGTAAGGGTCATAAAAATATACCAATTCTTGCTTAGCTCCAACTAATCCAGCACTTTAGAAACACTCATCATGGAATCTATTCTTTCAAATGCTGTGAGTCAGGAAATGTATCACTATTATACATATAACCAATAAACCTTAGCTTTCCCTTAGGGCCTGTTCCAATACTTTATTCATGTAGAGTTTTAAGTAACTTGCTCAGCACTTGTTTCAGTGTTATAAGGAATAGATTATACTTTAGCTTACTGTTACGCAGGGGATTTTTATTTTTGCTGAATAACAAATCTAACAGAACTATTACTTCTGTAATGGACACTGATAATGTATTGTTGAACTCAAACCAAGGTAGTATGAAAACACACAAATGCTGTCAAGAAATGAGGAATAAGCTGAACAAAAACCAAAAGTCCCCATGCATTTATTTTTATAGAAATATACATATATATATGTGCGTGTGTGTGAGTGAAAGCCTGCCCACACAGGTATGTAAAGTGTGATACTGTTTGCTATCCAGAAATAACTAATACAGTGTAGCAGTTCAGCACTAGTAGAAATAAAATGCAACCATTTCCATATATTTCCAAAATATATTCCCATGGAATATTCCATAGGAAAGTGGAATGCCAGATGTATCATTCAAGGACTATGAACTAAAATGCAGCATCAAAAAAATGTAATTTCTGTAAAAACTACAATGATTAGTGCTGTACAGCAATGACACACCTGCAAGGTTTTCATTGACCCTTCTTTCTGCATGTGAGCAGAAATATTTGGAATTCAAACTCCCAAGTATTTACATGGAAAAATCATTCTGAACTTTCCAGCACAGTGCTCCTGTTTGCCTGTGCTCATAGTCTTCAGAAATTTACCACCTAGCGTCTTCTAGAAACATACCTAGCACTGGTATTTCTTTTTGTTACTAGCTATGTCTCAGTATCTATATCAAATTGTCACCTTGGCCTTTTGTCCATTCTTGCTCTTCCCTGCAAGAAGTTCTCTTTATCCTTCATTGGACAGAGATGTTCCTTCTCTCTCCTCATCTTTCTCTTTGGCCTGTATTTTCCTCTCTCCTTCCAGCTTTGGTAGGACAGTAGTACATAGAATAAAGCATAATGACTCTCAAAATCTTGGCCCCTCATAGGGGAAGCCAGCAGGCAGTGTCAGTATGTTGGCCTTTTCAAAACTTTTCAGTTCCTTCTTGTGAATGTGTTTGCTAGGGAATATGTGGTGGACCTTTCTGTCTGCCTTTCTCATTTCAACAATCACTAAGTGTTTCCTGTACATAAGCTGCCTAAGAAAAGTAAAAGTTTGAGGTCCTATTTAAGGGAATTTGTACAGATGCCTTGGTCCCTTTCTGCTTTCTTTCTTCCTTTACAAGTATCAGAACTTAGTTCTTCATCTCTTCAGTTAGTGGTCTGTTATTTGGTAATTTTGGCTCAGATTGGCTAGACTGCCTTCATAAAAAATTAGAAAATGTTTCCCTGAGATGCCTTTATACTAGTTATCATATGCACCAAAAGTTTGACAGCACAGTACGGACTGCTTCACACTGCCAGAGAGATATACCAAGGAGTAGAGCAACCTTCCTAATCAGGAAAGGCTAAGAAAATTTGGCTTGCTCAACCTGGCAAAGTGACAGCTTCAGGGTGACCTAATTGTGACCTTCCAGTACCTGAGGGGACCCTACAAGGAAGATGGAGACTATTTACAAAACTATGTAGTGAATGGCTTCAAACTGAAAGAGCACAGGTTTAGATTAGTTATTGGGAAGAAGTTCTCTGCTGTGAGGTTTGTGGAATAGGTTTCCTGAAGAAGTTGTGGATGCCCCATCCCTGGAAGCATGTAAAGAGAGAGCCTCAGCACGTACACACACACACGCACCTTCTAACCAATGCATTGAGTGCCAAGAAAATTACTAACCAATTAGAATTAAACATGATAACTTGGAAAACTGGATAAAAATAGGCTGTAACATTAAAGTGGGGCTTTTACCACTGAAACTTTGAAGTGTTATGCCCATCATTATTTGCCACTATTGTCATAAATCTGTATCTCTGAAACACCTGAAAGAGGAATAATTTTCTGTATGGAAATCTGTAATCTTTCTGACTGTCACAGTAATTACACAAAAGAAGCTACTTTCCCCCTCATCTCCCCCTTATTTAATGAATATAACATATCTAAAAAATGCACAAACATACTTGGGAAAATTATATTAGTTTTAACTTTTATGAACTTTAAATTCATATTCTGAACAACAAATTCTTAACCAAATAACTATAATTTCAAATCTTTTTTTTTTTAAAGTTTCTTCCAATTTTCCAGAGCTTGCAAAAGAAGAAGCAACATTGGATGGTCAGGGAAAACTCTACTGAAATGTTTCTTGAAGGAGGAAAAGAGCACCCAATGTCATAGAATTGTAGAATGGACTGAGCTGGAAGAAACCTTAAAGATCATCTAGTTCCAAGCCCTGTGCCATGAGCAGGGATACCTTCCACTAGACCATGTTGTTCATAGCTCCATGAACCCAGCCTTACACACTTCCCAGGGTAGGGCATTCCCAATTTCTGTCCTTGGAACTAGGTTAATAATTTTAATTTTTTACTAAAAAAAAAAAAAAAATCCAAAGTAGAAGCAATGGAGGAGTTGAACAGCAAACTGAACTGAGAGGTTTCAACCAAATTGTATCACTTGATCCAATTGCCTCACCTCAGAGGGGCCAAACAGACTTGGCTACAGTGCAATCTCAAGATGATGGAAGGAGGGAGCTGCTTAGTGTGCCTAGTGAGATTGCAGACAAGGAGAATCAAAGATCAAAGTACAATTTTGAGAGTGTCAAGAGCCATAGCATTCTGGAAAGAAATACACTAAGAACACAAGAAAGCATTACAGATGTATTATTCCAGGTGCCCTCTCGTCAAATTAACTCCCTAGCAGGCATACAGTGCTTGTATAGAGCACCAAGTGAGAGGTTTTTTTTTTTTTTAAACTACCATGAAGTGAAAATCTAAGGTATACAAATCCAAGTGCAGCAAGCATTCACATTTTCAAACACAAAGAATAGTCATGTAGCTGTTTTCTTAAGCAGTGCTCTTGATTGATGGGCTACCTGGAATAACAGTCTATTCTCTGTCTCTGGAAATAGAAATGTTTATTTTGCAGTTACTATGATTTCTAGCCTTCACAGCTGAAGTCTACAAGTGATGTTTGCCCAAAATAAATTGTTTCTATTCTT
Organism: Molothrus aeneus; assembly: GCF_037042795.1. Lineage (NCBI taxonomy): Eukaryota > Metazoa > Chordata > Aves > Passeriformes > Icteridae > Molothrus > Molothrus aeneus. Next base: position 28,044,264 of record NC_089650.1, on the reverse strand, counting down.
TTCCTGAAATCTCTCATCTCATGGTCTTGTGAAGTTTTATTATTCCCTCCTGTATTAAGAAAACATAATGGCAAAATATTGATTTTTATATATGTATATATACCCAGCTAAACACAGAGACAAATACAAATAATTTTTGCTCATCCAAAACCTTTTTCTGCTTCACTTTAACATAGTCCACTACTCATCAAAATATAAAATGTAATGAGCATTTCTATTGAGTCAATGTGAAATTTTACTGAGAGATCTAAACACCCAGTCAGTAGTGACTTGAACCCTTCTAACCCACCACAAGTACAGATAACTGCATAGAAGCCAAAACTTTCATAGTACTGGTCTTCAGCTATCCTGTCCCTGCCAAAATTTACACATATGACCTGGAATGAATAAACAGATAGAAATTTCCATTTTAAAAGAGTAATTATTTTTAGTAATTGATCCCATGGAAATCTTTGGCTGACATACAAAATTATTTGCAAACCATTTACAGACACTACTTCATTTTTATTTGGAAAAAAATAGAAATATGGTGATAATGGATTATTTCAAGATGTAGAATGGGCGGTAGGGAAAGAACACTTAGCATAACTGCATTTAAAAAACGCTTTAAAGTTATATGACATGTAAAACCCAACAATTTTATTATATTATCAGATCTATGATAGAGGGTATAGCAAAATAATACTTGTCAGAGACTTCTAACAGCCTACACTTTCTTCAAAACATTTTTTATTGTATCAGTTTTGTACAATTAACATTCCTATGGTTGTGAGGGCACCTAGTGGCAAACTAAGCATGTTTATATATAAAGTAGCTGATCCTCAATTATCAGAAACCAGATTTATTTTCAGAGAACTATTCTCTCGCTTGAATAAAAAATGCTTTTTGTGTATGATTAAATTCAACATGAAGTCACATTAAGAAATAACAGCTGGACATAACACACTGGCAAGTTCCCTGACTCCCCCTCCCTTCCCTACTTCTGTCTGATATGTGTCTATAGGAGCTGAAAAATAGACTCTGAAAATAAAATCCCTGTATATCCTGTATTCCCTGTCAGAATTCATTACTCTCTGAGCAGCTTTTCTTAGACATTTCACATGAGAAGGGTTTAATGTTTAATGCTAAACTTACTTATTTGAAGATATTTCATGCTACACTGGATTTTGATTTAGCAGAGGGGTATGACAGAGCAGTGAAATCACAATACAAGCAGAACATAGTAATTCAACATATAGCAGGAACACAACGCAAATATGATTCCTATTACTGGTCCTTATATGTTTGTTATGATGGCACTGGGTATCCCCAGTCACCAGGAGGGAATATTTATATTGAATCCAGCCCAAGCCTGTTTCTATCCAAGTTCATTTTGTTGCCTGAATTTTTGCACTCTACTGAGCAACTTGCACCCTTCCTCCATGCTAGTCAGGCTAGCTCAGGAAAACACTCACATTCCTCATTAGCTTGAGAAATAAATAAAATAATCAATTACAAAACCAGCTGATCCTCTCATCACGTACAGCCAGCTGATCTCAACCAAAGTCCACGCTCCAGTCCTCCTTGTGCTGACCTAAAATCAGCTTTCTTTGAAATAGCTGTTGTCACTCCTTTCTTCCCTGAGCTACATGAACCAATTGCCTGCACCCACCTTGTCTGAGCAGTTTTCCACAGCAGCATGAGTGTTGTTCAGTCACAACACCATCTCTTTATCTCTTTTTCCTTGCCTCCATCTGGAGGGGACTATGCAGGGGCAGATTTCCCAATTACATCACAGCTGTGCTCAGACACCACGAGGAGATCAGGAGATCACCTGAAAAAACTGTTTTCTCTCTTTCATCCCAAGACATGCAACATAATATACGCAATAGGTACAAAGGTAAGGAGATATTTTTCATTTACATTAATTTCCTAAAAAAGATATTTAAAAATATTTCATCATTTCAAAAACCAAGAATTTTATATGAACAGTGAACATCTCTCTGGAGGTTTTATGATTTGTTTAATCTATTGAAATTTCACATGCAGCTTTCCAATAAGCTTCCTCAGTTGTCTTCCTTAAGGCTTTCTCCCTGATCAGTTGGGTAGATTCATCTGTGAAATTGTTTTTCCTTTTACTCATTTTTGTCCAAGGCCCATATGAAGAAAAACAGGCAAGCATTCTGGCTAAGCCTTCATTCTACAGAGCAAAGTCCCAGTGTTCCCAAGGTGCACCATACAAGGATGCTTTACTTGCTCCTCACAGAATCCTTGGCACTGAGTTTTGTCGTACACTTTATTTGATGGCACATTCTGGATGCCAAAGACACTGGCATTTTGATTATGATCTAGCCGTGTAATTACAGCACTAATTCACAAATGCCAGCTTTAACTTGGTTTGTTTGGGTTTTTTTTTTTTTTTGTTGTTGTTTAGTTTTTGGGGGGTTTTTTGCCTAGATATATCCAGCAGCAAGCAATATCTCCACACGATCTCCAGTGGCCTGTGCAGATCCTGAACAAAGTCTTCAAGGCTGGTAACAGGCAGTGCAGCTCCTCTCTAGAGACTTGGAGAGGCAAAAAAAAAAGTAGATTTTTCTATGGGACTACAAAACAGTTTTTTCACACTTAGGAACAGAAAAAGCAAGGTAAATTTACAGTCTAAATCCAAACGCATATCTGTGTTTTGATCCTGTACTGGTGCCTCATGGGGCCCACCTCCAGAAGCCAGATCCTTCCCCAGGAGTCAGTAACCACCTCCCAGCAGGCACAGAGTTCTGACTGTGCAACCTGCTCCTCACAAGAGAGAAAGAGCACTGATCCTGCTCTCCTCAACGACCTCATGTAGCTCAGTCACCAACATTTTGACTAACAACTCTTATCAGCTGGATCTCATTATCAGCTACAGAGAAAGTTCACTGAACTCATTATAGATAGCAGATAGGAATCACTTGTTCATCTTTTTGTCAGGATACAGAAATGCTGTGCAACTCTATTGCTGTATTATAAGTTTTTCTCTGTAAAACTGCAGATTTTGACATGTCTCACTTAAGCTAACAAAATTTTTTTATGTACAGAAATGGATTCTTTTGTTCAAATTATTCTATCCAAACTACCTCTCACCATTACACTGAATCATTATAAAGTAGGAATAAAATAGCACAGAGTGAACTGCCCTCTGAATCTCTGGCACATGGTCTTGCAATTTTATCTGGGATTTTTCTAGAAGAACTAACTGCATTTAAGACCTCTTAAAAACACAGTGTCAGTCTTTTCCAGCCCACATTAGGAGACCATAAGTGAGTAAACCTATTAACATAAACACAGGAAGAGGTTAGTCAATTAGCCAACCTGATTTTCAGTGTTTATACAGCTGTCAGGCAGTAATTTCCATGTATGGATGAAATAAGTAAGATATGCTCAGCCAGAGAGGGATGGCCATAAATGTACAAAATACAAATATTTGTGTGAAGATTTTGCTATAGTTTAGATATATAAAGACACTGCATTGCCTCACCCATGACAATTAAACTGTTTTTTATTGCATCATTATTATAGTGCTGAAAAGATAGCATTACTCTCAAAGTGATCTGAAAAATACTTGCTGTACAGTTAAAACATTAGAATTAACTTTTTTTTAGATTACTTGAATCAGAGAGATATCCTTTCACAATGGCAACAGAAAAGGGAAGTATTATTTTTACCAATTATGATGTGCAAGTGTGAATAATTACAGGAAATGAAAACTATAAAACAGATGAACAAACTTAGAAAATTCACTGACATATCACAGAAATTGCAAATGTATCTACAAGGTCTCTATCCAGTATCACTAAGATGTGTTTTGTCATTGTCATCTTTTCATCTTTATTTGTCCATCTATAGATATCTTTTCTCTAAGTGATGTATCTCCTCTATACCCTCTTTATTGTCCTCACACAATCTTACCATTTCTCTACAGCCTTATCATTTCAATACTGAAAGCATACAAGATAAAGTTGATTTTCATCACCCAAAACTAGGATACCATGATTTTTGTAGACCACAGATAAAGAAGGCATTCTGATAAGACTTATTCTCAGCACTGAGGAGATATTCTGGAGCATTCATTCACACATGAACCAGGTCATGTCCTAAAATGCATTCAAACAGATGATGGAACTTCACTTTTCTCTCATGAATAGTCATCTGTATTTATTGTTATTCCAGAAAGTCCAGCTAAATTCACCTATATCAGAACATAATAAGTTCTCTCCAGGTTAGGGAACTTGTTCACCCAGCACAGTATTCTGTCTCAGACAATGGCAACAGGAGATTTCAGGGAAGGATACAAGCCTGAAAACTTTCTTATGTCTGCTTCCCATCTACTTTCCCAGGACCTGCAACTACTATATTTATGATACTAGTGAGTGTGCCCTTACCTAATCTCTTATTTTCCATTAGAATAACTCTTTTCTGTAAATCCGTTTTGTTTTTTTAACTGATGATACCCTCTGCTTCTATGGCCTTCAGTAGCAGCAACTTTCAGAAGATCACTGCCTCATCTATAAAGAATTGCTTTTTTCTACCTGTTCAAATCAACCTTTTCTAGTTTAAATGCCCTTAAATTCTTTTACTGTAGTCTTAGAGAATAACATCTCCAAATTCAACTTCTTTCTCAGCCTTCTCTGAACTTTCTTTCTAAACTGAGGTCCCTGTCTTTCCTCATTGCCTTTTTCTATTATCTTGTTCTTGTCCATATCTTACAGAACTTTAATTTTGTCTTAATCTTCATGTATTCCTTGATGATATTCAATATCTTGCTGACCATTTTGACTGCTGCTGCATTTTAAGACAATGATTTCTGATAACTGTCCAAAATGACCTTAAGGTATTTCTCTTTAATTGTAAGCATCAATTCAAAATTTGATACTGTGTCAACCTGGATGCATTCCTTATATTGCTTACCTTAAAGCAGTTCAAAGTGGAACTCGGCTACCACCTTTTCTCAAATCTCACAGTTTTGTAAGATCTTACTTGAAGCCTTTGCCACTGACACAGCATTTGGCTGTCCTGCAAATTATCTACTGCACTTTGTACAATAAATCTAGGAGCCTTCATTCTGCTGGGGGACTTTTAACTGCTTATGAGCTAAAAAATTATTAGGTTTTGGAATTTCTTATTAATTTAATTTCTCCTTTGAAACTATGCTTAGGATTACCATGTTCTTACCCAGCTCTACACTGATTAGGTTGGCTACTAACACATGGGACATATGTGATCACATCAAGACAACAGGAACAGGCTGACCTGAGTAGTTCTGGACCTCCACTAACACATGCGCCCAGTGCAAATCGCCCATTTTGTGGATCTTTGTTCTCACCTGGACGGAGGAAGGTTTCATCCCTTTAGAAAGGTCTTTCTAAGCCTGTCCACACCTTTTTTGCATAGCCTTGAGAGGCAGGCACACAGCAAGCCTTCATATGTTTGCTTCTAGTAAATTTGCCAGCTGTTCTTTCAAAGCATAAGACTGCTACCAAAGAATCATCCTGTGCTGCCAGGAGGTATATACTCCCTGAGTTCTCCTGTACTTCAAGAAGTTCTTCCTTCTGTCCCTGCTGAGCAAAGCTGCTGTGCAGACTGCTTGGCTAGCTATGGTTTCATCATCACTCAGCTACTGCTTTTTATCATTTTCTGAACAAGCTTAACATTTCCCCTCAGAGGGTTCATTAACTCAGAGACAGGGGAGCCTAGTTCCAGCTATCACTCCTTACCTGAACATCTGCCAAAAATTGATCTCAGCTTTGCCATTTAAACTAATCATCATTAAACAGTTAAGATAATTAACAGAGATATAAGCAATCTACAGTCTGAAACTGAGCTGACATTTCAGTTTTCAATACCTTCCTTTCTGGGCTGAGTTAAGCAGTGCCCACAATCAGCCTAGCCCACTTTGAAACGTCTTTCAGACTAACATGATTCACTCATGTGTCTATGTGATCTTAAAATAAATGTTGAAAGTTTCCTCAGGAGTTATGTCAACTAGGGGCCAGCCATCATTTCTAGTTTCCCTTCTCCCACCAACATAGACCTTTTCTAATCAGTAAATACCTGAAATCCATCAGGTATGGGCTCAATCCAACCTACAAGTCTGTATGCTTGTGTGACACATTGTCTTCTGACAGCATCTTTTCCTTCTGGCACTGTATGTGTATGGAAAAGACCAGGATGAAAGATGCAGAAAGAGAATTTGCAAAGAGAGAGGAGTATTATTTCAGGGAAGAAGTAGTGAATATGCACTAAGACCCCTTTGATTCGAGCACATTGTGAGAGAATAGGTGGGGTCATAGAAAACTGCTCTCTACAGTGCAACGGGGGAGTAGAAAATGAAAACTCCTAACAAAAGATGCTATCTCAAGGAAGTTTCTGTAAATGCAGACCAGTGGAAGATTACAAAACTGACAAAGACATGTTTTACTAGAAGAGGATTAGAAATATCAGGTTGGTCAAAGCACATACCCACATCCAGAGGTGAAAATTCTGCAGTCAGTCATTAAAAATATGTGCATGTGTTAGAGGAAGAACATGCTTCCAATTTCTTGCTTATAATCTGTTTCTGTCAAAAATTTAAATGCCCAGATGGATAGTAAAGGGAAGTAATCTGCTACAAGAAAGTAAAGGCAAGATACTGAGTTCCTTCATTGCTGACATTGAACTCCATCCCCACACGCTTTCCTAACTGCAGTACTGAGAACTACTAAAAATGATACAGTTAAACTTCCACATGTGCATGTAGTATCAGATTTATGCCATTGTTTGAAACATTTAAAGTCTAATGAAAGTATGAAAGTCTAATTGAAAATATAAAATATATAATTTAAAAAATATAAGTCTAATTGAAATTATATCATTCATTGATGTTAAAAGAGAAACACATAACCTTAATTTGAAAGTTCCTTAGAGAAAAAAAGTGTAATCTTAAGAATATATTTCTCACTAATTCAGGTGAAGAGAGAAGCATGAAATGAGGAAAAATAGGTGGTTATTTTTTCCAGTAAACATTACAATTATGAGGAAAAAAATAAACCCACCAGGTTTAAGTTATTCTTTTTTTAACAGTAAAAACCAGATTACTTCATTTTGTTTTCAACCGATTTTGAAATTGATTGATAATCAAAGTCATATGGTTTATTTTGTTCAAATATATAATTTCATCATGAATCAAAACTTATTAACAAAGCCTTGGATCCTGCAAAGATTTATGTACATGCTTACAGTATTTGGCTATTCTCATTGATTTTGATAAATCTTTCCAATATCCAGGATTTTCTGTATCTACTCACAACATGTACTTCCGTATGTGAATGTAAACTTCCTCTTCTTGCATTTTTAAGTTTTCTGCCTCTCTCCAATGTTAATCTTTCTAATTCTGAAACTGGATAAGCCTGTGCATCAATTTTTTCCTGCACTCTAAAACATTTCCAGAAGAACAAATGTAAATCAGACTAGCAATAGAGAAACAAAAGATCATTTTTCTAACATTGACAGTGGTCTAAGAATACTGCTACCAAAATCTGTAGGATTAAACAATGCTTTCGTGAGTAAATTCAGCAGCCTAATCATTGTGTCCAGACCTAAAGCTCCAGCCTCCTTAGTTATTTATAAAACAACTACAAAACCAAACACAAAGATTTTTGTCCTGACTTTTGCAGTAAGAGATGGATCCATGGTAGTTAAATATATTTATTATATATACCTTATAAAATCAGTAGATTTTAGTTCAAATTACTTCAAATCAATTAAGACCAGATTCCAAGAAGATTGGTTTTCAAGAAGTGTTTGAACAATGCTCTCAGGCACATGGTGTGATTCTTGGGGTGTCCTGTGCAGGGCCAGGAGTTGGACACGATGATCTTGATGGGTCCCTAAATTAGTGAGAAATATATTCTTAAGATACACTTTTCTTCCCTAAGGAACTTTCAACTCAGGACATTCTAGGTCTCTACATTTCTATTTTTTTTTTCTAATTCTTGGTCTGACATGCAAATTCCTTATTTTTTATGCATAGTACACAGAATATCTCATACGGAACAGATAAGACTGAAAAAATATTCTCTCTTTAAATGTACAAGATCAAAATTTAAAAGTTTTAACAGCAAGAACATGGATTCTTTTTAAAGATTTCCTTAATGAAGTTCCATTTAAAGACTTTTTACCACTTCTATAATGAGAAGCCTGCTTTTGTCAAGTTTCTAAGTGGCAAGTACAAAAATACAAGCTGCTGAAAATAAACTCAGAATTCATAATACAGTACCACTTGTATTCTTTACTATTCAAAGTATCATCCTGTATCTTACCTTCTCATAATTAAAACATCTTCTACATAACAATAATACCACCCTAAAGAGCCACTCAAATAGTTGGATTTATCTTCTATCTAGATAAAGACATTTTATTTTTTTTATTTTCATACTAGATTTTACTTCATTCACGATAAGAGATTTCTGGCACACATTATCTTCTTTGAGAAAGAAGGGATACAATAACTCAGGCATTTCTGCAGTGAAAACTTTCTAAGAAAGGGTCTGTTCACTAGCCATTTATCTTATTAACATTCTTTGTGGGTTACTTATAGATGAAGAAAGTCAGGCAGAACCATGGATGTTACTGTAACTACCCTCAGCCACTGCAATGGATCTCATGGAAGTATCAGTTAAACTAATTTTTAATAATTGACGCAGCTACAGTGAGTTTTAGTCAAGTTCAGGCTACAACTTAAGGATAACTAGATGTTAATTTCAATCACTAGCCCCACATACACACTGTGGGATCTGAGAATAAACTACAGCTGAGTAAGAACAGCAAAATTCACTCCAACAAGATGAGCAGAGTCATAGCAGCAGTAGTCACAGTCATATGTGTAGTTCTCCAGAGCTTTGATTTATATATGTCTAATTATTTTCAGCAGATATTCAGGCTGAAATACAGCAAATTGAAATGAACTGACAGTTGTCTTGCTTTGTAAGTTGCCCTTTATATGCTTTGAACATGGTCTCTGATGCCAGTTAGAAAGCATTACTAACAACTAAACAGGAAGACATCCAGAACAGTCAGTGTTACTTGGTCAGTATCATAGTTTGGGCACCTTGGACATAATGAAGAGGTTTAACCTCTAGGAAGTTATGATTACCATTAGCATCTGCAGGGAAGAGACAAGAGCCATAGTTCTTCATTTGCTGTATGAAAAATTGAAATGGTGTAAACACTTCACAAATAAAATAAAAAAAAAAGAAGCAATAAATTTCTAATTGTATTGCAGTGACTTCGTGATATAAGAAACCATTCTGCTTCAGCCTGTTGGTTTATAACTGTCTATTTTATCTGGAGCATTGTATCTGCAAAGTAATTGTAAGAGAATAAAGAAGGAATAAAGGGCCAGAGGGGGTTTCTTTTCATTTACTTCAGCAGCATTTGACAATTCACTGGGCTGCTTTGTTATGTACTAGACCTTGCAGACCACATCAAGACAGCTTGCAAACATCTCATTTTTTATTTAGGCAATGTATACTCGATGACTTTAGTATCTGAAGTTTCATCTGAATTAAATTTTGTGTAATGCCAGCCTTGGTTTCTTTTCATTTGGAATCTGGCAGAAAAGAAGTCACAGAGGGGAAAACATGAAAACCCCACATTCTTGGTTTATGTCCTTTCTCCCAGCCACATTAGAAGCAGACTATGAATTAATTATGAGTCCATATGAAGCCAATAACTTGGTGACTGAGGATTTTTACGTGTTCTGATGTTTTATTACAATATTATACTTTGTGATTGCATTTCTGCTTATATTCAGACTTGCAAAGATCTATGTGCATGTGTTTCTCAGGGGTTTTTTAAACAGATGAGTTATCTGAACGCAGTTAATTTTAGTGCTAAATATGTTCATTTGGTACACATTCAAGCAGTTCCTCTGAAAAAGCAAAATTAATAATACCAAAGGGGAATACTGAATATCTTATTTAGACCAAAAAATTGCTGTTCCCCTGGAGGTCCAAATGAGCTATGGGAATTAATATTTTTTTTATCTCTGGAAATGAATAGAGACCTGTGACATTAATTATGGATATGTCTTTATGGAAAGTATGGATCAAAAGAGTATAAACAAATAATTATACAGCAAATGTATTCAATACCATCTCAGAAACAAATGTTAATCATTCTGTAACCTCAGAAGACACAGTAAATAGTTAGAAAGTTATTGCTAAAAAAGAACACAAATAATTAAATAAATGATCACAGGGCTACAATGTTTGTTACAATACAGAGAAATACTGGATACCTGCGTCCAAAAACTCAGATGCAGGTTACGTGCTTAGTATACAAGCCTATTTACTCAGAAGGGCCTCAACAATCTTATAAGTAACTTTCTCATGACCCACCAAAACATCTTCTAAAAGAGGTAGCAACAACATTATAACAGCTAACAAAAAGAACATTGAGTTTACATGGGATATCATCATGTCTCTGCGAAATCCAACACTACTCAGATTCCCTGGCATGTCAGTTCCTCTGAGGTGGACTGACATTGTGACTCTGCACAGAGCCTTAGCTGATAATGCTCAGCTATGTGGCCAAGGCTTAGATCTGACAAGAATACTCTTGTTAAGATGAAATAAAGCTAGTGAGCTAAAGTCACTTCAGATAACAAAATTAAAAAAGGAGTGTACTTATTGAGATAGTGAGTGGCTCAAGGATTCAGGAGGAAAAACGCTCACATGAAAGCAAATAAAGCTCTTCAGCTTTGTTTCTGTTGTTATCGTGCATAGTAAAACACTTCAAACAAAAGTGACCTAGTGAGTTGGATTACAGATAAGATCCTACCACAAGCCATGTAGAACATCAAGAACTATAAGGCATTTGGGTTTGATGTAAGCTAAATGTAAAATCTGAGATCCTATCATTCTGAGGAGGTAAGACTACATGATTTAGAAATCCTTTTTAAGCTCAATTTCAAAAATTTGACTTCTCTCTCAAGGAAAAGATAGCTTTGATTTTTAAAGAGAACCACTAATAATATTAGAATGCTACAATGCTAAAAGCAGCATCTTGCCTGGCCTGTCAAGGACCATGCAGCAGGGGACAAAGAACAGCTTTGTGAATAGATGCCATGAAAACACAGAATTGTGCCTGATGGCGGTATGAAAGAAAATTACACTGAAAAATACCTTAACTGTGTGAAATAAAGACGATTTTTTTTAATCCAAGTTTAAAATGCGTCTGTATATTACTTCTCAAAAGTCAAAACAACATGCCAGAAGATTCAGCTCACGGTAACAGCCTTGACAATGTTTAGGTGGCCCCAAGTATCAGAATTGAAGGTGGCAAAATATTTCATATTTTGGCCAAAAAACCTTCCTGGTTGACATATTTGATTTTGTCAAAAACCTTTGAAAGTGCAAATGAGCCACATACAAATTCAAACTCTTAAACCTTTGAATTCAAAAAGTGACTTAGAAGTGAGCTAGAAAGAGCTTCTTAAGAAGGAATTTTCAGAAGTACAGAGATGAGACAGCAAGGAAGTCAGCAATTTATGAGAAAAATATTAAGATAAAAGAGTAAAATCTTCAAGGGGATGTTGTCATCTTATTGCAAAGCTCCATACCTTCTTGGTGATTTCTCATGGGCATCTCCTTACAGCACTGACTCCTTATCTCTTACAACACAGCCAACAAAGTCTAACTCTCTTCTCAACCAGCTAACCCACTCTTTTGTAGCACTCTTCTTCTTATTGGATGCAGCTGTGGCCTATTAAGGGCAGGGCTGTTCCTAATCTTTGGTGATTAGGAACAGCATCATCCTCAGGGGTGAGATTGCTTCTGTATTATTCTTTTACATTCTATCCTTCCACAGGGGAGAAAAAAATAAAAGCAGAGAAAAAGACAGCAATGTAACATTAGGCCGTACAAAAGGGCCTATACCACCACCACTGGAGAGGCAAGTGCTGGATTAACAAACTCTCTTCATTGGATGTGGTGAGTATATTAATACTCAGCCTCCTAGCCAATTAATCTTAGCTATCTAGCTCTCTATCTTGTTGAACCACCAATAAGCAATTGCTGCAGATCCTCTTTGTGACTTGTAAAAGATCCCAAATTGATTCAAAGTGGGTGGAAAGAGAACTCTCAGCAGTCACCTGTTATAACTTGCTTTCTCACAAGCTAACTCTGCATTATTTAAAATATATAAGACAAAAAAGTCATATTATCCACATCCTTTTTTTTCAGGTGTTGGAAACAAACTGAGAAGAAGTCACTTCACACACACTGTCACTACATATCCTCCTGCAGCAGTCAAGATTTGAAAATTGATTGATTATTGGTCCTTTCAGAGAGTGCTTAAAAATGTTCATGGATTATTTTCTAGATAAGATTCTACTTTCTGAAATTTAAACAGAATCATGTCTTTTGCTGAAGAACGGTCTAACTTCAGCACCAAGTTCCATGGGGTAGACAGAGATTAGATGTATTTGCTGTTTCCCACCAGCTCTAGATTTAGGCTCCAACTAAACTCGTAACTTTTTAATTTCCTTTCTGAAGTTCTTAAGTCCCAAGTCTCCCAACACATGGTATAAAGATACTCATCAGCCTTCATAATCTATCCAAGACCATGCACCCTACAGTTTAGAATTTTGAGTATGTGAAATTACTGACATGTGCAGACTGGCTTGCTGGGGCCTTGATGGGGAGCTGTATGAGGAGAGGCCAAGGTCACTTGGTCTTTTCAGCCTGGAGGAGGGGAGACTGAGAGGAGACCCCAGTTTACAACTTCCTCGTGAGAGGACAAGGAAGGGCACACACTGATCTCTTCCCTGTGACAGGGCTCCCCAGAGACATTGCTGGTCACAGCACCAACCTGACAGAGTTCAAGAAGCATTTGGAAAATACCCTTGGACATGTGGTTGACTCTTGGGGATGGTCCTGTGCAGAGTCAGGAGTTGCATTCAAAGACCTTTGTGGATCCCTTCCAACTTGGCATATTCTGCCATTCTGTGATTCTTTTGGACAGAGAATTACTGATATATTTTTCTAATTTCAAGGATAAGCTATCAACACTAAGATAAATATGTATAGCACATATTAAATGCACATAGATAAAAATGTCTTGAGTAGTATTAAAAGTCTTCTTATTTCAAATTACAAAGCTATGAAGGTAAAATTAGGAAACAAACAAACAAAACCACAAAAAACCAACCAAACAAACAAAAAAACCAACTAAGTCAACCCTCTTTATTTCATAGAAATCTTAAATATTTATTGCAAATTGGTAAGATTTAATCACTTGGGGAATCAATAATTAATTAGTAGAAATTAATGTTTCAGATATCTTATAAATATCAAAGGCTTTTAATTATTACTTTACAAATCCAGTTCAGCAGAAATCATGAAGGCTTTAAACATTGTGGGAGGTGGAAACAAGCTAAGAAGTTGAGAACTATAAAATTATCAAAAATGAATCAAATACTCTTTGATCTTACATTGTAGCCTTGTTACAGTGAAGATTAATACTAAAAGCATGATCCAGTATGGATATTTTGATGCTCACTGCAACTAACAACAAAGCTTTCCCAGCTTTAATGATCCAGAACCAGACCCATAGAAATGTCACAGTATCGATCATATACACTTCAAGTACAGCTCTTCAAAGCAAGGAAGCCAGCAGTTGCCACAGGAAAGCAAACTTGCTTTTGAATCTTACAAGAAAACATATTAATGATTTCCAAAGTACCATTTTATGTGAGCAAATTAATAAAACTCTGGATAACTAAGTTCAATTTTAAAAAACAAAAAAACCAACAATAAGCCTCGCCGTGTATTCTTAAAGAAAAGCCCACTGTTTCAACTTTAAAGTCAATGTTGGCCACTTCTAGCTATGAAAAAAAGGCATAAAAAAAGCATTTAAATTAGACAATATTACTGATTCCCTTGTTCTGCAATCTGTCTTGTAAGCACAGTATATATATGAAGATTTTTTTAAACTCTATGCAAAAATAGAAGTTTTCCTTTTAATTCAACTACTGGATAAATGCTGTGAAATTTTCTGTTGCCATTCTTGATATTTTTTTAATATTGATATTGTTCTTTATATTGACATTTTTATGTTTACATAATGAAAAACAAAAATCCCCAAACATTGGAGTAGAAAATCTTGTCCAAAGTTTAATTGTTTTATTAAAAATTGAAACAAAATGATCTTTAGGGTCCCCAACCCAAACCATTCCATATTTCCATGAAAAATAAGCATGTATAGCCCCATTACTCTCTCACTGGCAGAAGGCAGAGAAAAAATTGCAAATAATCAGTTCATTGTTGAGTATGTGATTTCTTGTATAATATAAATATGAAAAAAATCCCGTGAAACTGTAATGGCAGGAATGGATGACAGATTGATTTGCACCAGAACCAGATGACAAACAGATCCTGAAGAACCAAAGGCATTATCATCAACTATCCCTCAGAAGATATTAAAATCCTATGCTCCATCCCAAGTCAAACAAAACACAAAGATATAATTTTCCTGGTGTTTTGTGACACTTGCATTTTTTTCAGACATCCAACAGCATAAGCTATGAGACTTCTCAAAAGACAGGCATTCCTCAGATAAATCATACATGGTACTAAGTTCAGCTCTAAGTTCACCTTTGATCTGTGCATACTTAGCAAACCTGAAACATCAGATATACTCAGCATGCAATAAAGAAACCCTCAGAATCTGAGTAGTACATCTATCCCAGCATATAAACACCTCCAGTCAGTAGCTAATAGGATTAAAATAGCTGGGGGAACAGAAAGGGGCTGGTAACTAGTGCAGTGAAGTGCAGAGATACAGAAGTCTGGGCATTTATTATAACCTGGACAATTCAGTCTATTTGTCACTTTATTCAGTAGCCAAAAAACCTATTTACTATCAAAACATATCTTGCTACAAAAGCATGCAATTATATATCACTTTGCTTGCAAGAGGAAAAGGCAAAAGCATTTTTCTCTACCACATACTTTTACACTTCAGTAGTTTCAATTTGCACCTAATATTTTGGAGTTTATCTACGTTTCTCATGCAAAATTTGTAAGATGGTAATAAACGGGCATATAATTTAGACTGGATACTGTAGTCTGCCATGTTTAGTTAAGAAGCGAATGCAATTAACTATAGTATCTGGCATAGATTCATCCTGTGTATTTAATAGGAGGAAAAAGAAGGGAAAATAGAGCTAAACCAAAGCAGCTGGATAGAAAGAAAAATCAATCCTGGTCATATTACAGGATTACATCCAGTCATACAGGATGGCTCTAACTCTGATTATTCAGGAAAGCCACAGTCTGTGGCCTGCTCTAATTCACCATCAATACTGATGGAGAAAAGAGCACACTAAGTTAAATTCATCAATGCATTTAAGAGGCAGGATTTGACAGTGGAGTTCTGCTGGCATCCCTCCACAGCTAATATTTCTTGAGAAAAGGTCACTCTGTTGTAGATCTACATCCTGGTTCACAGGAATATGTGGGTTGTCCCTACCTGGTACAGCATGAACTGAATTCTTTGTCTGAGCTGTCTCTGTTTCACCAAGGAGGATGTATTGTGTTCATCACCTATTCACTAGATGCTTTTGTTTTTCTTCACTCTGACTGATTTTCACTTCTATTTTCTCTCCATCTGTATTTTGCAACAGGTCAAACACAAGCATCCTACTTTTTATTTCCCCACAATTCATTAATGCTAACTTTTATTTCCAGCACATTCCTTTGCCCACTGTGGATACCATGCTATGAAAATTATAGTCTTAATCTTCCTAAACTCTCAAGCTGACATGATATAATTGCATTCTCCTCATGAGTGATTCATTCATAGAGCAAAGTCTGGCTGGACAGAAAGTAATATAATTGCAATGATTGCCTGCAAGACCTCAAAAGGCAGAACCTCACAAGACCTGAGTTTTAAAACTCATAAAAGATATAGTTGAATCTCACAGGAGAAGATCAGGCAAGGCCAGAGAGGATTGGCCACAAAAGAAATGTCTTGATTGTTCTTGAAGAGTTATCTTTTGGCAAAATGAAGACTATTTCTCATTTATTAAGTTCCGAAGTGATGGTGACAGCAGAAATTTGGGTACAATGGGGACAGCCAAAAGTTGGGTACAATAATACTTTATTTACTTCAGTACAGAGTATCAAGGGCAGAGCATAATGAGAAAGAGCAAAACTTTGACGACTACTTAGCATCTTAAAGTAAGTGATTATAATAGCAGGATTTGTTTGCAATGACCACAAATTATAAATAAAGTTATATTCTCTTTATTCTGTTTCATTTTATTGTGACTCTCTATGATTTGTTCTAGCTTTTAATCTTCTTTCAGAACAAAATCAGCTCCCAAAAGAAATGGACATGTATTTTTTGATTTTTGCTACCATCTTGACTACCAAAAAACTTGCAGAACAAGGGAAGAACTAGAGTCTGACAAAATAGCAAAGTTCTCATAAACATTGTGAAAAAATAGGCAAGCAACTACAAGGGAAAAAACGACCCAAACTCCTTTGCCTAACTCTCTCTCCTGTTCCTAAGTCACAATAAACAAGTCACAATAAGTGCTTATTATTTTCAAAAACTCACAGAGCTCCTCCATCTCAGAACGCATTTCCAGGAAAAACTCTTTAAAACCTCAAGTTGATCCAAAAGCTGAACACAAAAGGCAATCCACAGCACCAAGAAAGAGAAGGCACTTTCAGCTTCTGTAATAGGTACAGAAGTTCTGCTGCTTTCCAGGCATTCCATTCCGAACCAGGTCCCCATCCAGCTGTACCTGAGGACTTTTCCCAACACATTTTCACTGCATCTGCATGACATCTCATATGCCTGTTCCTGCTTGGGGTATGTATAAAGCAGATATTGCCAAAGGGTCAGGCAGTGCACAACTCAATATGATTTGAGTTATCTTGTGGATTTTTCCTCCAAGGTGAGTCTCCTTCAGCTACTTTGACTCCAGCATTTCCCAAATAACTTCTGTGCTTCATGCTTTGTCTCTACCTGGCCCACACCTGGCATTACAGTTATCTTGGTTACACTTCAATTAACAGGACAATGCTGTGGGTTTTTTTCAGAAATGAGGCTGAATTTTCATGACTTCTCAGTCCTCATAGTTTGTGGGAGGTTACACTGAGACATCATTCCTTTGCTATCAGCCTGAACAGCCCTGCAAGATGGCTCCACATCACCATCCTTGGATCATGCCTCGGAGAGTGACTGTCGGATGCTGAAGCCTTCTGCCCTACCTTGAGTTTTCTCTTATCTAATTTACACCTCACACTGTGAAGAAAATTCTTAAGACCTGGACAAAAACAACTGTCCTCGCTGATGCCTCTGAGAGTGATATAGCTGTTCTATAATTCTAAGGGAAATTCCTGGGGCCAGGTGAGAGAGGAGAAACCAGAGAGTAAAGTGTCACCTTACAGGGAAGGTACCGTTTACTCTATCAGCTTCACATTTCTACAGTTAAATTCCATTAGATAGAGAAAACCTTATCCAAAATAAAGAAGTCTTGTGCATTTACCCCCAACACAGCAGAGAGGCTGAGCAGGATGCTGCCAATTCTCATGCTTCATTAACAAGCTTATTTTTTTAAACTCTGCTAAGGTACACCTGAACAATCTGTGTGTCCTGGATTAGCCATGGTGCTGTCAATAAATAATCTGAAGAGTGAAGTTTGCACAGGAGTCATAGAGAAGTTAATTTGATTCTTTCTTAATTTTTAATATTGATCATTCCTTGGGAAAGTAAAATAAAACAACAAAAAAATCATATTTCTGGAGGCCTGGCTGAAATTTAGTGCCAACAACTTATAAGACAGGGCAAGGGGGAGATTTTTTTTTTAAATGGGCTGACCATTATTATTAGATTATTCAGTGGTAACAGTTTTATTGTTTTTGCATTATTTTGCAAGAATAACCAGAAGGATGTGTAATCAGGAGGAAGAGTCTCTTGTGACACTTGCTTTTAATCATCCTTATAGGGCATGACTGAGCAAGTTACAATGAGCAGGCTCTCTCTTGGACAGTACTCCTCCAGAAAGTATTTGAAAGTTAAATTGCAGATATAACTTGTGTTACTATTGAGTTATAAATGTATGCAAAGAATAATTTCTAGTTCAATGTTTTAGTAGCTGACAAATTTCTTTTATAAGCAAGTACTGGCAAGAAGTATTGAGCAGGAAACCTGACAGAAGGCAGGTGCTTAATCTGCCAGGGAAAAAAAAGAATCTAGTTTAATCCTTGTTATTTGTTTTACAAGCAGGAAAATGTTACACTGCAAAAGCCCAAGACGGTAAGCTGATCTCTTAACAGGTGCCTACTAAAGGTAGAAAACATTCATCCATGAAATCTAGATAATTTATTCATTTAAATAGCTTTCCAAGCTGACCACTCTAATATTAAACTTTCTCTTCATTTTGATGGGAAAAAAAATTAAAATCTCCATGCTACCATACATTTTGCTTTTTTCCCCCCTGTGTTATTTGCTCTTTGTATTTGCCTGTACCAGATAGCCTGTGTTGGTTGTTCAGTGTGCTCAGCTCCCCAGCATGGTGTGCTCAACTCACAGCATAGTTTGCAGAGAGGAACACCAATTAAAAGCACATATCAAAGAATAACAAAATCCCAAACCACTGAGCATTTTGACAACAGTCATGAAGTTAGTTTTCAGGAAGCCTTCAGTTCCCTTAAAAATAGAATATTTAAGCAAAGGCCACAATTTTATCGGACTGAGATTAGCAACATAAATTATGGCAGTTATCTTGCCAGTTCTCATCCTAAATCATAGTGCTCACCAGCTATGTATGTATCTGATGATTTTTAGGGTAATACTAATATTACTTCATTCAATAGTTTCTTCATACACCATAATTTGCAAAAAGCTAGGCTTCTGAGTCACAATTCTTTGAGAGAACTAAGGACATGGCACCTTCTCCTCAGTATTTTCTCCTCTGATAACCTGCAGCTGGAATGAGTAATTGTGAGAGCAAGAGGGGGGGGTCACACTGATGATAAAGAGGACAGGTCTCTGTGGGGAAGATTTTCCATGCCTGTGCTGGACAGTGGCTGGTGCAGTGTGCTTGCAGAGTCCCAGACCAAATTTCAAGCTGTGCACCTTGGGGGGAAGCCTGATTGCAGCACCAATGCCTGCCTGCCTTGCAGAGCTCAAAAAGAGAAGCTAGTGATACACATTGGAAGAATAATCTGACCTACTAATGCACCTTACAGGACTCCAAATTATCTGCAAATGCAGAGGGGAATAAAGGACTTGGATACTTCTGAGAACCAGTCAATAACAGTCTCTGCTCAATACATGGCATTGATCAAAAGAACAAATGTTAGGATGCAAACAGAGTAATGTTAAAAACGGTACTGAAAATGAACACCATCATAAAAATCAATGAGAGAGCTTCCTCTGAACCACTGTTCAGTGCTGACCACTTCATCAAAAAGGCATGTGGCAAACAGTTTACAAACAGACAACAAAAATGAAGAGATGCTTGGGTAAACATTGATTATGTAGTGAATTAAATGACTGGGACAGCTCAGCTTTGAGAGGTACTATTTAGGGTGCCATGAATAATACATTCACTAAATCCAACTTCCAGAGAGCTGGGAATTTTCTAACAACCTGGTTCCAGTAGAAAATATGAATTTGTCAAAACAGAAGTGTTCTGTCAGAATGTACCACTTCAAAAAAAAAACGTTTCAAAGGAATAACAGCCAAGATTACTTCTTGTCAAGGACTTTTCTCCCTTTGGAAAACTGATTTGTTTCCTCCAAGTGTGCTATCTGGGATCCCAATTTTCTGTGGCAGATGTGTGTCACAGACCTCCTCAGACACAGAGCAAATGATAATTTATCTTCAAGACTCCAAGGCAAAGCCACTGTAGAGACAACCAAGAATTTCAAACTCAACATTTCCAGTGTTCTGGAAGCTCTAGATCCAATAACACTGGGCTCATAGAAAGGCAGAAAATCCTAAATCTCCCCAAGATGAATCACTCTGGATTTTACAAGTATGAGTTGACTTCACAATACCCTTAATTTTTTATTTAGCATGCTCCTCTTCATAAAGGAAACCAGGAAGCACACACAGAGCATAATTCAAGGAGAACCAAAGTGTACAGGCACTACCTGAACAGTTACTATCCTGAACAGGCCACTATCCTGAACAGTTACTCCTGAAAAGCATTTTGGTTGAACAATGAAAAAGTCATGGGGCTATTTTTTGGCAGAAGGCCTCCACTGTGCCCTTCCTCATCCAAAAGTCTGCCTGTATTCATTGCAGGTCTTCCCCCATCCTTAGGAAAATGCTGCCCCACAAGTTGGACATTGCATCACGTACTAGACATGATCAACTAGGTGGAATACCCTGTCACAGGAGAAAAACAGGTTTAACAGGCAGGACTTGCATCTCATGAAGATATGCTGTCTGTGACCAATGACTGTGTTGTCTTCCAGGTGTATTTTCAATACTTCCCAGAATAATTTTTCCTTGGTTTTACCCGGCACTGAAATGAGACTAACAGGCCTGTCATTTCTGACGTCCTCCTTCTTGCCCTTCTTGAAAATCAGGACAACATTTTCCAGCTTCCTGTCAGCTGGGTCTTTTCCATATTCCCAAGATTGCTCAAAAATCTCAGCTCAAGCCACTGACACTCCCTTGGTCCATCATCCATGTTGAAGACAGAGGCAAAGAATGCATTAAACACCTCTGCCTTGTCTCTGTCCCTCTTTGTAAGACAACCATCCTCATCCTGTAACATCATGATGTTATTTTTACACTGCCTTTTGACAATAATATATTTGCAAAAAACCGTTTTTTTTTTATTGTCCCCCACAGTTCTAGCTAGCTTCATCTCCAACTGAACTTTGGCTATTTCCCTACAATTTTTTTCCCTACAGTGGCAAACAGCATCTCTGTATTCTTCCCATGTCACCTGGCCTGGGTATATACCTTCTTTAATTTCCAAATGAAATCTCTGTTCAGCCAAGCTGGCCTTCTGCCTCATCTGCTTGACTTACGACACTTGGGAATTGCTTTCTCCTGGGATCTTAGGAGGTGATGTCTAAAAAGTGAGCAGCACTGATGAATGCCAGCACCAGCAAAAATATTTTCCCAGAGGATTTCACCCACTAATCCTCTGAGCAGACTCAAGGCAGTTCCCTTCATATACAAGTGCAGGGTTGAAGTTTTCCTGGCATGTTTCCTCCTGTCTAAAGAGATTTTAATCTCGAAAACTTTGTGGCTGTTGAAAGGAAGGATGCCCAAAAGGAAGAATTTCCTTTCAGGAGAGGGAATGAAATCTTGAGATTTAAATGAGGATAAATTGGGCAAGCTTCGCTCCATATTCCTGTACTTCATGTCATCCCATTGGCTTTCCTTGTTTTAATGTTTTATCACGTTGGGGGTTTTTTTTGAAATTTAATTTTTTCAGTCCCTCCTCTGTCTCTTTGTTTCCCTTTCTTCACAGATTTTAGGGATTTCAATGGGAATAACTTTGGCAAGTTTTGGTCTGTTTCACTGCACACAATTTCATCTCAGTATCTCAGTACAATTGGTTGTAGTCACTCCATTTCAAATTTTTGGGATTTTTCAATTTCAGTTTTGATTCAAGAATTTTCTTTCAGGAGAAGGACTGAAATCTTGCAATTACAATGAGGATCAATTGGGCAAGCTTTGGTCCATCTTACCTTTTCAAATGGCCCTGTTAATATGTAAACTTGCATAACATCCTTTTTCTTAGGAAGTAAAAAAAGGAAAGAGGGAGTAGGATTTTAAGCAGAATGGTTGTGCTCTCATCTGCTTCAAATCTTACATATCACAGTAGCATGTTTCTATAATTATTTCTACTTGTAAAATACCCCAAATACAAATGAAAGTAATTTAAAAACATCTAAAATGTTTCCTGACAAGAAAGATTAAAGGAGACTCAGTCTTGAACATCTCTTTTCAAAGACTTCTCAGTTTCCCTGAGAAACTTGTGGTGACAACTGTCCAAAACAGGAGATAACAGAAAACACCTTTTGGAAAGTGTGTAGAATGAGAGATAAGTAGGGTTATATCACCACTCTGTTTTATGAAAAAAAAAATTGCTATTTAGCAATTTTGAATGTAGGTTGTTGTAGTTCTCCCCCAAGCTGGCCAGTAAGTGGCCATTAAGGCTATTGTGGCCTTTTCTCTGAATGCAAAGCCCTTGCACGACACGGCGGGGAGGCTTTAGCTCCGGAGGGAGCGAACCCAGCGCACGCCAAGGAAGGGAGGGTTCTGCTAAGCGTTGTTCAAACCCATTCCTAGGACTGCACCGCACCCTGGTGGCCACAGGCACAGTTAAATAATCGACAGACTCGGTTGGTTTTTAAAATAAATTTATATATTTACATAATTAATTGCTGTACAAGGGAGCTTTCACAGAAAATATCTTTATTGGCTAAAAAATGTCAAAATACTTCTTTTTAAACAACGTCTACAATTCCCAGGGACATTTTACTTCATTTTTATTTTACAACAACCAATGTTTTTCTTGTTCAGGTGCTAACTTGAGATGGACTTTCCTACCTTAATTAATAAACAGAATATTTAAAACATCAGTGCTGTTGAGATGCTGGGAGTCAATGGTGTTAATTTAGGCATATAGGTTTGTTAAGGAATGCAGGATCTCAGACTGGAAGCTTTGCAAACTTTTGTCAAAATACAGGTGGTAGCAGTGTTATTCTATTTACTAAGGAATATGTTTCACCTAGATGAGATGTCTGATGTGCTTTTATAAGTACCATCTGGAAAAACATTAGCATATTTTAACACATCTAGGTTGAAATCAACAAATCACTTATTTCCCCTGGGCCTTCCAATTCAGCAGCAGATTATGGCTATGCATCCTTAATACCAGGGCAAGTTCAACTCTGCTTCAGTGGCCCTCTGCCTCTGATTTTTAGCTCATTATCTCAGAGCTTATTTTCAACCACTGTGAGTGTAAATCAGTGGGGGGGTCTGTCATGCAGTGATTATGTGGAAGTACAGAAATGCAATCAATCTTTAGGGCCTCACTGCATGAAATCCTGAATATTCTCAGTTTCCTTTGGCTCCTCTCTGGGGTTTTAATGACAGAGAAACCCAGGCAAGATTAAAAAATATAACAGGGAAAGTGTCTGTGATCTGGAAAACAAACAAGTATTTTTATTATTTTAGAGAATCTTAATGTCTTTGAAGCTGTAAAAGGAAAATCTTAATTAAGTGTTTGATCACACAAACCACTTGATCCCTTAATGTTCCTCTCATTTCTGTCAAGAGCAGCTAACACCTCACAGGAACTTTAAATATCTTGTTGAGCCATATATTTAATGTGCAATGCTGAGATATTTTTTGGTATCTGTGAATTCCTGGGTTGATCAAGCTATAACTAAAAAGAACGGTATTTGTATTTTCTCTACAGGAAGCTCCAGTGAAAAGAGAACTGAAGCTGTGATTCCACAAAAATTGAGGATCAGCCCAGTATTACCCTCATGGCCACATCCTTTTCTTCCTGCATTTCCTTGTGTTTCCCTTGAGAAGAGTCTGACACTTAGCCCAACCATCTGCTGGGATATTAGCATCTTAAGATGCTAGAAAATTATTTTCTTTTGGCTTTGGTTTGTTGGGTTGCTTTTTCAGGGTGGGGAGGTGGGTTAAATTGTATAAGGAGGTGCCTTGTTCTTTGTGATCCCAGTCAGAAAGGTGCTCAGATTCGATAAAAGACCTCTTATGATCATGATTTTTTGAGACCACACTAAAAAGAAAAGGAAGATAGTGGAATTAACCATATGCTGGGAGCCCCAAGTCAAATAGGGCCTCTAACCACAGCCCAGCACCATGGGTGAAACCCTGCAGATTTCACCCATGGGAAATTACCTTATTTTGGTCACTTACAGGATTTTCCCAAAGAGGCCAACTCTATTCCTTATTTCTACTGTCAAACAGAAAGGATGTCCACCTGCTGCCCTGCTAAATAAAGGTGAGGCCCAGCAGGGAGTGTAATCACCTCTACCAAGCAGGAGCTGCTGATTTTCTCCTGTGGTAAGGGATCTGTGTGGCACAAGTCCACAGGCAGCCTGTGCTGCACTTATAGATCCACATAGTAACAATATTAAATACTTGCACAAATTGAATATTGAAATTCTTTTTAACGGAATGCTAAAATCAGACCAGCATAATAACATTTGCCCGTGCCTATTTTTGGTCTTATCAAATTTAATACTCTAAATTGTGGAGACACCAGACAAATAGCAAATGTAACATTTCTATTACTTTTATGTGAAAAAAAATGGAATTAAAAGGCTTTATCGAGATATTAAAAAATAACTTGACACAACAGCCCTCTGAATTGAGATTATAAATTGCCTCAGGCAGACAACATGTGAAATGTTGCTTCAAGGCATCATGTGCTACAATTTGAAACACCAATGTCTAATGAGAGGTGGAAGGAATATTTTCAACACACCTAGT
Source organism: Molothrus aeneus (assembly GCF_037042795.1). NCBI lineage: Eukaryota > Metazoa > Chordata > Aves > Passeriformes > Icteridae > Molothrus > Molothrus aeneus. The sequence goes on along the minus strand of NC_089650.1, from coordinate 28,019,748 downwards.
ATTTGATTTTAAAAAGATGCTTCTTGTTTTGTACATTATTACTTAGATAAACCAAATCCTCTAGGTTTTTCTTTTCCTCTCTTAGTTAAGGACAGTGATGCATAACTGCATACATGTCTATAATCAGTACAGCATGTTCTAACTTAAATGATTAAAAATTAAATTTCAAAATAAAATAAAAATTACATCACTATTGAGATAATCAAGTAGGGCAGAGAAACATACCACTATATTTCTCATAGAACAATAGAATTATTTCAGCTAGAAGTACCCTGGAAGGTATCTGATCCAGCCTCATGTTCTAAGCAGTCACAGAAGAAAAGGCTCCAAGGTGGTAAAATGTTTTCATTCTCAGTTATATGTGCCACCAAGACAATAACTGGATCCTAGTGTTACAGAAAGAAGTTTGAAGGGCTCTCTACAAAAACTGATTGTGTTCTAAGAATGGCCAAAGGTCAGGTAAATGCAAAAAACTGAAGAAACATCTGAGAAAAAGGTATGAAATCATGTATATGTAACACTTCATTAAGAGGTTTGTTTCCCCAGAAAGGAATATTAAAGTATCCTTCTTATCAGTCTTTATATAACTCTTCAAATTTCAGTTTGAAATGCATTTAAATACATATCTCAATTAATTCTGAGTTTTCTTGTGAATTTCTTTAGTTCATAACACATTATGAACTGCTCCTCCGTTAAAATTGCAAAATCTCAAGATCAAATTCAGAGTGAGTCCCCAAACATGTGACAAAGCAGATAAACCATGTAGGAATCTGGCTTTTGTACCAGGAAACCACATTCTAGAATGCATTACACTATTGCTGTTTACATTAAAAGTCCTCTGAAACTGCTAAGTATAACTAATAGTATTTATTCATATTAGGAATTATGCCTTAAAAATCTATCAAATAAAATAGGGGAAGGATCTGCTTAAGGATTTTTTTCTCTATGAACTATCAGTCTATGGTGTAGAGCCGTAGTCTGTAAAAATAACTTCAAGTGTCAAAATTTTATAGTAGATTAAACATAGTGGATATAGATCTTTATATGTCACCATGCAGAGCATACTTTTAAGAATTTTTAACCAGTTTTGAAACACTATAGTGTGCTTCCTTCCTGCACCTTCTTTTTGGAATTTGCAGTTTCTTCATCTTTCTTCATTGTCTATCACATCCAAGTTGATAATTTCCTTATTTCCCTTTAGATGTTTCTTTTTCTCCTTTTTTATTCACTTCCATGTCTTCTTTACTCTGCTGTCAAAACAGATATACACAAAATTCTGTGCATAATTTCTTACAGTAAAACTACATGCTCCTTCAGAAACATTTTAAGAAGTAAAATTAAGCATGAGATAGACATTCTAATCTCAGCTGTAAAATGTATGAATGGTCTTTAGGGTATCTTGCAAACATTTGTAGCCTGAGTCCTTTCATGGCTTCAGACTTCAGCTAGTTATTGCAGTTCAGCTGAAGCTTCACAAACAATCCAGCAGAGAAACAGATCAAACTTATATGGTCTCTACTGTTTGTCTGGTGATAGAATCCAACACTTGCCTTTTGTAGCACTTTATTTTAGCGTATGCACTCTGCTTTCATTTAAGTGTTATTGGTAAAAGAAATAGAAATCACAGATTAGTTATTCAGGCAAAGGTACATGACTGTAAACAAAACTATTAACTGCTCTTTCAGCTACTCAACATTGATCAGAATCTTGCAAGTTTTGAATGAGGAAGTTTTACAAGCAGTTTTACATTTTCTAGGTGGGCAGAGACGTGCCATTTCTCCTAAAAAGGCTGAATTGTAACCATTTCTATCAGTTACCTGAGTAGTTATTTTAAATTTAGAGAATGGTTTTGCTTGTGGATTTCTTTTCCTCCAAGCTGGTGAATTAGAAGATCCTGAAGTATATTTGCCTGTAGGAAAAACATACACATTGTTTCCTAATTTCAGCCACAATTTCAAGAAAGAGTCCCTTAGTCTGATATGTGAATTAAATAATGCATTGACTGAAGTTTCAATGAATGTAGCAGATCAGTCAGATTTGCCTCTGAAACACAAGCTAGTACTAAAGGCAGGCTCTCTAGAACTCTAAAGATAATTTGCAACATTGTAGCATTTCCATGAGGATCATGTGATCTTCCAAACAAGGAGATTCTGCTATGAACATCCTTGGTTTCAACCAAGGGAATGTTCCTGGGCTAAAGACCTTCCCAAAGACATCCACAGCTTCTGTTTTATCCCTGCTTGTGAAAGGGATATATATACAGAATATATATATACAGAAGGCTATATTATGGCTTTTTGCTAGACATTCAATTGTGCCTCAGAATATGCTGCCTAATCACAAACCATTTTCTAAAAAAATCGATTAAAAATTAATATTATTAATATCCTTCTTTTAATTCCATCTTAATGCAAGTAATTAAAATTATAATTTTGTAAAAATCCTACAATTTTCTGTTGATGCACAATGTGTAAATGTTACCATAGTTTTCTGTTTGTGTCCAAAATCTCCTATTGGTGTCAGGCTGATTCTTTTGTTTGGAGCCTTTCTGACCATAGGACTCAGGTACTGCTGAAAAGAAAGGCAACAAAAATATAAATGATTGTTTTTAAAGAAAAATGCTGATTCCCATTTTTTCAAAAATGTTCCATCATTTTTTAACCTGGAAATTTAATAAAATGCATTCTTCACATAAAGAATGTTCTTTCTACATAATCTCTATACCACCTTGTTCACATTTAATGAAAGCAAACATTCAAAGAAAAAAAGAAAAGACACAACTATTTGTCCTCAAAACAAAGCACCAATGTTGGAATTTGTTTCGGTTTATTCACTTTAAAGTAGGCATTACTCTGTCTGAAGGAGGTCCTTGTTATTAGAAATTATGACAGGGAGGCACCTCAAAATGGAGAATGAACCCAGCTTAAGAGAGATGACTGAAACTGCCAAGACGAAATCACTTTTTTGATTTCTGATTATTTAAATAATTTACCACAAAATCTGTTGACAAAGTGACAAATAGAAAAACAAATAAGCCACAGAAACCATGAACAGAGAAACTGAAAATTCAAATTAAGCCCAAATGATGTACTAGATTGGGTGAGGCTATATATATATTAGCAAGATTAAAATAAAGTGAAAGGTGTAATAAATCTGAAGCAGATTGTCAGAAAGAAAGATGCAAGACTCAGAATCCCACCTGTAGGCTTCTTGTCAAATTAATGACATAGCATGTACCATCAAGAAGACAGTAGAGTAAGATGAAGGAAAGTACCATCCTTTATGAGCAGCAGAAAGAATAGATTCAGTCCTCTGTCCGACATAATTAATGTGAAAAAAATAATACTAATGTTAAACACAAAGATTTACACTGCATTTAAATTGATAACAGAATTGTGAATATGACCAAAACCCGTGTTTATTCAAGACAAAAAATAATCCTAAATAATGAAAGTAAATACAAATTCATAATCATGAAATCTCCAGTGAAATCCCAGTTATGGAAATATATGCTGCAAAGCAAGCAGCATATTTCCTACTGGGAAAAATAAGGTTGAACAAGAAACATTTCTCGAGACACGACTGAAATTCTACTGCGAAACATACTTCTACTGTAAGTAGTTGGAATAAAATAAGAGCTTAAAGGTGGATTTTTCAAGGTTTATTAAATATTTGAAGAGAATAAATCACAGAAGACATGCTGTATGAAGTGGGGATCACTATATTTGTGCACATCACCACTTCATTGCATCCATGAATTCCTACTGTAGAGATGGCTCAATTATTTTTCGTGAACATTCTGTCTGACAAACTGTAAAGCTTTATAAATCTTTTCGTTTCTGTCTATGGACATGGCTAAAATCAACTTGTGAAAATTATGCTTGATCAAATTTACTCATGCCTGTATTTAAGCATAAATAACTTATTATTCAGCTGCAGGGACCCAATTGAGAGCAGCACAATATAGACAGGCCTTTTAAGAATTCTGTGTAGGAAGGAACCCACCTGTAGGTCCATTGAATTTTGGTTTTTGAGTGACAGTCCGGTAGACGACATAAGCTGATCGTCGAGGTTCTGGAGAATTTAAATGAGTGTATCTTCCAGTGTCTCTCCCATATGGACTGGAAGAAGCAGTGTCATCCTCCTTACTTTGACCCCTTTGTTGATAACCTGGTTTTCCTTTGGGGTCTGGAGTATGAATTCCTAAAAGTGAAAATACAACCAAAATGGTTGTCCTATTATTCAAAATTTCACAGAGTGCATGCAACTGGAGACCAAGCAAGATTAAAAAACTGCTCTTTGTAGATAGACCAATCCAAGGCTGCCCATATTTGACACTAAGAACAGAAATTTACTAGATAGTGCTAAAACATCTCACAGTTTAGTAAATAGAAATTAATAAGCTGATGATTTTTTCAAAATACCTTTGCCAGTTACTGCATTAGCTGAATTTCTTCGCTCCTCAGAAATCCTTTTATTTTCCTTTACTTCCTTAAAGTGGTGGTTCTTCACCAGTTCAGTGTTGTTTGTTTCTGAGGGATTAAAATAACATGTATTCACTTTTTAGAAAGCACAAAAAATGTTCATAGCCGAAAATACTGTGGTATTTTTATTTTATAATCTCCTAATTGATAATAGGTCCCTTTGGATGGAACATGGTTTCACATGTTAATTATACTAAAAATGTCATTCCCCAGAAGGAAAGCAACAGTGTCTATATTTCCTCTAGCAGAAGAAATCTTAAAGACCAACTTAAAAATTAACTCTAAATGCAAAATCAGATCATCCTTTCTCTACACTGCATAGGTGTGGACCTCTAGAACATCCATGGCTGAGCCCATGGAGGACAACCCATGCACTTCAAAGGATACCAGGCTGAACCATGAATGACTTCAGCCTGCAGCATCTGGATACACCCTGGACATGTGCAGTGCAGGAACATAACAAAATACTACAAATGATGGAGGTAAATTTGCAACAGCACTGGTTGCATAGGTAAGTCCACTTCAAACTACAAACTGAACTTCACAGGGAAAGTTGCATTGCAAAGTAGCCACAGGACTCTTCTGGCCCTGCTACTCTTTGGGAAGATGGGGCTTTGTTCTCCCTCTTTTCCAGCTAATGTAAATAAGCACTTTTGGTTCCTGCCATTTCAGGCCAAAATGAGGCAGGAATGCTCTACTTCTGCTTCAGTTTATGGGGTAGTTCAAAGACCAAAATCTGTCCTTTCTTTTTCTTTTATTCTAAAACTGCAAAGAAATGACTGGATAACAATCTACTCACAATAATATTTTGTAAATTGACAAATATACTCTGGAACTCTCCTGTGAAAAGGATGAAACTTATCATTAAGGTACTTTAGTGTAGGTATTTTAATTTGCTTACATGACTAGTTTTTGATAAACATACTCTATCACAAGTGTTATGTTCTTTCCTTAACTCTATTTTTACTGGTTTTATTAAGTCCTGTGTTCCTTGAGATACTACCTACAATCAAATCTGTTTTACTTGTCCAAAGTGGAAAGTGCACAGCATTCCCCATGATCTAACGTGTGCATCAAAGATTTTAGTAACTCAGGGACTCATAAAAGAATCCATCAGAGTATGCAAACTGGCTGAAAGAAGCAGAATTAAACCATAACATACAACAACTGCTGTCATCTTGCAGTGAAAGAATTCACACTGTTAATGGAAATTTCACTTCCGATTGGTTTTACACAAAATGTATAATGTTCAACACACTTGCAGAGGAACAAAATTAATCTAATCTAAAAATTTGCAAATATATAGGAATGAAGTACCTTTCACATTGGAATACTTTGATGTAATTGGTTCTTTTTCCCTAGGTAGTGCCTCAAGTCCATTTCCATCAACAAATGTGCTCCTCTGTATCACAGAACCACCACCTCCTGCAGGAAAGGAGTTTCATAGTTATCTATACTTGAGAGCACCCTGAGAAAGGTGAACAACACAAAGAGTCTGCCATTTAAATGGCATGTTTTTAGCTGAAGTGAATAGAAACCAAATAGCTGATTTAAAAAGGCCCACAAAAATTAGAGAAAATAATCTGGTAAGCAGAGCTGTTAAATAGTCTGTTAAAAGCTTTAAATACATATAATTGTGAACAGAGATTCAATTATTGAATTGTGGCTCAGTGTTAACTGTTTATACAGACATAAAGAATATCCAAAAAGAAAGATACTTTTGTACATAAAGGTGACAGGAAAAGATGTAGAATGTAAGATTCATTTCTACTGTGCAATAGTTCTGGAGCTAGAAGACACACACCAGTTTGCTTCAAGCTAGAGGAAACAGCCCTAGCATGGTATTGCACTATTTTGTATTGACAAACTAAGGGGGGAAAAAAGAATACTACAATTATTACTATTTTTATCATTAATAAATATTTATGAAAAAAGGATTGAATATCACTAAGCATTAAGCAAATTCAAGGAGAATGTGGCATTCTTCAACTCTATTAACATGATTCAATACTGAACTCAACTGGTCAAAACAGTGTGTCTTCATTAAGGTCAACCATGTTTATGCAGAGGGATCGGATCCTGTTACACAAGTTGCAGGATTACAGCTTTGTTATTTTTCTGTAGGATAACTGAAAAATACAAAGCTTTTTCATCTTAACTATGGATAGTCTCACAAAAGTAAGTTTTTGAAAGCATTTAGACTTCAGACAGTCCCAGAATCACAGTCACAGTATATTCTCAGTGGGAAGGGACTCAAGGATCACCTAAGCCATCTCTTAAATGAATGGCCCATACAGGGATCAAACACATGTCCTTGGTGTTACTAGCACCAGGATCTAACCACTTTGTCTGCATCTCTATGCCTGCTTTTTCATAACTCCACAGAACCCTTTCTTTCCCAAAATCTACTGTAATCTGCATAAAGGATTTTTTCCACTGCAGTCCTAAAATAAGCATAATATATAATTGTAAACAATGTTTATGATTTATTGTTATAATTAATGATTCAGCATGAGAAAGAGTGTCTAGAACATAAAGAACATATAATAACTCAAATGCAAAATGTGGAAGTTTAATGCGTGCATATTTAGTTATTTTATTTATCACATGACATTCAGCAATGAGAAGCTGATGCTACAGTATATTACCTCCACTGTCAAAAGATTTATGGTCTGTTCTGGGAATACTCTCTATTGATAATCTTCTTTCTGAACTCTCCTTTTCTTTTCTTGTATTATTAAATCTGGTAGGAATCGTGTTACCATCACCTGGAAAGGTAACAGAAAGAATGTTTAGCTGTGTGTAAGCACAGGTAATGGCACTGACATTCTCTTCCTCCTACCCCTATAAGCCATTGATTAGTTTAGTGCAATTTCTCTTAACCTCTCATTTCATAACCTTCTTTCTCTTTTATTAATTATTTGAATCCTGTCTAGTGTAACTGATGTCTATCTTTTATGCTCTATAAAATAACTCATAGACTAAAGAAGACTATGGCTCCAAAGTAAAGACCTAGCTATAAATTACCTGTTTATTGATGAGCTTTTCTCTACCCATGAATTATATTTATTAATCCTATCTAATGGAATTTATGGCATTTCCAGAATGCATGTCATCATAGTACCTGAAGCCTCAGAGAACTCAATTGAAAAACTGTTTTAGAGAAGCAAATCAATCTTTTTCTATTAATGCATCTAATGATAGATGACACTAAATAAAGACACTTCTTAAAAGGTATGTTCACACATCTGTCACTGATTCCCTCATCTATACACTAAATATATCTGTGTATTTGTTAGAAAGAATTATCAAAACTATTTTAATAACAAACATTTCAAATTTAGAAATTAGAAGAGAACAGTAAATGATAAACAATAAGAATTGAGGTAAATGTTTATAAATTCGTATTCCTTTGACCCTAATTATGTTGGATAGTCCAGAATTCAAAACAAAATGTAACTGTTTTGTTCTTCTCTTTTACAAGACAGTTGAAGGAGGCATTTAATCTAAATTTAGTAATAGAAAAGTTTGATTTAACACTACATTTTGACATCAAGACACCCAAGAGAGCCAGCAGAGGTCCAGGAGCATCTCTGGAAAAGTGGCCCATTTCACCCTTTGGCACTGCCTGGTGATTCAATAAAAAGAAGAATCATTGGAATTCCTGTCTCTCTTCATTTTCACCAGAGAGCCTAGATGAGAAATTCAAACTACATTCCTAACCTTAGGATGGTTAAAATTAGACTACATAAATCTTTATCATGAAATTATATGAAAAATCGATGTTGTGTATGTCAGAAAAGATTGTGTTAATAGCCCATTTCTACCTTTTCCGTCCACAATTGATGCAGGTCATCAGCACAAGTGTGACTATATATGGCAAAAAAGAATGAAGTGTTTGTGCAATTTGCTGACAAATGAAAATATGTTTCTGCAATATTTTATTTTCACCTAATTTAAAAAGCAGGGAGGAAGTGCAAACTATGTAATAGTTTCTCCTGTCACAGCAGTTTTAGAAGTGGTAAATACAATCCAAAGAAATCAAAATACTTGCCTTTCTGCAAGTTTTGCTCAGTAGTTTCCAAGGGTAATAACTCATCTTGCCACGGTGAAGACACAGTTTTTGTTGATTGGTGTTTGTAAGGGTTCTGAATCCCATAGTACTCTCCTACACATGCCCCAAGAAGGGGAAAAAAAAACCCTAAAGTTTACTGTATTGGAAGCACTGCTTTAAGGAAAGAATTATTAATTTCATATTTACCAGATTTATAGCATATATCCCTTATTGCTCTTTCCTCTTCAATATCTATAACAGTCTTAGGCATCCAGCTAGAAACATCTGCAGGAAATATTTGTAAAAGATTACAAGATAACTATACAAAGACCTTCGATAATTCTTAATAATAAAATATGATAATGACTTTAATTTTTGTCATTGGTTATTTTAGGTTTTGACTGCAACCTGTGCTTCTGGACTGAAAAATGATTACTTAATATAGGTATTTTCATGTGCAATGGGATTGCAGTTAAAACACATTTTTAAAAGCAAACATTTGTTAATTCAAAAGGATTCAAAATATATTTAATATTAATTTTCAAAATAATCTTTCATTTATTCCCACAAGGAAATCGGATTCAATGTGTCACCAGAGAGTGCTTGTCACAAAACCTCTGCCCAAAGTTACAAAGCTCTGTAATGCCTGCTGGCAGAGCTGGTGAAGTGAGTGCTCTGGATCTCTCTCAGTTAAGGCTATGAGGATTAGCAAAGCCCTGCTTTCTATACTGTTTAAGTGGCATACTCAGGCTGAGGCCAAGTTAGGAGGCACTAACAGGCTGGTCTACCAGACAACCTGATGGGCAGTGGGAAAGTGAAAACTGGGTTGGGGCAGCACAGCAATTTGCTGAATGCATGCCCGAAAGTAGGTCATTCTTTCACTTTTCACTCTCCAGGAATGTGTCATTTGTTCCATCCCTATGAGTCTCTTATCTCTAAGTGAGATATGGTCAATGGTTTAACTGTTTTAACATATATGTATATATAAATGTAAAAACATTCAGTTCAACTACTGGAGAGTTCCGCATCAACTCTCTTTGCTAGATTTAAGAATAACTTTCTCTAAAAAAATTACTGCCTACAGAGTTTGGTAAATCAGCTGAAAAAATTACTTAAGTCACAATTATCTTTTGTAAAAAACTTGTGACTTCGCTTTCACTGACGAGCACATACAGCCCTTGTTCAAAAATTTATTTCTCAGAAACAAATACCTCCCAAACTTGTCATTTTATCCCAGAATTTTGAAGAGTTTTTGATGGCCATTTGAATTGGATTGCAGGCTTTAGAAAATACTGCCTGCTCACATCTGGTGACTACCAGTTCCAACATTTTAAAGATCAGCTGAAAACTATCTCAAAAAACTTTTCAACAAGTCTTTCCTAAAAATTTCATGGTTATTATAATAAGCCAGTTGTGAGGTACATTGCAAGAGCTGACAAAACCCATACAACTTGCTTATAAAAGAAAAAAACTGTTTACAGCTGTCTTCCTCATCATCATCATCTTCATCATCCTCTTCATCATCCTCTTCATCACTGAGGTTTATAATCAGTGGAGGATGAATTGGTACTAAAACATTGTCTTGATTTCTGAGTGAGTCCTGACGATGGGTTGGATGCAGAATGCCTCCTTGGACATCCTGTTTCAATGGGACATCTGCAGACAAGAACATTAAACTTCATTTGGTAGAAGGAAACTAAAGTTTCACATCCAGACTGACAGCAGCAGGCATACTTCTGAAAACATTATCAAGATTAGGCATTATCTTGTGCAGACGCTGGCAAGAGAGTACCTTCCAACTCCAGAAAGTATGAAAAACACAGGTGCCAGGTCCTCTGAACAGACACAGGCACTGCTGAGTACAGACTTTTGAAATGTGGAACATTTTCATCACTGCACTATTTTAAAAAGTTGCAAACATGCTGTAGCAATCCCTACAGCACCCATTTTGAAGAATTTAGCAATGCTAAGCACAGGATTGCTCATTTTAAATTTGAAGACCTTTTTTTTATATCAAACTAAATCTCAACTCTCATTACTAGGTACAAAATGTAGATTTTGTGAAGAAATGTAAAGCACACAAAAATAATTTACACTTAATCAGAGAAAAAATCAGAATATATATAATTTTCCTAAGGAATTTATATATTAATTTGCTAAGGAATTTATCTCCACACATAATATTTCCAGCAAAATGGCTTTAGTACTGGGACAACACATTCCAAGAGCCAGGAAATACAATGGACTAAAAAGAAAAATTATGAAAGATGGTGAGTCTACGGGTATTGTTCAAGCTGACTGATTTTCAACCACAGTATTCTGTGCATTATATTAAAAATAGTGAAATTTGATATATTTTCCAGTCTAAAAGAAAGAGTGGGCATTTTTCTATTATTCCAGTTGTTTTTATTCTTGTGCATCTCTTGCTTGCCTATGAGCAGCATGTATATAATGTTAAACCTATTCTCATAACATGATTGCAAATAAGATTTGCTGCACCTCATGTAAGAGATGTGTAAGATACAACACTAACTTGACGGAGCCTTTTTCAGTGTTCACAACAGGCTATTTTTAGCCCCATGTAGAATAAGCTAAATTAAACTTAAATTAGTTTAACAAGATTTTTGAGTATAAGAACAACAAAGAAAGCACACTTACTATCTGCAATGTGGCACACAGAGGCTTTGAACTTGTACATATTTCAGTAAAAAGTAAAAGGGTTTGGTCTGTTTTCCAGCTGTGATTGTCAGACATTGCTCTGGTACAGGATACCCTTGCCCACAGTGTCTTTTGGGCACAGTCTCTGACTTGCACCACAGCCAAAAGTGTGCTGTGTAAGGGGGAGCTGTGCTGAAGGCAGAATGGGCACTAGGAAAAACAGCACTCCAGGTCTTGCCTTGATCCTGTGTGCTTAGTTAGGCTCCACATGCCCAGATACCACAGGCTACATTTTCCTGGGGCAATTTCAGGAACATCAGGTTTCATGGTGACTTGCTCTCCTCACTCCTGCTTCTGACAGCTGTCTTTGTTGTTTGCCCTGGACTATTACCCTGTTCCAGGTTCCAACTGTCTACCACGATTTCTGGTATTTAAGAGCTCCTCTTAGAAATGGATGAGGAAAAAACTGGACTTGTAATGGTGGAGTTTTCCACAAATAAGAGTGCTGCTTTATACACTATTACTGTACTTCAGTAATATTTAACCAATGTTCAAGCCCCAAATTTTTATTCAAAACTACAAACTGGAAATACATCTGCACAAACAGCTCTGTGATCTGATGTTATCTCTGCAAGGGGTGTCTCATCCATACATGTTGTGCTCTATCAACAGATATTGATTGGTGTCCCTCCTCATCCCACCACACACATTGCTTTTGATTTCTCTTAAATTATTACCTGCATACTAAGCATTTGAATTACCAGAGAGATTTAATCTATCAGAAATTCAAGTTAAGCAACATTTTTATTCCATGGATCTCAGCAACCTAAATGTGACTTCATCATTTATATCACTAATAGGTATGAAGATTCATAATATGACAGCTAAAATAATTCATGAGGCAATCTTATTCAAATTCCTTTCTTTCCCTTAAACTTGCTGGGCTAGCAGATCATACCTGATTGATTCATCATGGTGCATTTCTTGACCTTACTATATATTACATAAGCACTGGAAGGATATTTTTGTCTATTTCATTACTCAAGTGAACAAATTGTTTAGAAAATATTTTTACTCACTGTTACTAGGTGGCAAATAAAGTCCATTTATATTACGGGGTTTTCTGTGAAAGAAGTCACAGCTTATCCTCCTACAGCCTACGGGCTCTGTCTCCCAGAAACAGGAAAACTTGCTGTAGTTTTGCTGCAGGAGAAAACAGTTTTCAGGTGTTGTAAATATAACAATCAAAATGGAATAAATGGATTAGTACATGCTGTGTGAACAGAGGATTGAATATATGAGAGTTCACACTGCTATAAATGTATGATCAAGATTTTGTGGGACCACATTCTTACCACATAGTTTACAACATTTCAAATTATCTTTTATGACTTTTGTCATAAGGTCTAGATGGCTCTAAAGTTACTGAGTTAAGTCAATGGTGTTTGGTGATGTAAAATTGTTTCTAGATTACAATAGGGGTAAGACAGTCTACTTAGTTTACTGCAGACTTTTCATGAGCTGGTGGGAAGGAAAAAAAAATCTCTTAAGTCATTTAACTGACGTGGCTGAGTTTACTTTTCTGTACCATTGAAAAATCAGATAAATCTCCAATTAAATGTGCTGTACAAGTGCAAATCTTGCACTTGTACTGTCTCACTATTAAAGGACATCAATCAATGGGAAAACACGTGGTAAGAAACAAAACCCAGAAAGATTCCTGACAAAACTAAATACATTTGGCATTTGATGTTGGCACTACTGCTATTACACTGCTCACACCATCTTTCAGCTTCAGCTGTTTTAAAGATGACAAACAAAAACCTAATGGGAACAACAGATTGTCTACATGGATTTGTTTAATTATTTAATTGTTTCTTTACTCATACATATGCTCATACTGCAGCTGTCCCTCTATTGATCAATGTGGCAACAGTTAAAAAGTCTGCACAATATTGCAGAGATAGTACTTTCACAACACGAGTCATTCCTGTTAGTCATACATAAAATTGTTGTTCCACATCTCATTCTTAGCAGAGTTTGCAGTTTTTAGCACCATGTCTGATTATGCAATTCACTTCTCCTTATAACCGGAGGTATCTGTCTCAAACGTATGATAAACTTGTAATTCCAAAGAGGCAAGGGCTCACAAGATTCACCCTGAATACGTAAACTCAGGCTTATATCCTGAATGTAAATGGCATCTCACCTGAAAACTGTAAATGTCAGGTTGGGGGTTATTTCAGAATGAGTTTCTGAGTAATTTTTTAAATGAAAACAAGGCCCTACTTGAAAATATTGGAATGTTTGGAAGCAGGTTTCTCCCAGGTCCAGACATTAACAGCTAAGTCTAAGAGCAGCATCTCCAAAAACTTTTGGATTGTAGTCAGTACAATTGGGCCACTCCCTGAGACACAAAGCCCATCTCCCAGGCATTAACCCCTAACTCCCTGACCCTTAAAAATGGATGGAATAACCAAGAGCCCTAAAACCATCCCTGGATTTTTACCAGGTGGAATGTAAGTACTTTGAATTAAAGCTATCAGCAGTCAGGCAAATCATCTTATCCTGAAAACAGTTTTTTTTCCAAATGCCAAACCTTCAGACAACAATAAACTCAGTGGATAGTGTAGCTAAAACAAAAAATAGTTGAAGGAAGCATGTGGTACCTTCTCCATGTGGCTGAACTGTTGAACTGAACTGAGAGCAGTTGTTAGCCAGGATGGAATGTTACATTTTAACAGTTGCCAACTGCTCTTCCAGCTTGGGACACCAGCATGATGCTGCTACATGACCTGTCCAGGCTGAACACCTTCCTTTCTCTCTACTGCATCCAAGTAAAATATAGAATATCATGTTGTTTCAAAGAGTCGCCCATTCTGGTACTTTTCTAATGTGAAGTGGAACAAACCAATTTAGTGAAGGTTAAATAATACCCAACTTCTTGCTGATGCAACTGTGGTCTTAAAAACAAATCTCTGATACCACAAAGATACCACAGCCTGCTGGGCAACAACAGTCAGAGGGAGGAGTGAGAATATGCGTGGGAGAAAGAACCCTCGGCCACCAAGGTCGGGGAAGAAGAAGGGGGAGAAGGTGCTCCAGATGCCGGGCAGAGAGTGTTTCCTGCAGCCCGTGGTGAAGGCCATGGTGAGGCAGCTGTGCCCCTGCAGCCCATGGAGTTCCACGGTGCGGCAGACGTGGAGCTGCAGCCTGCGCAGGGCCCCACGCCAGGGCAGGTGGGTAGGGGGGCTGTGAGCCTATGAGAAGCCCGCGCTGGAGTAAGTTCCTGGCAGAACCTATAGACCCAGGAGTCCATAGGTGTCTACTCTCGCAGGAGCCGGCGCTGGACAAAGCGCAGCTGCCCCCGGCCGAGCCGTGCCGGGCCGGGCGAGCGGAGCCGGGCGCCGCTGGGCCCGATGTTAGACGGGAGGCGGCCCCGCCCTGCGCAGCGGCAGCAGCGCCCCGGCCGCGCCGGACTCCATTTCCCGTGGCGCAGCGCGGGCGGGCAGGCGCAGGCACGGCGGCGGGCGCGGACGGCCGGCCGGGGCCATGAGGCGGCGGGGCGCGGTGCAGCGCAAGGTGCCGTGTCTGTTCGTCACCGAGGTGAAGGACGAGCCCTCGGCCAAGCGGGAGCGACAGGTGGCTGGGGCAGCACCGGGACGGGAGGACGGGGGGCAGGCATGTGGGGCTGGGCTGTGCCGTGCCCGAGAGCAGGGGAAACCGCTGGGCCGCGGCTCACAACAGCACGGACCGTGCCGGAGCCGCCAGCCACGGCCGAGTGGCCAAGAAGGTCGGCTGCAGAGTTAAGGGAACCTCACGGGACAGGCTTGTGTAGGGTCTCCCGCTGAAATGCAGAGAGGAAGGCCTGTCTGAGAGCTGTGCCAGCTCAGCCCCACGCTTTTCCTGGCAAGTGCATACAGGTGTTCACCCTGATGCTGTGTTTGCTTTTTCTAAGTGAAGGCCACTCCAGCATGGCCGCACGGGGAGCCTGTGTGAAACCGTCCTGCCATTGCCGCCTGTGAGCCTCGTAGGAGGAAAAATGAGGCCGTGAGATGTGGACAAACTGGGGCGGCTCACTCACCTGTCTAGCTGCAGACCTCCAGCTTGTGTTCCCTGATTTTAGTAGCAGCTGTGTAGTGGGATGGAATGCAGCTGCGGGTGATCTTCTCCCCTTGGTGATTGGCTTCTGGATGAAAGAGCTGAAATGGTTGCCAAAACAAGAGTAACATAATTGTTCAACTTAAACCATCTCAATAATGCTAATATAAGGGTACCTTCCTACACTGGTGATTGTTCTCACAGAAAAACCTAACAGGGTAATAGATCTGGAACTGGCATGTGCTATTTTTGTTTGGCTGATTTTGGCTTGGATTTTTTAATATTTTTTGTTGTTGCTTTGATTTGTTTTTGTTGTGTTTTTAAAGTTCAGGCAAGAATAAAACGTGGTTATGACTGGTAGGGAAGAAAGGGGGTGGTACTGGTGGTAAAACCAATGGGAATGTTTTGTCACTACCCTGAAATTTTTAATGTAATCTTGATATATGCTATTTGTTATGATTACACACCTTATAATATGAAACAGTCATGTCATGTAACACAGGTTCTCATTTTATGAACTCCACATTCTGTTTCAAGACTTCTGCAAGACAAGGACTTGCTTTGTGTTTTGCTAGCAGAGAGAGTCCAGATTAAAAGACAAAGTTGACTGGGGAGAGAAGAGGGAGGTATGATAATTATAGAGAAAAATATTTGAATCCGACCACCACTGATTGCATGTTTGCAGTGAAACTCTTAGAGAAGCTGTACAGAAGTCCTACAAATTTGTACTAGTTGGCTGTTTGTTTAAGATCCACAGGTCATGTATTTCTTTCTCTTTCAGAGCGCGAAAGTGTTTAACTGACATTGCTGATACTAAGTATTTAATACCAGGATGCTTTTGCTACCTTGCAGAAGCACACCTGCTCTGTGTATTGCACTAACATGGTGCTATTGACTTTCATCTCCAAACTGAAAGCTGGGGTGAGCTAGTCAGGAGGAATTTCTATTGCAACCTTAATGCAGGAAGGTGGATCTCAAAATGTTGCTGTGTTGGAGTGCAACCCTTGTAGTTAATATGCCCTGTTTAAAGGGGAAAGCAAAATCATCTTTAAACAATAATCAAAAATGGGAAAGAGGGAGAGACTTTACAAACAGATTGCCCTAGTTCTTCTGTCTTAGAGTACCTTGCAAACTATCAAGTTTTGAAGAAATTATTAGAAATCAGCCCTATAATGTGTAATACTTAAAGAGCTGGATTTATAGAGGCCAACTGAAAAAGGAGCAAGAATCCCTATGAGAGCAAGGCAGTAACATAGCCTTTTGTCTTCTTTTCAGCCATTTAAAGTTTTGGCAACTGACACTATAACTGGAAAGGCATTAGAGGCAGATGTACACAATGCAGTTCCTACTGAAAAGGTGGATGGAACCTGCTGTTATGTAACAACGTATAAAGGTAATAAGGAAGATCCATTTGCAGATTTCTTACGCTGACTAGAACTTGTTTTACTTAATTTTCCCTTTTTTTGTAGGATTTAATTACAGCTGTTGTGAACTCAGGTGTCATTAAGCATCTTCACCACAAGATTTTGTAATTCCAAAATGTAACTATTACACCACAAAGTAATAGTTACCATAGACTTGGAACTTCTAAAGTTGTTTTAGCATTTACTCTCTAAAATATGTGAAGTATGATTTAAGTGACTATCAACATCCAGGAACTATTCCAGTTTTTAAACTTCCTGTTAGTAAGTCTTCCTTGCAAACTGGGTCATGTATAATATAGTGTCTCATTTCTTTGGGGAGATTTATAGAAGTAGAGAGGTTGGGAGGAAATGGGAAGACTGTGGTTCATTGACTCACTGGGGCTCATGCCTTCACCTGCAGTTGTGAATAAACTCTGTATTACACGAGGCAGGACTGTACATAGAATCCAAAATAGATTTGGAAATTCACATAGTGTACTTTGAATTTAGAGTGGATGGCTTTGCTTATAAAATTTCTCTAGTGGCAAATGGGAATTCCTATCTTGCCTGTTATGTAGCTGGTTTCAGTACTCTGCAGGATATGGTCACCTCAGTAAAGTGCTGGTTTTGTCTTTGGAAACTCCTAGGACAACCCTACCTATGGGCAAGGTTGGATCGAAAACCCTCCAAACAAGGTGAAAAAAGGTTTAAGCGATTCTTGTATTCATTGGAAGATTGCAAAGGTTAGTGAAGATTTCTTTCCTTCTTTTTGACAATGTGAGGTATCCAGTTAGAAAAACAGCTAGGCTAACAAATAATCAGTTATCCTGCTCCAGTTTTTTTAACATCACCCTTTACATTGAAGAGCTTTAAACTGGAATAGGTAGCTCAATTTTTAATCCTAATTTTTGAATTTTTAAACTTCTTAAAGGCTAAATGCATCTTTAAACTATCCTAATGGTAAACCACTTGAGTGTGACAGATGTTGGTGTTTGTACAAAGTAACTGGGACTACTGTCTGTAACAAACAAGGTTTAAATCAATTGTATTTTGATAATTGCATTGAAAGACGACTAAAGCAAAGTTGGTTAACAGTTTATCAAAAACAAAGTGTTGCATTTATATGTTTAGAATTTGTTTGGAATATTGAAGAGGATTTCAAGCCTGTTCCGGATACCTGGATTCCAGCAAAGGACATAGAGTTCTCTAATGGCAATCCTTTGCCTGATGAAAATGGACATATGCCAGGTACCTATGATGCAGCACAGGTAAAACTGGGGAAAGATGTGTGTGAATTTCTGAAGTGAATTAGAACTAATTCCAGAGTTAAAAATAGTAGTTAACATATTCAGAAAAAATAAAATTGGAATGTCATTCATTCACTATCCAGAAAGGCTTTGTTTTTCTGACACATGGAAATAATTGCAGTTTGCTGTACAAACTTACAGGCCTTCAGCTGAAGGCATAATTGTCACATTTGCATTCTTCTAAGATACAACAGTTTTTACTCTTTGTAGTTAGCTGTAGGGTTTTTTATAATGCCTGTAAAAGCTTCTAGTATGCATTTAATAACTTCAACTATTTACTTTGGTAAAATGTGTTTTCTCATAGGTTGGGTGCCTGTGGAGAAGAACAGTAAGCAGTATTGCTGGCACTCATCTGTTGTAAATTATGAGGCTGGAGTAGCACTGGTATTGAAACACCATGCTGACCCAGGGCTCTTGGAAATCAGTCCCGTGCCATTATCAGAAATTTTAGAACAAACATTGGAGCTGATTGGAACTAATATCAATGCAAATCCATATGGTAAGTTTATATGGTCTGTTCTTAAATACTTTTTTCTTAAGTGGTATTTTTGAGTGAAATCAATGCGTTTTCTTTGTGTTAGTTTTTTAAGCGTTTTCCAGTAGCAACCTTCTTAGAAAGGAGAGAAAGGGCTGGCTCAAGGACCTCTCACCCAGAAATACCTTAGAAAGCTGAGTTGTCATGGGACTAGTTATGTCTATTAAACCTCAGTTACTGTAAAAATGCATTGCTTTTGTCTTCCAAAAAACTGGCAAAACTGTTGTAAATATTACTGTTAAAATACTAGTAGAATTTTTTAAGTTTGTTTCTTGGAGCCTTCAGTTTTTTGCATACTCTTTTGATGAAGTAGAAAACTTTATTCAGCCATTTTTTGGAGCCCCTAAAGTTAGCTTTTGGAGCCTCCACAAGTTGCAATTCTTAGATGATAAAATAGGATTTTTTTTAAGGAAATGTAATTTAGCCTAAATTTCAGTTGTGGCTTCTTCATTTAAAGGCCTTATAATGAGAAACCAATTACATATGAGCACAAGTGAGTTCTAACTTCTGTGCTTTGCTGTTAGGATAACTTGCAAGGATGGATGGGAAAAACAGTCCTACGCACTTCCTCAGTATGTACAAGAATTGCAACAAAAAGTTCTAATAGCTGTGTTCTTAAATGAAGATTTATGTTAACAGGAAAAGGCAATGCAGTGGTTAACAGCCCAGTTTTAAGTATTCATGTGAAGATATGCCAGATTTTCAGGAACTAAGATGTTTGTGCCATTGATCATGATCTGAAGCGTGGAGGATTTAGCTGCTAGCTTTATGGTGACTGAGGAGGTGACCACAATGGAAAACAGACAACTGTATAAATCTGTGTCATGTTTATTTTATACAGAGGAGGAGGATGTTTTAATAAATATAAATTAAAATGTGAGGAGAGACAGCTGCATTTGGTAGTTAAAAATTTAATTAAGTGTTCTGTTAAAGGCAGGACAATATTGTAGTATCTAACAGAAGTTTACCTTTACAGAGTGCTTTTAAGATATCTGCAATAACAAAACTGAGGAAACACTCTTAACTAGGAGGAAGGTATTTGTTTCTTTAAATGTAGGATTGGGAAGCAAGAAGCACCCTGTACATCTTCTGGTCCCACATGGAGCTTTTGAAATAAAGAATCCACCTGCCTTGAAGCAAAATGACATACTGTCTTGGTTTGAAAGCTGTACGGAGGGTAAAGTTGAAGGAATTGTGTGGCACTGCCATGATGGATGTTTAATCAAGGTAAGTATGTGGATGGACATGTGGAAAGCACTGTAAGAATATAAAATGTGATGTACTGTATTCATTTTTTGTCTTTTTTTCCAAATTCTTTATTAGTGAATTTTCTTCAACAAACGAGATGACAGTACAATTAGTAAAGCCACTGAACAACAACATAACTTGAACTTTTTCATTCCCAACATGCTTATAAAGTAATTGAAAACGTATTTTCTTGCCTCTCTGTATAGAAATCATTAAAGCTTAATTCCTCTATTTAAAAATGAGGTTCTCATAATGTTGACTAATAGAACAAGTATTATTTAATAAGAATGTGATTTCTGATTAATTAGGAGGTTTGTATTATTTCTGAAACTGTGGAGGACACCTTGGTTCTAGTTTGCCTTTTGCACTTTGTTGTTCATGTTATAGAGATAACTTATTAATGATTTTAAGTGCCCTGATGCACTTAATCCCTGAGGATCCTAGAATCCACAGCCACCCACACACTTCCCAAGCTGGGAATTTTTGCACTACTCTATCAAAATGGCTGAACTGATCTTCTTTCCTTTTCTTTTAGCTCCATCGCCATCATCTTGGTTTACCTTGGCCACTTGCAGAGACTTACCTGAATTCTCAGCCTGTTGTAATTTCTTTTAATGGAACTAAATGTGACTATGACTTTGAACCAAAGAGTTTGTTTCACCATTTTTCAATGTTGGATGGACAAAAATTTGACAGACTCAAAGATATCAAGTTTGATGCTTGAAATTATTTTTTTGTTTTAAGTTAATTTTTGTATGTTCTGCATTCCTCTTACTTGTGTCTACCACAGAATTCTTCATGAATACTCTTCTAGCTTAGGCAACAGCCCAGGTACTACTGTATCATTTTAAGTTTATCCTAAATGACTAAATAACAGAGATATGACAGCCAGAGCAGAGATCTAGCTTCCAGCATGTTTATTTTATGAAAAATCCTTGACTTTTGAACACATTCCTGGAAACTGTTAGCATTAAGTGTAGGAAGTATGTTTTTCTACCACTCGCTGGTCCTATAAGCTTTACTAATGAATGCAATCAACTGGAAAAGTTACATAGGTTATGCTTCTACAAATGTAATTATTTTGACACTGTTGTATGTAGATTTGAGACTTAGCATAAAGCTTCGTAACAGTGAAAAGACATATTTCAGTTGGGACCAGAATTAGTCTTAAAATTTGATAATTTTTTTTGAAGTTGTAACTGTTTCTTACGGGGGAAAACTTCCTGGTATCACTTAACTGTACATCTGCAGCATTATACTATTATAAAAACCCAGTTAACCTATATCTCAGAGGCACTTGCACTATTTTGGGACAAAAAGAGTAAATAATAGAAAATAGTTTTATTTTGGAGAGCCTAGTAAGTAGGGAGAGACATGACTTGGCTTAGTAATTCCCATTTACAACTGTGTCTCAATTACAAAACTTCATCACAGGCATATTAAGTAAGATAAGGTATATAAATAATAAAGGTGAGACTGAATGATCATTTGAGTTGGTTTTATTTCATCTCTGCTATAAAAGTATACATCTAGCAATATAAAATAAACAAAATGAAAGATCAATTATGTACAAAAATACCAGTGGTTTGGCTGAGATACTACAGCTTCATTTTCAGTTCTTTGTTCTTGGAATTTTTAACATTGAGGTAAAAGTAACCAGGAATGTAAGAAAAGACATCCAGCACATTCACCCTGAGTTCAGAGTTAAACATTATGGTTGCACAAGACAACAAGAGCAAATTACATATTGTTAGTGATCTGGGACTTAGCATACTTAGTATGCTGACAGTTTAAATGCTTATTAACTTTTAAGAGAAGCCCAAAGTTTCAATTTTACCTGACGCCTTATTACTCAAATTAACTGTTCTGAATCAAAATATATTATTGCACAAGAGCTGGGAGAGGTAAAACTCCCTTTTATTTTGACTGTTGTATATAAATACTGACAATGAATTGTTGAATAATCCAAGTCTGCCCTCTTAGGTGTGTGCAAACTAACATAACTTTAAGAGACTTGTATAATTCCAAGATAAACACAGACAATTTTATTTTTTGTATCAATGATGAGGATACTGAACACTACCCTAATCGACAGAAATATTGCCTGGACTATCCTGAATGCCAAACTCTTCACAAAGCTGCTGCAATCTCTCTTCCAAGATAACATTTTTTTTAACTTCTTCTTTGTAGTTATATTTTAGATCCTCAAGTTCTTCGAAAAAGGAAGGATTATAGGTTTCTAGTTCTCTTCTCAGCTCTTTTGTCTCTTCCTATTGAAAAGAATGAAGGAGTACCACCTTTATCCAGAACTTTGATAATACTACACAACACCTTTTTTGCCTTTTTCTTGAGGGCAAAAAATTATATATGATAAGAGAATAACAATCTTGTCTAGAAGCAAAAAACTCTACTCTTCATAAAAACAAAATAGGCTTTGTAAACAATGTTTAAAAATTGACTTTGTCATTAAATATTAATTCAGCTATTAAACAGCTCTTTCTAGCTAACCATAGTTTTGCTTGTTATCTTGCCTAGGATGATCCTTGCAGCTCACCTTTAATTTCTGTTTTTCGAGCTCTGAAGCCTCCAGCTGTGACTGGAGATCATCCATTTCTTTCAGTAGTTTGTCAATTTTATCCTCCACAGTTTTATCGTGTCCTGCAAAAATAAAGATTTTTTTAAATGAAATATTAAGTAGTGAAAACCCCTGGCACAAATAATCTTGTTTCAATAATTCTGCATCTCCTGAAAGATGAAACAGGTAAATAAAACCAATTGAGATCACCAAACAAGTCACCTGGGGAAAATCATACAAAGTTTACAGCCTGTTGCTCAAAATATTTTATTATGGAGATTTTTACTGAAAATTCTCTTTAAAAAGCTTGTACATGTACTCAAAAATCCAAGACCTTAATCTGCCTGAGTTTACACTACTTCAGTATTCATCTACTTCAAATAATTCTGTAGATTTATTATCACTTTGCACACATGTTAAGTAGTTTCAGACCCTAAATAGAAGAAGATAATTGTTTTAAGGTATTGAAAATTACTACCAGCTGCAGGACCTTCACTTGTAGAGGTGTGTCTTTCATTCTTATAAGCGTTCATCTGATGCACTAGTTCTGCTTTTTCTTTCTCTAATTGATTATTAGTTAATCTGGAATATAGAAAAAAACAGATTTTTTTTAATTATTAGAGCATTTTAAACCATAAAATATTTAACTAAAAATTGCAGTGACCATTTCCTGATCTTATTTCATGTACATTGGCTGAGGTGTTTAGTTAGTTTAGAAGTACATTACCTTAAAAGCTGAAGCTCCTTCATGATGTTTTGCTCTGTCCCTGCAGCTTCAGGAAGATGTTTAAGATGCTCAATCTTAAAAGAAAAATTAAGGACATTTTATTGTTGAAAACAATATCCATGGCAGTGCAGTTCAGATAGAGTTCTCTTGAATACAAGATTAAAAAAGAATGAAAATAATACTAAGGATGTAACCAAACGTTAAGCTATCAGAAAAAAAATTAATTGTTCCTGTACAGTTTCTGCACCCAAAGCTCATTCTTGACAGCCTTTCCAAAGTTAGTAAAGATCATTGCTACATATTTCATGAAGGGTGAAGAAATAAGTATTTAGAAATTAGATTTACAAAAAAGTTGGATACATAGCTACACCAACATACTGTACACATATGCATAAGGAATTTATATGTCTAAATAATTTAAATGCTTTAAAAATATTACTGATGTGCTTATTTGCACATGTTTGTCCCAGTTCATTTTGAAAAACTGTATGAAAAGCCTGTGATTTGCAATGCCAACCCCAATGAGGGTACACTGACTAGGGGTGACCTGCAGTTAAGTTATAAGAGGTCCATGACCAGAGAGGGAGGGAGCCTCTGAAAGAGATGCCTGGTGAAGATGCAGGAGCACAATAGTGGTTTAAATATATGATTATATACAGGTAATAGATGCAGTGACAGTTCATGAACGTGCATGAGGCTACTGGCAATTACAGGTTTTTGTTCTGTTACTACCTAACATGGTAAGGATTTGGGTTATTTTTTTCTACACAGTCAGGCTCTGTTTTTTGAAATGTAGTTAACTTTGATTTCATCACTTCATCAGTACTTGAGACATGAAAGAAACTGGAAACTGTGTTGCTCCCAGAGTAATACTTCTATCTCTGTTAAATTTGCTGCTGGTATACACTTCATGTTAATAACACTGATGTTAGAAAAGGAAAACCAGGGAAAAATTAACAAAGTAATGGTTTTACAGGAATCAATTCCAAGTTCTATTTATTGAACACATCTACTTCCTCACATAATATATATATATGACTTCACAAATTGGAAGTTTTGTATTTGATACCTTACACTGAGAAGGGCCAGTACCAGGTGCCTGGGGAAGTAAATCATCTGCATATAAGTAAAGGAGAAGAAAGCTGATGTAGGGGCAATTCTAGCACTGCACCTCTGTACTTAAAAGCCAAAACGTGATGCATTTGTTCAAAGGTTACTGAGTTCAAAATTCATTAACTCCTCCACATGTACAATAGTACTTGTAAGACTACTAGAGACTGCTCATGAGAGGGCAGACTGGAAAGAGAAATGAGGATCCTGTTTGGGATAGCGAACTCAATATGCTCCTGCCCCCCACCAAAAAACCAAACGAGGGAATAGGGATATCTCTGCAGCAACCTCACTGCAGAACAAGCTGGAAAGATTGTAAGACCTTTTGAAGCATCCATCTACAGGCTTTCATATGATCACTGAAACTATAGTAAAAAACCCAACAGAAGAACTCAGTAGAAAAATAATAGTTGACTGCAAGTCAAGAATATATATTGACAATATATGGTAAACCTTATTAATTGGCTAAAATATGTAAATATAGCAACAATGACTGAAAAAACCTAAAAAGTAAAGGATTGGAGAAAAAACAAGTATTCTGCCACTACAGACATTACAAAGACAAGCATTCTACTTTTACAGTTATCTAGCTTAATTTTACTCACCTGTTCTTTTAGATCTTGTAAATTTTTATCAGCATTGTGTTCACGTTCTGTTGCTTCCTGAAGCAGCCGTTTAAGGTTAGCAATGCTTTGGGTTTTTTTAGCAATATCTATTTCCATTTCCTTCAACTTAGTTTCCTGCATTCTGGCAGTATTTTTATTTAGAAAGAATAAGAGCAAAAGTTAATACTTACGCAGAAACAGAGATTAAAATATCTTTAGGAGAATAAATGCTGTAAAATACACCCTAAAATATATTTGGGGCATTGGCCTTGAAATAACCACTGGCCTTATAAAAACAGTTTTCTGAAATAAGCATTATGAGAAACACGCCTTTAATCCTTGAATAAATAAAGGCTTTTCTAGATGTTACACTTCTGTAGTTCTCTTTTTGTGCCTACACTTTATTAAAAGGGACAGGAATCTTTTTATGCTATTGCACATAAACCCCAAACACCTGCTGCTAAAAGTGTACATACTGGTTCAGTATATACACTAGTTGGATCTTACTTCAGTGTTATAACTTTGAAAGTATTTTTTCAATGATTTAGTAATTTATGGAAAATGTACTGAGAAAAGGGTTAATACAGATGGAGAAGATGAAGACTCCAAGGCCAAAACTATTCTGCAGTAAATTGTTTACCCTGGAGGAAGAGCTGTCTGAGGAAGATTCCATTTTGCTTTGAGCTTTACAAAGCTCCAAAAGGTTTGTGTAGAATTTGAAATGTTGTAAGGTACCTCTAGAGGTCACACAGCCCAATCTCCCATCTGAATCCATCTGGATTTTCAGATAGCAATACAATGTCCAACACCTTGCTACCTGCCAGAGTCTTCTGAAGGGTCACTGGGATGACACCCCTTTGTCTGCCCTAAGAAACACTTATTGTTACCATGTATATGCATTGGTAGATGTGCTGGTGAGGTGGATTGCATGTTAAAGTTCTCCAAGCAGCTTCTCTAGGTTAGTAAGGTCCTTATGTTATTAACTTACTTTAAATTCATGTTAAAGTAAATGCAAATAGATGGCTTTATTCACATGAGTTGAAATAGGCAAGTACAATTAAACATGACCATGTATTTTGTACCTATACATAACTATGTATCTCTCAACTAAATAGAACCAAGTAGAAATGTTTTTCAAAAGAGGTGAAGAACAAAAAGAATAAATGTATGAATGCTGCTGTGCCGATATGCCAGCTGTTAAGGGCCTGTGATCTTCACTGCATGCTCATATCCTCTCTAGCTGTAGTCATTAGCTACTTCTGTCCTATCCTGCAGTCGGTTTTGCCCTCCTTAGACAAAATACGGTTGTCATCTGGCCTTGCATAGAGACATTTTACCTCACTGGATAGTTCGGGGGAAGCTTAAAACCAACCAAATGGTTTTTTGAAGTCTCAAGAAATGGCTCAGCAATATGTCAGAGTAGCACTAGACCCTCCAAGGGATCCTGTGGGAGTGCAAGATCGGGAAGGGAGTAAAATCTTGGACATCAACAGTGATCTGACCTAAGATGAAATTAGACAAGTCTCTCTCCTGTCCAGCTGATATTATGTCCTAACAAGTTTACTGTCAGAGGTTCTGATTTTGTAGATACCTTCCATTTCCGTTTATTAAAGAGTACTTTGCAACACATCAACTTACTTCACCCTGAAGTCATCCAGGAGTCCAGGACTAAGTATTTCTTACCAAAAATTTGCTCTCTGCCATCCTTACACAGAACACAGGTTCTTTATTTCTCTCAATAGCATAAGCATTGTATCATTTTTCTGTCCTCTTATTACATTCTCAATTCCTACCTTGTTACAATGGACTTCCAGTTTCTGCTGTCAGCTCCATCAAACTGGCTCTCAGCCAAATTTAGCTTCTTAATGGTTTCCTCCAGCTGAACATTTAACTTCCCATTTAATATCTCCAAGTTATTCTTCTCTATCCGTAGCTTCTCTCCACTGTCAGCTTCCTATTGTTCAATAAAAGCAAAGCTTTATGGAATACTTAACCTCACAGGAAGCATCTCAAACGACGGTGAGAGAGGGTCAGTGCTGATGTAGAGGAAAATTGCATCCAAGATTACTAGCACTACAACTTCCAGATTTGGTCTTGGGCTTGTCCTTGGATATCTCCTCTCCACATATAGTGAGATAAAACTGTCATGGCAATATCAGTGTTATATCAACCATTAAGGAAAATAAAAAACGTATACTTACCATAACCAGTGCCTAGTGGAAATAAGGGGATGGATTAAAATGATCATACCTTTTTCAGTTCTTTACGCAGTCTCTCATTTTCAGTAATGAGTTTTTCCATTCCTTTGGTTTTAGATTCATAACGCACATTCAGCTGGCCCTCCAGATCAAGTTTCGTTTTTTCCATTTCAGACTAAAGATCAAACAATTTGTTAAAACACATTTACATAACTTAGTAGAAGACTTCAGATTTCCATTTTTAAAGCACAGCACAGTTACAGCTACTTAGCACAGTGAACATTTTATCACACAGTTAAATATATCCTTAAGGTACAAAGTACCCTTAACTGTGCAGTATATTACGCTAATATGAAGTTTTGCCTTTCTGTTCTATATATTTCATAACTGGTATTTTCAAAACAGTTTTGTGCCAGTCAGTATCAACAGGCTTGCTACTCCATTTTGTTACTAACTTGCATATAAACTGTTACCTAAATATAGTTACTAAATCTGTACCTTTAGCCTCTCATTTTCCTGCTCAAGACCAAGTAATTTCTCATTAGAAACCACAGCTGGAGCTTTTTTCAGTTCTTCATTTTCTCTTTGGACTCTCTCTACAACCTTTTTCATTAAGCCAATTGTTTTTTCCAGTTCTGGGACTGTCTTTCCACTTCTACCACCCTACAGAGGAGGGAATGAAAAAAGTAAAAGTGAGAAAATAGTTCATCTTAACATTCTGAGATACTCCAAATCTTACCTTATTGCTAATTTTCCCATTGCAATTCACATTTATAGGAAAAAAGATGCTTTATTTTGATATGACTTGAACCCTAGAATTTCCAGCATACTTACCTCTCCAAAATATCTAATGATTTATTCATTCCTCAAATCAACAAATGAACTCCTTCATTTTCTACCTTACCCTAAAGGGCTGCAGTTAAGTGTCAAAATCTGCTGTACTTGTGAGCTAAACTGAAACATTAGGAAAATAAATCAAAGAACTACTTAATTTATTTAGCTTTTCTTTAGAAAAATTCCCCAATCCAACAGACCATGCAATTACTGTTGGGGGCATTGGGGAAAAATGCTGGGCTGGAAGCTTGAGGAAAGAAAAGAGGGCCCTTTTTAGCAACCCTCCTTCTGCTGAATTAACGTGACAAAAGAACTATATATTTTTCCCTTTAACTTTGGAAATACTATTCTATTAGGGGAGTTGACAATAGCTAGGGTAAAATTTAGCTGTGTCACCTTCTGTAGCACAAGAAACAAAACCCTTCGTTAACAGTAACTTACCCTTTCTACACCTGCATCAAATCATTTACATAAATACATGAATATAATTTTCATTATTATGGTTGTAACTGCTATTTATTGTACAAATATGCTTCTGAAGGTAACTAATGCAAATGACAAAATAAGGCCATGATAATGCAAATATTTAATAGTCATTCTAATGGTCCTGTTAACTTAATGTCATTAATTCATTATAGCATTTTGTCAATAAAATAAACAAGAACAATTCCTGTTTCGTTTTGGTTGATTCCAAATTATTTCACTTCAATAATACTTAGCTGCTTTTTTTTTCATTTACTTATGATGAAAGTTAGAACACTCACCCCTCTAATGCTGTTCAGCTTTCGTTCAGCTTCTGCTTTCTCTTTTTTGAGAAGTTCACACATTTCTTTTAAGTCGTCTACTTGGTCCTACAAAGAAACAAAAAAAAAAGTAATAAGCAACTTAGATCTCAAATTGAGGTGAAAAACTGGTGAACAAAATTGCAGTGGTTTTACTTGGAAAAATTTAAGCGAAAGCAATTTCCCATCTCAATGACATTTTCCATTATTTCTACTA
This sequence comes from Molothrus aeneus, assembly GCF_037042795.1. NCBI lineage: Eukaryota > Metazoa > Chordata > Aves > Passeriformes > Icteridae > Molothrus > Molothrus aeneus. The sequence goes on along the minus strand of NC_089650.1, from coordinate 27,990,910 downwards.
GCTATTCAACCATCTCATCTTCTGTAAACACATGAAAAATTTACAGTACATACAGAAAAAATATCCATGTCTTTGTAAGCAATTCCCTGACCAGTGTGAGGGTAAAGGGGACTAAAGTAAGAAGATGTTACCTTTAGTCTTGGCAAATCTTTATTGGCCTGCTCTAGTTGGAATCTTAGCTCAATGTTTTCAGATGACAATCTTATATTTTCCTTTTCTTTTTCTCTTCGATACTGATCACTTGATCCTGTTCCTGATGTCTTGAGAAAAGAGGGGGAAAAATTATTATTAAGTGGTAATGTACTAATTCAATACAACTATCAGTTGTAGCTGATTAAGAGCAACAGAAAACTAGTATTTTTCACAGAAATTAAAAAAGAAAGCATTATTACCAGTTTTGATCTAATCTGCTTTGTCTTTACCAACTTCTCCTACATTTCTTAAACTTGCTTAACCTTTAAGGGAAGTTTACAGATCAGTATAAATCAGTAAACATTTTGTCAAACCAAAATTACTTCTCAAACTATTCTGCAGAAGTAAACCTCAAAGACTAAAAGATAAAGAAGATACTGAATGAAGTAAGCTGTGACACTCTACCTGGGAATAGCACCTAATTTTAAGGGTATACTCTGATAGTTTTGTAAATAAATAGTGCATATGTCATAAGAAATTTCAATTATGTCAAACGGATCAGAGAGCAAGCCAGGAATAGTAGTATGTAACTCTCATTGAATCTGTTAGTTCCCAAAATCTTAAGTCTATCCATGGAGGATAGTGATTTCAACTACACAAAGACAGCTTTGCATACTTAATAGTGCCAAATGAAATCATTGTGATACAGTAAATTATTATGCCTGACTAGTAAAGAGTAAAACCTTTTAATAACTTAATAATCAGTGGTTTGGATTCATTTCTTTATCACTAACTATAGCAATCAAGTATTTGCTTCATTAAAGCATTTTTTTAGTGTAAATAATAACATAACTCTCTTAAAGAATGAAAGACATCAATTAGCTCCATGTATCTTTAGGGTTATTTGTAAACTCTGAATCAAAATTTTAGAATTGACAGTAGCTTACTTGCAAGCTGACATGCATGCTATCATGAAAGTTATAAAATTTGCTTTATGGACCATTTGGTGAGTACTTCAATATCCCTGCAGACCATGCATAGGAAAGCACTGCATTATCAAGATCAAACTATTCTACTTCTACATCATTTGTACTGAAGAAATGCTAGAGGGCCACTACAGTATCAAACCTCGGGCATTTCACAAAATTCTGGGGTAGTTTCAATCCCTTCTGTACAGCTTGGGTCATTTTCCTGTTTATTCTCTGCAGTGTGTTGATTCATTTCATTATTCATATTTATTTTCTCTGCTTCACAGTCATTAGCTTGATTAGGAGGTTGCCCTGAATCAGACTGATTGCAGCTCATTTTGTCAGCATCAGGCTCCTCTATACATTCTTCTTCATCGACATTTGACTGCTTGAAGATTTCTTGCTTCTGCTCTTCTTCTTCATGTTTCTCATTAACTTTTCCATTTTCAGGCTGGGTTATATTTTCTTCTTTTTCACCACAGTTCTCTTTACCAGCTTCAGCTATAATTTTGGTTTTCAGTCCTTCCCTAGAAATCTCTGTGTCCTTGCATTTCTCACCATCTTCAGGGTGCTCTTCAGGAGACCCTCCTCTGCTTACATCTGCAGCAGCCTCCTGGACTTCATTAGGCAGGATGCATGCTTGCATCCCTGTGTCCTCATCTACTTCACTGCCATCAGTAACTCTATTATTAGTCTGATGTTTGATTTCAGCCCTATTTGAAATAGATTTCTTGTGAAGGAAATTCAGATACTTTTGTTTACTGACAGTGATAGGAACAGACTTGGTCAGTTCAGTTTGGTCACATGTACTCTGAGTCAAGTTGAAGACAGAGTGAAGCATGAAAGAAAAGCAGAACATAGTAAAAGAAAACAGGAAATAAAGGAAACTAGAATGTACTAGTTAAATCTATTAAGTCTATTCTTGAAAGATTCGGAAAACTTAATAATGCAAAATTTGCAATGTAAGCAGCCTTGTAAAAATCAAAGTGGGACAAAACCACCTAATGCAACTGAAATGAAGATCAGTATTTCCCCAAACTCTGTGCATCATTAATTTTAAATCAGTATGTAATATAAAAGTAGTCTCTCAGTTGCAGACTCATGTTTAAAAAGCTATTTTTTTATTTCTCCACATATGCTAGGATGCTGAATATTTCATCTTCCACCTGTAGGACACAGAAACTTTAAATTTTGGGGATTTGGGTTTTTTTTTTGTGTGTTTGGTTTGTTGGGTTTCTTTTAAACCACTAGAAGTTGAGTATATCATATCCTGCTGTAGGATACTGTCGTTTAAATAAAACCAGCTAAATGACATAGAATACCAAATAGAAAACAAAAACTTTTCCTAAGTAGTATTCTGTGTACTATGGTTACATAATTAACTTACCGATGGTTTCAAAAACGTCTCTCTTGAACACTGTTTCTGCAATGCATGAAGTTTTTCCTGCAGGTATTGATTTTTGAAGTGTAAATCTTCTATAACAGAGTCTCGTGGGATTGCTTGCAGTGTTCTACATCAAAAAATGAATCAAGCCAAAACAAATAGAAAAACACCCCTTAATGTAAAAGCATTGTGAAATTCTGGATTTCTACACCGGATTTTCCCGATGTTTCTAAGCTAGTTATTCTGAATCAACATTGGCCATATTTCAACTAATCCTAATGAATGGAAGATACTTGCTTTGGCAAAAGGAATCCACTCTTTTCAGATGTATACAGTTTCTATTACTCAGGTACATTATCCACTGTGATAGTGGACAACTGGTTAAGCACTTCCTAACTGCACTTAGCAGTTCCAGTAACTTTCACCAACTCTAAACTGCAGTTAATTTTTTTCACAATACAAGCCATATGTTTTTCATATTATTTAGCTTTTTAGAATAATGAGCCAATGCTGCATATTCTCTGAACATGCACAACTGCTCCCAAATACTTTTAAGTTTGCTCATCATGGACTCTAAGAAGAAATTTTAAAATTCCTATTTCTTTCTTCTTTCTTGAATTACAGTTTGCTTATTAGAAACTATCTCATTCCACAAATTTTTTTACTAATTTAGACTTCTCACATTTTATATTCTTTTAAAAAGTCTCCCACCTCAAGTGTGCAACTTCATTTTCTAACTCTAGATTCCGTTTTCTTAGTTCTTCCACTTCTCTTTCAGTTTCTGTGGCTCTTACTCCAACAACACGGTCAACAGTAACACCAGTAGTTTTCAGTTTCTTCTGCAGAGCAACTTTCTCTTTTTCACTCCTGCAACATCCAGTAAATTTACATTTTAAAGCTTATTTGCTAAACTGCTCTCTTAAATAGAAAATATTTTCTGTCTTAAAGAATCACATTTGCATTTTATCTGCCAACTGAACCACACCCCCTTTTCTATTTAATAAGGTTACTGTATAGACACTAAAGCCTTACCAAAATCTCAACTCAAAGCCCAAAAAAAACCAATGGACGTTAAGTCAGTATCATGCCCGTCATAAACCACTTGTTATTCTTGCCTTGTTCTATGTGAAATTCAGGCAAGGCTTGCTAAGAATAAGAGCCATTTTGAAGCAGTTTCAAATCACAATTTACAAACAGCTACAATCACCACCACCACATCTTCTATCAGTAAAATCTTGCCATTACTTCACTGAAGTAAACATCTGCAGAGCATATGGACATATGGTTGTTTCCTGAAAAGGCTTCCACCTCACACTCCTAGAACTGTCATTACTGCAGTAACACTGCAAGTATCCAGTCCTAGCAACCTGATTAAATAACACCACTGTGAGAAACAGACTGTCTTGATAAAGCTGTTATTTCCTTTATGAGAATCATAGAATGCCAAACCAGGAAGCTTAATAAAGGACTTAATTAATTTTATCTCAGGACACTTTCTTCAAATGAAGGTAGTTGGCTTCCAAAAGGGAAAGGGTACTAGAAGAGTCAGCAGCCTGCTGCTTGAAAATTAACTAATCCTTTTAGTCTCAACAGCAGTGTCAAATTCTCGCCATCAATCTTATAAACGTAACAAACTGCAATAATTACTGTATGTCAAACATGTCTGGATTTCTCTTATGTCATTATTTTGTAGCTGAATCAATTAAAACCAACTCACTTGGTATAAATTTCCTTCAATGTATTCAACTGTTTGGATAAAGCATCTGCTTCTTTTTCCTTTTCCCTCAGTTTGTTCCGCAATCCTTCCATTTTGATTTGCCATTTTTTACCTTCATCCCATCTAATTATTTCCTCCTTGGATGTCTGTGAAGAACATAAAGAGATTCTGTATTCCCCTTTGATTTCTTCTCTTACAGCAAAACAAGCAAACACATTAGAAAACTAAGAATGATATATTCTTCATTTATCAGATCAAACCAGGAAGCCATAGCAGGCATATTTTATTTGCCATAGTTAAGTAGCAGGTTCAGCTGGATACATTGCTGTGATTGGTGGATAAAGCTACTGCAGTTGATTGCTCCTACCAAATTTGTACTTGGATTTTAATATTCATTTTACAAAAAAATAAGTGAAGCATTTCATGAAATTAGAGGTGCTACTGCAATGTGTCCTTTTACTTCAAATTACACATTAGATTTAAGACAAAGTAGGTTTTTTGTATGGCAATTTACAACAGATCTGTCTTCTACAACTCACCAAGGGCTTGCTTGCCCCTGCTGCAGAACTTTTTTTTTTCCTACAAGAAATGTAATCTCTACTTAGAGTTAATAAGTCAGTAACTATAAATTATACATTGGTTAAAACCTGAACCAATAGAATCACAAATGGCTACTGAAAAATCACAGTCAATATTCCTGTACGAAATTTTTGGTTTGGTTTGGGGTTTTCTTTGTTTATTTTTAGTTGGAATTTTTCTTTCTCTGGTTATTCCCTGTACTTCATTTTCTGGTTTTGTTCTAAACAGTTGCTGCTATGAAGCGATGGAATGAAAGGAAAATCATGGAAAAAAGGAAAAATGCATGCCAAATCTGAGAAAAATACCTCAAGACACAAAGCAACAGGTATTTAAAACATTTCAAATTAATTGAAAGCATACGTGCAGTTGTAGAGTAATATTTCACATCATACATCAATAGTCTCTCATTACACAAGTATAATATAATATTCCAGCATACTTAATAACTAATATGAGCAGCCACTAATTAGTTACTGACATAGTAACCAGCAAGAAACCAGCAAAAAACTTATAAATTAACATAAATTAATTAATTAACTCTAATCACTCAGACTTCTTGTATGTGAAGATCCCAATTGTCAAGAACAATCACTTATAGAGACACCATCCCTTTTAAGATTCACTTTTTTGCTCCTCAGTATTTTATGCTTTTACTATTGCATTGATTTCACAAAAGACATTTGGCAGAACTCATGTAATCAATTTCACCGCTACCTAAAAAAATCTTAGTTTTCTGAGATTTTGTAGAATTAAACATCCATTAGAAAAAGGCAGGAAAACATTAAGATACTAAGTAACAAGAGCAGTAACAAAGAGCATGGGAAACATGAGAAGTTGCAGCCATGAAACTGCTTTTTTTTAATCAAGTTTGGCTGGTAGGTTTTAGAAGAAATAGGGAGAGGTGAACAACCTTGACCTCAGCTGATCAGCTCTTTCAAAGCCATGATATAAATATCACATACCTTGTCCTCTCTTAGACCCTTTTTTTCTGTTTCTTCACACTTTTTCTCAAGTTCACTTTCCAACTTTTTAATTTTTTTTTGAAGCACATCTATCAGATTTTGTTCATCTGCTTTGCTCTGAAAAATTACAAATTTTTACAGCTTCAAGTTTAGTGACTACTGAGATTTTTTTCTCCAAGCAAAAAATAAGGATTTTTATTCCAAATTGTTAAAATTAGTTTAAAACCTAAATGATATTTTTAAAATTATCTTTAAATTATTAAAATATTGGAATGTAACTTTTCCCTCTGAATTGAATAATCAGCAGCAAGTAACTGAATTTTAAAAAATAGATAGATGACTCTTTCGTAAATCCTTTATTTTTCTTCTAAAAGGAGAAATAAGGAGAGCCAGGAAGAAGACAAAATATCATTTTTCCAAGAAGCTATGAAAGTGGTTATTCAACTCCTCAGACTCTTTCAAACATATTTCAAGAAGTACATAATTTCTTTTTTTTTTTTAGCTGAGGCAAAGAAACAAGCTAACAGCTTACATGTAATCTGGCTGATTAGGAAAAAAAATAAATTTTTTAATCAAGTATAAGATACTTAAATCTTTCATCCCTCCAGACCAGTTCATCTATACAGAAACTTGACCAAGATCAAACATACTTTGAAAAGTCACTTCTACCTGAATGCTACTGCTTAGCCTCCTAATCCGGTTCTTCAGTTCTTCATTTTCTTTGTCTATTTCCTTTTTTTCCCTCAATATTTTAGCAAGTGCTTTTTCTTTCTTCTGAAACTCTTGGTTTAACTCATCCCTTTCATCAGATAACAAAGCTTCCTTGTTTTTACTTATTTTAAGGTTCTCTGTAAGTTTTGTAATCTGATTATTCAGTTCCTCTATCTGTGTCTGGAAGGAAACAAAAAAGTCAGCAAAGGCCCCAGTTCAGGTTGAAGTCCTTTTCCCTAACTGCTGTAAAACACAACAAAGCAGTACAATGGCATTACCTAGTACTCACCATAAGCCCCTTGGTTTCTCTGTCAACAATCTCCTGCACATTCATATATGCCTCTTTTTGTGACGCAGCAGAAATAATTTGCTGTTCAGCATTGGCAGTCATTTCTGCTCGGAGCTCTAGAAGTGCTCTACTCAAAGCCTGAAAATAATTAATTCAAGTTTTTTTGTAAGTGAAGATGCTGCTACAAAACAAGAAAAGGCAGTTATATTTTACTCTGACATGTTATGCAGTTATATTGTATCTCCTGCTCAGCTATACAAAGAATTCTTAAGCATTATGAAAAATTTAGTCGTTAAGTGACATAGAGATTAATTTTTGTTGACTAACTTTGTGCTGGTTCTCTTTTATGGCTAACTGCCTCTTCAACTGTTCCACCAGGTTTTTCATTGTTGCTGTGGGCGCTCTATTATTTGCTTCTTTTTGGACCTCTAGTTCAGCTTTAACATTTGCCAATTCCTTCTCCTTCTGAGATAATATGTTCCTCAGTTCATTTGCTTCTTCTTTGATTTGTTCCACATCAACTGTGTGCTTTTCTTGAAGCCTAATAAAAAAATAAGCATGAATAAGGTACAGTGTAATAATTAAGTTAGCAAACTCTAAATAAATCACAAAGGACACAACAACAACAACAGCAATTATTATTATTATTATTATTATTATTATTATTATTATTATTATTATTATTATTATTATTATTATTACTACTACTACTATTATTATTATTACTATTATTAAAGAAAAAGACACTTGGATTTGGAAACAGCAAAGAAAGACTGACTCAACAAAGGCAGCCCCCATTTAATAAGAGAATTATTCATGAAGGTCAGCAAAATTACATTAGAGCGTTGTTAATTTGTATTCCTGGCCCTTACAGGTAAAGAAAGCATCATATTTTTTTTCCTTTTAAACATGGGTTAAACTTTCATGAGTTTAAACTTGCTCAGCAGTAAACCCAAATGGATGTGTCATGGGGAGAAAAATGACAGAACACAAGCCAGCAAGTAATGCAGTACCTTAAACACAACTTTCTTTTTCATTAAATGGCACAAAGCTTACAACTAAACAGCATTTTTCCAAGCCACAGTATTAGCCCCAGTGAAGGGCTAGAGATTAAAAATAACTCACAAATGCCAACTATACTAATGCATTTGAGATTTTTTTTTCAGCTAAATCCTAAAGTCAGCAAAAACACGTTCATTTTGATAGATCAGTCCTGAAGCAGCAATACATAATTGACTTGAACCACTCCAATGTGCCTTATATTAATAGTTAAAAAACTTACTGGGCTCTGATTGTCTCAAACTCATTGATTTTCAATATAGTGATTTGTTTTTGTTTCTCCAAATCAGATGATGTTTTCTTTAATTTTCCAACAAGTGAAGCAAGAGAATTATCCTGTTCTGCTACAGTTTGCTCTAAGTGATGAAAATATTTGCTGTTGGATAGGGACATAGAAGTCTTTTTCCCTAATTCCTGTAAAACACAACAAATGCAAATGATAAACATTTTAAGCTTTAAGCAAAATATTAGCATTAGTGATGCATTTTTAACTCATTCCTGAATATAATCAAGAATTAATAGCTACCATTTATTTACTGGGATGTGATTCTTAGTTCACAGAGAAATGGGTCAGGCTGGTTTGAAAAGAGCTTTGTACATCTAATGATCAACAGAATACAGCAGAATACAAGCTTCACCTTATCATAAGGGGCAGAGAGGAATTTTGAATTGAAATGGACTAGCTTAATATAACCACACATTGAATGAGAAGAATACAAAGCAATATATAACTTCCTCCCCTAGAATTCTCTATAAATTAGAATGATATGCAAAGGGCCCATATATACTGAGGTCGTAACTCTGTTTTGTTACAGTTGACTTCTAATGCCTCTCATGTGAAATCTCTCAAAAACAATGCAACAATTATAAATCAATCACCATTTTATTTTTCCTGTCACCTGTTATTACTCACTTTTGACTGCCAAACTGTTTTTTCCAGCAACAAAGCAAAAAATATAGGAACAACTTCACAAATTCTACAAATACACGACTCACCAAAGCAGCCGCTTTGAAGTTATTAAGGGAATTTTCAGTGTACAAATCTAACTTCTGGTGTAGAATTCTTAGGTCTTCCTCATGCTTCTTTGCTATTTCCTCTTGTTCCTGGTAGTTCAAAATAAAACTCTAGTGATGGACATTATCACAGAAAGTTATGAAACTGCAGTGCCTTCACGTTGTTTGCTCACTCATTGCTCAATAATGCTCCCCAGATTTTCCTCTAATTCTGCAAGTTTTTAAATTCTTTTCTTCTAACTATAATAAATTATTTTCTTTTTTCCTTTTTACACTATTGGGGGAAAAACATCAACTCTTGGAGTTTTAAACTAAGTAGCAAGTAGTGTGGTGTAACAGCACAGAAGCTGAAGAACAAAACAGTTGGTGCTGGTCTTCACCAACTGTGACTATCAGTACGGATAGTAATTTCCATACCAGGTACATTTTGAGTTTAGGTACCTTGGAATATAGTGTGATCCCATGGATGGAATGCTAGCACACAGAGCACAACAGGCTCATTTTAAGACTGCATCTTCTGGGTGTTTTCCAAACAAAACCCCTTGATTTCTCCCAAAAGAAATAGCTCCATGTGTTAACCAAAGTACACTAAGTGAAGATGATAAAATCTGCTTTGGAAATGTGCTTCTGATCTAAAACCAATGCATGTTTGGTCTTGAAGTACCTCTTTGACAAAACATTTATGTTTTAAAATACACTTTATGGATATAAAGAAAAAACAATATGAATTATACTTAAATAATATAAAGTATTCTTAGATACACTTTTTATGCTTTTAAAAAATGCTTTTGTTTAAAATATGCTTTAAGAACAATGTTACACATAAATGTATGTCTTTCTTGTACTTCTGAAATTCACTGCCAATGCAATCCAGAGATTTGCTGCAAATACTGAAAAATCCCAAAGAAATATACAAAATAGACTGAGACCACTTCAGCAGAAATTTAATTTTCTTCATGTCACACTACTTTAAATCCTAGACAGACATTATATACATAGCCTCTTGACTAAGTAAACTTACATTTCTAAAAAGCAAAAAAATTCTATATGAACTTTCAACCTATAAAGTAAGTAATTGTCTCTGTTCTGTGTGAGATCAGAAACTTTTATTTTTAGATTTCACTAGCAAGGAGAAAAAAAGAATCAACTAAAACAACTTGAAAATGGAAGAAATTTCAGAAAAAAGGTTTAACTACCTCTCTTGCTTTGGCAAGCATATATTGGTATCTTTTTAACACTTCCTCCTTTTGATTTAATCTTGCTTGCATATTTGCAATGGTTTGATGAGCAATTTTAATGGCATGATGGTACTCTGGGTCATCTTCTTGTTTGCTTAATTCAGAAATTATTTTCTCTCCTGATGTTGCAGGTAATCGAAGTCTTAATTCATTTATAACTTTGTCTCTTGATATAACATTTTGTTCAGCTTTCCACAGAGCCGTCTCCTTTTCTTCTAATTTCTATAACAAAAGGCAATTTCTGCATTTCCAGAATTCAAACACTGCAAAAAGATCTCACTTTTCAAGAAATGTACCAGAAAGATTTCTCTAAATATACTTATAAACACAAAACACTTTGTCCTGGGATCTGTCTGTATGGGATTACTATTAGATTAAAATGTCCTAGAATATCATTACTATGTATCATTATTATGTATTATTTGCTTGGCACATGACACTCAAACAACTCCTTTTGTCCTACCAAATGAAGAAGCTGGTGTTTTACAAATTATTTAGGAACCACAAAGTCTCTTGTGTAGCAGAGTAGCAATTTAACAACCCAAGATAAAAGTATTTTGTAGCACTTGCTAAACTTAACTATGCATAGTCAACTGAATTTTGTACAGCAAGACTAAATGTATTAATAAAACATTATAAAATTCTAAAGACTAAATGGATTAATAAAACCTACTAAATGGATTAATAAAAACATTATAAAATTCTCCTGTATGATTTTTTCCAATGGAAAAAATATTTCATTTTACTCATGGTATGATTATATTATTTACATTTTCTGAGTGTTAAGCATGTCTAAATGACATTTTAAAAAGGATATTTTTCATGGGAAAAAAAAGTAAAGGCATATGGAAACACAAACTTTGTCACGTTGAATTATAATTTATACATTAAATTACCTCTTCCAGTGATCTGCAGGTTGCCCTAGTTTCCAGTATTGTTCGAATATATTCCTGTATCTTTCTTAAAGCCAACTCAAGTTGTTGTGGGATTGGCAAACTGGGGTCTGGAACTGAGCCTGTAGCATCTTCAAACTGCACAGAAAGATTCATATTTATGTAATCTGACAGCTCTGAAAAACATGCTTATGTGCCTACTTTTAGTGCATGTACCTTTAAAGCTGTGCTAAGTATTTCAGTTTGTTGATGGTCATACTGGTCTAACTGGCGCTGCAGTTCTACTTCTCTCTGGTCCCAAGCCATTTGCCTTTCTTCATGAAACTGTAACAAATGTTTGATAGAGGTAGTTTATTTATTGAAGGCAATGGGAATTTTATAGAAAACTTCAACTGAAAAAAGAGTTACCAAAAAGTAAAACATTCAAATAAGCTATTAAAACGATTATAAACCTAAGATATAAACACCTGTGTTAAAAAGCTATTAGAAAATCAATTAGTAAAATAAGGAATAGTATATTTTTTCAATAGCATGCAGGAATATATACCTTGTTCTGCTGTACAATTTCTTCTTCCAGGTTACTGATTGTACATTCATATTCAGAAATTATATTACGCAAATACTTCACCTCTTCTTTTTGCTTGACTAATTCTCGACTGAGTTTAAGTTCCTGCAGATGGAGTTCCTCCATTTTCATGTGCCATACAATTACCTTGCAATGAATAACACACAATATATTATAATTTACCACAGGCCAACTAGATTTGGCTTCACTCGTTGGCTTTGAGGCAGGATGGAACTTCTCAAACTAACTGGAAGACACATGCTCTGCCTTTTTAAGCTTCTTTGCTTGTCTTGAGAGAGGAAGCATGACAAGAGTATGAAACAGCAAGGGGAATGACTGATAAGTGCAGCAGCCAACTGGAGAGGCAACAGGTTTCCCTTACACTGACAAAAGTGCATTGCAAACAATTTTCAAATGATTGAAGTTATACCTTATGTATCTGTCCAGACTGAACAAAAAAAAAAGTATGCAAGAAGTTTGGTTTGTATTTTCTAAAAGAGCAAGAGAATTCAAAATCATTAAAAACTGTATGTATTCAAAAAAATGTACATGTACTAAAAATAACAGATATACTTTTGTCAAAATGCTCTAGAAAAATATTTGAAAACTGACTTAAAACTATAACATGCCCAGAGCATTACAAGCATTGCTTACATGCAGACAACTTTAGTCAAAACAGATAGAACCATAATATCTAACATACAGTGATCTTGAAGAGAAGTGAGAAAACATTCTTAAGATTTCAGGGCGGCATTGCTTACAGTTGCAAAATAAACTTAAGCAAAATTTACATAAGCATAGTAACATTTCTAACCATACTGTCTAAATTACTGCCTCTGGATTTTTTTAAAAAACACATGGATCTGAAGTGAAGATTTCACTGCAAGCTTATGGGACAAAACTTCAGAATGCTAGTTTGTATTTCATTTATTTCATTATTTAATTAGATTCATAATTTAATTCAATTTAATATAACTGCAATTATAGTTAGCATCTAGTTCCTATGTGCCTTAATTGGGCACAAAAGCAGATAATTAGTATATATACCTCCACTGACTTTGACAGAAAACAAAATATGACAATTCCCATATTCTAACAGTGTATTTTGAAATCAGTAAGTTTTACATTAAAACATATATTTAGAAAACAAACTAAACTGAAACTAAATTTAAATGCAGATCAGATAAGCAAAGCTATTCAAAGCTATAAAATCACAAACCTTTTGAGCTCCTCTGCTATCCTTCAATGCGCTTACTAATTCTTCTAAACTTTTCAGTTTCAACTCCAGCTCTAAAGCTCTGTTTTCTGCATTTCTACGCTCCTGCTGGGCATACTGAACTTCTTCCAAGATCTTCAGTTTGTCATTCTGTAGCTGAATCATTGTTTTAGAGAATTTTTCTTGCTGTGCTAAAGGCAGAGCACCACTAAACTGTCGCCGCAAAGACTGAACTGTCTGTTGGAGATGTTTGGCTCTATTTCTTCCTTCAAGTCGGGCAAAATATAAGGCTTGATCTCTCTCATCAAGCTTCTGCTCCAAACGTAGATTATGGATCTCCATCTTCTGGAGTTTCAACTTAAACTTCTCCAACTGGTCTACAGCAACAGATTGACTACCTTGAAGAGCTACAATATCTTGATGCAGTTTTGCAATAATTGCTTTTTCATCTGACTGTGCCTAAGAACAAAATTGATAGAACAAATTTATTTTTCATTTTAATGCAGAATATGTTAACCCAGTTTATACATAAACAAAAACAAGCTATTTTTAATATATATGTGTTATATATTGTGTGTATTATTCCACAGAGAAGAGTAAGAATCAGCCTCTAACAGGCTTTTAATTTTTCCACTATTGCTTCTACAGCCACATTTTAGAAGTACACCTTTTCAGATACTTATCTTAAGAATGGTGTCTTTCCAAAATACCAGAAACTGAGGAAGAAATATGTACCTAAACTTAGAAAATATGATAATGTTAAACCTGACACAAGTATTGGATTTAAGGTCTCAAACCATTTTATAATGTGAAACCAAATTCCAATAAATTGTTTTAGCTAACAACAAAACAGTAAACCTGTTGCAAACCTTCAATATTTACAAGTACTTTCTTGCTTGTGAAAAATGATCAGACTTTCCTCACCATGAGTTTTTCCTTGACCATGAGCTATTGATGATACAAGAATGAATATTATGTAAACAATATGGAAAAAGGTCAGCATCTGTAATAGCTGCACAGCTAGAATGCAGTAAATAGAGAAGGGAATAATTAATGTAATATGGAACTTTTGAAAGGGTATGGGCACTACAAGGACTAGCTTGCTAAGATTCTTCTGAAATACTTTTGATGTTTTCTAATTCATTGCAAAATTACTTCATTTCTTCTCACTCCAGGGAAAAAAGAATCCAAAGTGCAGTTTTAATAAAGGTTAAATTTTACCTGATAATCTAAAATTTGCATTCTAAGATATTCCACTTCTTTATCTCTGTATTGCTGGCGTGCCTCCAGAGCTTCAACTTGTGTTTGTGCTACATCAGACAGTTCTCTTAACCTTCCAGGGAAAACAAGAGTATTGTGTCACTTGAAACCAGTGAATAACCTATTATGTTTTTCTACATAGAAGATACTAAGAAAAGTTATGTTTCCTCATATCAAAACATATTTGGATTTCATTCATTTCAGCATACTCTTCTCTACTACTTAAGAGTTCTGTTTAAGAAAATTCTTCTGTGTTGCCTCTCAACTTTTTCACAGGACATTTTCTTATACACTATACAGAAGTTTACTAGCAGTAACCTATTCGAGGAAAATAATGACATGGGTTTTTTACCTGACCTAATCATCTCTGTCCTCTATTTCTCTCCTACTTCAGGATATAAATACTCAACATTTTATAAATGCTCAAAACATTTCATTCTCAATTCCCTTCTCTGCTTCCCCAAATTTAATAACTTACTTGCAGTGCCAAAAATCACTGCAAGTATCCCAATAGATTTTTCTGGTTTAGGCATATAACAGGATTACATTAATTACTCAAAGACAAATGTTCATACCAACATAGCTAAAAAGCTCCAATTTCTGCAAAGTTAATCTCTTCTAAGTAAATGGAAATCCTCCCTCCTATGGTACCTTAATGTTTGAGATATGAGTCTTTCAAAGAAAGAACTGCTTTCCAATTAGTTCTACGAGATTTTCATATACAGAACGGGGGTTGTGGCACAGAAACAAAATCAACTTTAATTAGTGTAAAAATACTAGTATAAGTATGTACTTGCATGCTTACCCTATCTATCCCAGCCAGCACTTAATTCCTTGTTCAAATTAAAGTGAAACAAATTGCATTCTTTATAGTCAGGAATTAAATGTTTCATTTTCAACACTAAATTTGGCATGTATATATGCATTGAAAACTGCATGTAAGTCATACACAAGTAGTGTATCATGTAAGGCTAGTATGCCCGAATTTTCACACATTTCTGAACCTACTTAATTCAAAATTTGTAAATGCAAGACTTACTTTGATACTTCAATCTTGAGCTCCATCTCACGCTTCTCTAGGTCCATAATTTGTCGTCTATCTGCATCACTTACTGCCTTACTTACACTCTTTGACAGTTCATCCCTTAATTCCTGTTCCACTTTCTGTGCCTCAAGATTGATTTTGGTGAGCTTAAAAAAATCAAAACCAAAAACAAACGAACAAAATGGTATCCTAAGCACATAACTGCTCAAACTCAGCAATGAAATAGGAGCACCAAAAGTATTTTTTCTTTTTCATTACAATTTTTCATTACAAAACACAGTTAAACTGTGATGAGGTTGTGTTCAAAAACCAGTTTCCCTTACTCTCTGCTTAAACATCTTTTTTGTTTGCAGGATTTCATGCACATAGCAATGGATACACAGTTTGGCACAGAAAAGGATTCTAAACTAAATACAATTTTTATTAGTGAATTTTCTTAAAACGATTACTGCAACTTGCTCCTAAACTAAAATGAAAAATAAAAACAAATTTTAAAAAAAGACTTTAAACACTTTGGGAAATGAACAGTCCTATATATTTATATACTGTCTTTTACTGTCTTACTCTCCTCAGAATGGAGGAAGACCATCAGACCTAAAGTATAAAACTATCACAAGACAAATAATATATACAAAAAAGAATATGAAAAATGTGACACTAGGGTGCATCACCTAAAGCATTCCTTATAGAAATAAAATAACTCATCCCATCAGAAAAGCTTCAGCGATGCTGCTGCTGAAAAGCTTTATACACTTTCAGTTACTCCATCTCCCAGATTAAATCAAATCAAAACAATGTAACAAACATAACTAAAACAACAGAGAAACAGGGAGTCACCCAACAGCAATCTAAAATAGACTACACTCTAGCAAAGGACAAGGAGTGGAAATTAATACAATCTATCTTCATTCCTATCAATTATTCTCTTTCAGCCCTTGTGCTTAAATTATAGACCAGTAGTGTCACAAGAACAAATCTGTACAATTGCTATAAATAAATTTATTGTAGTAACTATAATAAAGTCTCCTGCTAGCAAAAAATAAATTTCTATAAAAAATTCAAAAATGAACAGTGCAGATGAAAAAACCTAACAAGTTTAAGACCGATAGGCCAGGAATACTGAGCTTCATTAGCTTCAATGGCACATGACTTCTATTTCTGTACTATAGACAATGTGTGGCATAGGATGTAGCCAGTCTGTAAAAGAATCACAACACTATCATTTGCACAAGTGATGTAAAGTTCTAACCTTTTTTTGAATAATTGGTAATTATAATGAAAAAATTATAAGGAAAAGAGATCATATGGATTAGACAAAACAAATAACAAGGTTGAAACAGACTTTTTTCTTGCAGTCCACTGACAAAACTAGGAAACTATCTGTCAAGATGCTCATCATGTGTTGTATTATCAACTAAATTTTAAAATAAACTACTGACAAAATAATTAGTTCTATTTTTACCAATGTCTCTCATATGCAAAATTGCAGCTCTTAAAGGCTACAAAACCATGTTTTGCATCATAAGTTTATTTATACACTTAATTTATTGACACAAATTGATATAAATAATTTTTGAAAAGCTCAAAAATATGTTTTTAAGATGTATCAAATTAGGTTGCTAAATCTCAGCAGATTTACCTCAGCAAATTTTGTTTCCAATTCAAAATTACGTTCTTCTATTTGCTTTACAGTACTCCTTAAGTGTTCATACATGCGTTGTGAATGCTCTGCTCTCTGTCTTTCATTTAGCTCCTTCATTTCCAACATTGTGATTTTCTTAGAAATGGACAAAATCTCATTGTTGGTTATTGCTTTTGTGACGTTGTCCATGGCATTGTCATCCCCTACAAGAAAAAATATTTAAATTTAGACATACACAAACTGATTCAACTATGAAAATTATTTCCACCATGAAACCAAAAAGGAGTTTTGCTTTATCTGTGTCAAGTAAACTTTAACATCTGTGCATCTGGATGCATGGTTATCTTGCCTTACTTCATGTTTAAAAAGTACGTAATTTGAATAAAATACTACTACCAATTATGAATGCATGTATTTGCAACCATGGTTACTGAGACTGATAGCTATTTTTAATGTAGTCTTTCACCTTATGCTTAATACAACTGGCAAACCTTCAGGAAATTTAATTTAAAATCTGTAGAAGAAACAGGGCTGAATAATGGGAATGAAATCTACACAAAGAAACCCCACCCATTAGGAAAGAATACTTTGTTACAAGGCATGAAACCAGCAAAATGAACTCAACTGTCTTAACAAACTCTGAAACACCATGACTGACAATCAAGTTAGACAATATTAAGAAAAAAAAAATCAGGTGATGTTGCATTAAAAGCTTTTAAACTCTTGACTCAATAACCTAAGAAAGTCAAAGTGGAAGAGTTTCATTAGAAAAATACTGAACTTGCTTTTAGTGAAATGAAACTTACAAACAAAAAAAATTCAGCACGAAAATGGACATCACTACTGAAAGACATAAAATAATTATGATTTTTTTTATTTTTATTATTTTAAGACACATCTATTTTATAATATTTTAAAGTATTACTTTTATACAGGATATACCATTTGGTGTTTAATGTTGCAATATAACTTTCATACTTGCCCAGTTTAGTCATCTGCTCCCAAGCTTGTTCTACAGTGTGAAGTTTTTCTTTTGTGATCTCCAGTTCCTTATTCAGTGCAGTTATCTGTGCTTTCAAGGATTCATTCTCACGCTATATGACAGAAAAGTTACAACAGAACAGCAAACTATTTCATTGTAGCAGATTTCATCTTTAGTATCTACGAAATCTTTTAGATTAACAGACTTTACTTTTGTGTGACCTATAAGCTACATATATAGCAACAGAAGACTGTATGTTGTAAAGTGTAATATGCTTGTCAAGTGTAAAAATACTAGTCTTTGTCCTCTGTATCTTCCTGTCACAGCTAGTCAATAGTGTGAGTATTTATTACCAGCAACTGTGATTCCTACAGTGGCTAGAATTAGATGAGAAAATCTTTGTCATACTGAGCACCTCATTAGCAGTGGGAAAGAAATACTTCTGGAGTACTTCATCCCACAAAGAATACTTCATCTTGCACACAAATACCTCTTTGAGACAGATCACATTTCTTTAGTTCTTTTAGGCATCTGACGCCAAATGTTACTTTTGTAAACGTTCCTTCACTACTCCAAATAGAAATACAAATTTCATTAACCAGTACAACAAATTAACCAAATACAAGTACATGAACCAGTAAAACAAATTGAATACTTCATAATAATTTTCAATTTTAGTTTTCTGGACACATTTTTAGTTGATATATTATTCTCTAGCTCTAGGAAGATGCTGAAATAGGTAATGCAAGTTTTCATATGCACAAAATTCCATAAAATAGACATAGGAGTCCTTCATTCTTTACCACCCGTGAAAAGTGAGAGGAAGTAACATATCTTTGAAGTAAACTTCACAGTTCTTGAGAAGAAACTCCTTTTTACTTCAGAATAAAAGTTTCACAAGAAGAGTTAAATATTTGCAGTACCTACAATATTTTGCAAGTACATTATGAACAATCTTTGGCATCTTTTATGAAGTGAAATTAAATGCTTTACTCTTTTTGGAACTAAACATTTCATTCCTGGGAAAGCTGGAAAGTAGTAAGAGCACATACTTTGAGAGTAAGCTTTCAAAGTGCTTACATTCATTCTACTTTCCTTATGACCTCCAAAACTGAAGATGATAGCAAACATTCCTCCTGCCTGTCTGATTTTAGTAATCAAAGAACTAAAAATAATTTCTGTGAGAACATATCCAAAGCTTAGTTTGAAGAGCAAACAAACAAATAAACAAAGAACCAAAAGGAAATGCGTTTCTGTCTGCCCATTTTTTCCTCTTAGGGTTAAAATGTAACACAAACATTACCTCCATGTGTTCCATGTTTGTTGTCCGTTGCACAAGCAAATTATCTTTTTGTAACATCTCTCTGTATTTAGCAGTTAATGCATTGTACTGCTTATTGGCCACTTCTAGCTCAGACAATGGCACACTATTGTCTAGCACTTTTTGCAGAACTGCAATCTTAAAGCAAGCCATTTCCTATGAAAATAATCAACACAATAGGTTACTAAGGTCACCTAGAAATTTAAACATAAAACTACTCCAAAACTACTCCATGTAAGAAGAATAATAATTGAGTGCTTTAGATATTAGTTTATTTTTCTAAATTATTGTTCATCTTCAAAAATCACCTGCAATACACATTGACAAAACTTCTCTGATATTCCAACTCTCTGGGTAATTTTATCAACAGTTGCCTCTCAAGGCACTGTCAAAACATATCTTGTAAAATGAATACAGGTCCTAGAAACTTGCAAGACCAAAAGGTAAGATTCAGTTTCATATGATGATCATAGAATCATAGAATGGTTTGGGTTGGAAGGGCACCTTGAAGATCATCTAGTTCCAAACCACTCTGCCATGGGCAGGGACACCTTCCACTACACCAGGTTGTTCAGAGCCCCATCTGACCTGGCCTTGAATGCTTTCAGGGAGAGGGCATTCACAACTTCTCTTGGCAACCTGTGCCAGTGCCTCACCACCCTCATAGCTAATAATTTCTTCGTTATATCTAATCTAAATCTACTCTCCTTCGGTTTGAAGCCCCTCCCCCTTGTCCTGTTACCATACACCATTGTGAAATGTCTCTCTCAATATTTCTTGTAGGCTCCCTCCAGATACTGGAAGGCCAGATTTAGGTCACCACAGAGGCTTCCTCATTTCCAGTCTGAATAATCTCAATTCTCTCAGCCTTTCCTCACAGCAGTCACACTGCTTTTGATGCAGCCCAGGATGTGTTTGGCTTTCCAAGCTGAAAGTGCACATGGCTGGGTCATGTCCAGCCTCCCATCCACCAGCACTCTCAAGTCCTTCTCAGCAGGGCTGCTCTCCATCTATTCATTCCCCAGTCTGGGTTGGTACCAGGGGTTGCCTGGACCCAAGTGCAGCACCTTGCACTGTGAATATGAGATTCACATGGACCCACATACTGAGCTTGTCCAGGTCACAGTACTTATATAAATACAAAGAATATTTCTACAAGATTTGTAACACCAATTAGAAAGCTTTTGGAAAGTGCATTCAAGAAACTAGTAATAACTACATTTAAAAATAAAGGGTATTTCTTTCCCAACTGTAAAAATAAAAAATGTGTGCTATTACTACCATAAACTATACCTTGAATCGCTGCAAGTTTCCAATCTTCCCTGTAACTGCAGTCTCCATATGTGTTATTTCACCCTTTAGTTTATCATTCTCTTTTCTGAGGTGCCGCTCCATTTCAAGTAAAGTGGTACACTGCCTTGTTAGTGATTTTTCATTAACTCGTAAAACAGTTATTTTTCTATTATTTTCTGCAAGTACTTTCTTTGTTTCATCAGAATCCATCTGAAGTGCATCGAGTAAATTCTGCAAAACATTTTTTTAACAAGAGCCTTGTACAGAAATATGGTAAAGCACAACTACATACAAGATTTCTTGTATATTTTTAAATCTAAATGGAAAAATTCCATTAATTTGTCTGAAATAATTTCTTTTTGCTAATAAAATATATACACAGACTCAAGATATGCTCAAACATACAGCATTCTAAGAAAAAGATGAATCTTCAAAACAAGTAGCTAAGTACATTTGACTGACCAACTGGAATTTTAATTAATGCTGACACTTTCAAAATTTAGAACAAGAATGGTTCTCTGCATTCACTGTCATCAGTCTTCCCATTTATACTAGAATAAAAAAAATGCATTGGAACAATTTTCTAAACAAAATAGAAGTCCTGTGGCTCCAAACAAACCCTAATAACCTCCTACTTTGAAGATAAAACCCGTACTTGTAAAGTAAAAAAACACAGGATTCCTCCCATAGTAACATCTATGTGTATGTGTGACACACGTGTTTGCATGCATGTGTAAAAGGATGAATTGTTTCCTGGTTTTCTGAAACACTGATTCATATACATTAACAGTTATATATAATGACACAACTGAAAGTAATAACCTTAATTCTTAGTGTAAACCAATGTGTTTTCAAAGGGCTTGTTTGCTTGCTCCTCCTCCCAACCAAACAGCCTGGGTAACAACTGCTGTTCAGAGAGCAGTGTGGCTGTAAAGAGTGTGTGTGTGAACAGAATACCTGCCTTAGAAGGCACTTCCTCAAAACTGATAATGTTGAAGAGAAAGATCACCATTAACCAGACTGAAGGGTAACCATAAAATTAGAGACTTCTTTATTTGAAGTTGTCAGCTTAAAAACTGGCATTAAAAAAGCATAAAAACTTCTAACAGCAAGGGCAGAAAGGGTTATAATGCAGCACTCATAACCTAGTTCAGCTTCAGAAGCCTCTCCACTGTCCCTGTATCTTCTACACATTTGTGAGTGACTCTTCCCTGGTGGACACCACACCTCAGCACTCCAGATAATGGTCTGGGGGTACTAAGTGCAACAATTAGGGACCCACACCTCATCAGGTGAGTGATGTGACCTCTTGGGGTGGTTTCTCACCAGTGTATGGATTAGCAGACTGCAGGAAGGCCAACAGGCACAGGCAAGACTGGAGCACCCCCATGCATACACAGCACCCTGGGACAGGCACAAGAGGTGTGTGTACATATTTTCCCCATCTAACAAACTAGAGTAGTGTATTAAAACCTCGGTTCTATGTCCTAAAATCTTTTTGAAAATTGAAAGTAACAAAATTACTTACAGAATATGCCTTTATCTTCATAGCATCTTCTTCTTTTTGCTCTTCTAGTTTTTTCATTTCCTTTTTAATATTTTCTGATTCTTTTTGCCAGCTTTCTTTTTGACTAAAACAGTACCAAATTTTAATTTATTATAATGAAAGAGATGATGATTTTTAAAACTGTAACTTCAAAAGCAATTCCAAAAATATTGCAAACCAAGGTACTTACTTTTAGCAGTAATATAATTTGAAAAGCACATAATAAATTGTAGATGGATTACTGAAAAACAATACCCTCTGTTTAGCCCACAGCCAGTTAAATGATGAAAATAATTCTTCAGTGTCTTATTTGTTCTTCAAACGTATATTACGTTTGCTTAAAGGATGTAATTTCCCACCACTGTTTTGTTATTTCAGTGAAAACCACACCCAAAACATAAAAAGATTCAGCTAATTCAGCTTCATTTGGCCCAAACTACTCTCCTCTGTTCATTTTTATTTATTTATTTGGGAGAAAAAAAAAAAACAAACTATGATCTTTCATACATGTCTAATAAGGAAGTTCCTATAGACAATATGGCACAGTTTAGGATAGTTTAAAAAATGGTTCATCAAGGATATTTTAGAAGTGGTATTTTCTTCCCAAAGAGGTATCTAAGTTTCTTAAATAATGGAGTAAAATGGAGGAGAATTAAAGAAAATTCTTTGAAAGTCAATTTAATGGGATGTCAAGTCAAAGAATCTCCTTCTGTAACTTCAATCTCTACCAGCTTTAGAGAAAAAAGCTTGAATCATCATTTTATCCCCATTGGATATTGGAGATATCTCACCTAGTAGTAAATGAGGCAGTATATTACAGCCTTCACTAAAAACTGTCTCTTTAATGCTTAAAAAAGAGATAACATTGTCTGGGAATCTTAACTGATTCAAAGAAGAAACAGAAATTTCTGAAAGGTTAAACCCTTATTACAGAAGCCATCTGGGTAACTGTTCATCCCAATCCAGAGAGTATCCAACTAAGAGTTTGTTAATTGAAAAATCCAAATTATCATATTCATCCCTATCCTCCCAACAGATGAAAACACTTTTTAAATTTTTTTGACCATAAGAATAATTTTATGGAATTTAGGTTCACTGAAGCATATAAAAGAACTAGGAGTCCAAAAGAAAAGCAACCACAAAATCCTGACAACCTGAAATTTTCAGAGATCTCTGACTGTATTTGGACAGCAGTTTGCTTTTTTCCCTCCCCTCCTCTCCACTCCCAAAAACCTATTAGAACCCATCCCTGAAAGCAAAAGAAAATGAGGCTAACAACCATCATACCAGGTTCTAGTAAGTGCAAGGTATCAGAAGCAGAAAGCACAATGAAATCCTCATGATAAAACATGCAAAATGAGAAGAGTCCAACAGAAGATGGTTTTGTTGGAGTTTCCTGAATCTCTACAGGACTAAAGAAAATGTATGGAGTCCATATCCAAACATGGCAGCACTTACAACATTAACCAAAGAAATTCAACACAACAGCAGATCTTGTTTCAAGACTGTTAAATATTTAGATAATTGAACTTTCATAATTCAGAAAAAAGAGCAATACCTTTGATATTCTTTATACAGCAAGCCTTGTTGATGACGAATCACTGCAAATTTTTGCTTGTAGTCCTCCACTGCATCTTCTAATTGTTTAAGCAACTTTTCTTTGTTTTCCAGTTCCTAGTTATTGTTTTCCAAATAAAAATACAAAAATTATTACTGTAAGTTTTAAACATGAAACTAGCAATTTAATCAAAATGGCAGTTCTTTGTGCTTTCATGATAGATGCTTCTGCCATGAACTGTGTGAACTATGAATATGAAATATGCATTTTCTTTAGAAGCAATAGATGAAAAAAATCCAATGAGTTTCAGCATTCACATTAATCGGTCTGAAAAAGAGCACAAAGCCTGCACTGCAGGTTTCAGCCCTCAAAGTTCAAAACACTATGACCTGTAGCTAGCTCACAAAGAAAACTAACTCAATGTCTTACTGGCAAGGGGCTTTTTCCTCTCATTTTCTCAAATAGTCTTCTACTTTATAAGCATACAGAGTTGAAAAATATTTTCTAATGAAAAAATAAAAAAAACTATCAAAGACAGAAAAAGATAAATTAACAATAATAAAAAGGTAACTTTCTTTTTTTACTCCAATTCTGAAATAGTTCTTCATTACTATATGCCTGTTTGCTATGCTTCTCATGGGAATCACTGGACTTGGTTTCAATATATTCATGCCTTTATTTACAATTGTCAATGTATTTTTGACAAATCACGGAATGAAAAATCATATAGTAAATTACTAGAGACCTTGGCTCTATAGGGAAAAACTGTTCAAGTAGGATTTGCACATGCAGACTCAGGTGTGGAATCCAGACAGCAGTAAGAGAGAGGTTCTCATAGAAAGAGTGTAACTTTGGAAGTAGAAGGAAGAGTGGGCAAATATTTAGATCAAAATTCAGATTTAAAACATAAAAAATCTGAATTGCTGTCCATTTAGTTAGCTATTACCTTTCAGGCTTACAGCACAGCACAATACTTACAACTTTAAATTACAGAATATCCCAAAGAGTTTAGTAGATGTTAGAACACCAAAATAATTTTGGAGACATCTTTCATGTCCACACATAGCATTCTACTGGACTTGAAAGGAATTAGATACATGTTACAAATACTCTTTATTTCAAGGAATATATGAGTTACCTGTGTAAGATGTATTAAATATTCATTCAGAGAATTAATTGTATTAACACTTGAAGGAGCCATTCCTTCTGGAAGATTCACTGTTTGGAAGACAATATTGGCACCTTCTGACTGATGTAGTAAGCAAATTTCATTTTTCATTTGTTCAATCTAAAGACAGGATACAAAATTCTCATAAAGAAGTAGCTCTTGCTATTAGATTAAAAAAAATGATGACAAATATACTGGTACATCAGTTGTTATTAACAACCTAATAATTTCACTTATATTCTAAAACACTCTAATACTCCTTAAAATATCCTTTAAAATGCTATGATTTCATAAATCAATAAATGCATAATAAATTAATCCAAATTTATCAAACTACTCCAGCAATCAGGGCAACTACACATATAATCACAGTTTTATTCCAATTGTTTAAAACATGGTGCATTCCTACTCCTTTAGTAAGATTAAGTTTTGGAAAGAATTATTGCATTGGTTATTTGATAGTTTTTTCTAAATAAATCTTTGCATTTTCATTTAATTTAAAAGCTTTCTGGTCTTCTAACACTATTTTAAAGGATTCGTTTATCACCAAAGCTGTGATAAAAAGCAAATTTAAATTTAGCTTCTTGTAAGATAATATTTCATTCATCATTCCTTCCCTGGAAGAACCATTGCACAGAATGAATTGTACAACTTAAAACAAGATATAGGACTTTAAAGAATGACTCATCATTTTAATCACTGAATTTCTGTTACATATTTATAAATAAAAAATGTAAGACTCCTGGTTTTTTTGAAGAAATAGATCTGTGAGCTTTTTTGGACACAGCTCTCCCCAGAAGACAGGCATGCTTGGTGTTTAACATGATGGAATATTGCAAGGATAAAGTAACATTAAGAGTAAGATCTGAAGTTAAAAAGGACAAATTAGTTGGTCCACTACATAAATTTCAGTTAGATTTGTACAATGACATTGCTCAATAAGCTGAATTCAGTGTCTTATAGATCATGTGGATTGTTCTAAATTATCAGAACAGTCACTTTTGAAGTTGGAAATAAATTATATAAAATAAACTATATACCTTTTCATTGGCACTTGCCAGCTGATTAGACAAACTTGTTGCTTCCTTCTGAGTCTCTTTCAGCTCGTGTCTCAATTCCTCATTTCTTCCTGTAAGCTGGTCAACCTGGGCTTTCAAGTGTACACTAGCATCAAAGATCCCCTCTGAATTCTTCGACTCCATTGCCTAATGCAGTAAACAGTTAATTAACATAACAAAGAAAAAGTGTAGAAAGCTTTAATTTTTTCAGAGTAAACTGGAGCCCTCAAGTTTAGACTACATGAAATCAGCAAAAAGCATAACATGTTATCCCTGTAAATCCTACAAAGCTAAATCATAATTTAGAAGGCAAGCTTACATGAACTAAGCGATCCAGACTAGGGATTATTAAGGCTGTTTCTCCTCCCTTCATACTAGTATCCTTCTGCATTTCCTTGATGGCTTGCAATATTTCTTTCATTCCTTGTTCAAGTTGTTTATTCTCTTCTGATAATTCTTTTACTGCAATAAAAGTCGTAAATCTGTCAAAAAGCACTGAAAAAATGATTTAAGGTTTCCTAGGACATTTCATCATGATTCTTGTTGATTTGAAAAATCAAAAGAATGTTCATGTTATTCATGTTACACATACATAGGCATAAGCAATTATGAAATGAAAATCAAGAGCTGCTAGGAATATCTGGGAGATGTATTTTCATGACAAAATATCAAAAAAAAAAAAGCTTCATGGGACACAAGTGACTTTACTGAACCTTCCAGTCTTCAATGTTTATTTCACTTTAAACTTCTTTAGTAGCCTGTCTGACTTTTGCCAGCTCAGAAACACAGCTGTGTTGGAAATGTCTGGGTGTAACAATGAGCTACCTAGGAATTGCCTGAATTCCTTCTCCAGAATAAGACAAAAGGTGCATTTAAATTATGTGGCTGTCAAGGAGTCTCAAGACTTCTACCACCTGTAGTTTCTCAATGAAATTCCAATTTCCAGCAAAAATGAGAAGTGTTAAAACTGAAAAAACCACAACAAACCTGTCAAGACATTCTCTGCATTCAAAAAATATCGCTACTCATCCTGAACACCCAGGAGTGAGCTGCAAAAACTTGAGTAGTTTCACCAAGTCTATTTTGAAATTCAAAAAGAATTTTAAGAATTCACATTTTCTGGGGAAAAAAATTAAGCTTCTTATCCAGAAGAAATTAGAATTAATTTTATTTCTGTGTTTTCAAACAGTGCACTTCAGCTAACATAGATATATATGTAAGCAGCAAGTGGCTCTAATTCCCCAATACTTCCTTTCAGCCAGAAAAGCCCTACAGCTACTACACAAGTTGTATAATTGTTACAAGTGGGATTACTCACACACCTAAAGACTTTACTAGGTCTGAATCAATAAGGAAAAGCACGAGAGATAACATTTTAATGTATTTACTGTGAATAAACTATGTTTCATGTACTATCACTGCTTTGGTAACACCATAAATGTATATTTACACATTGACACAAGGATATACACTAATATAAACACAAGATTTTTTTTACAAGTCAGATATTTATGATCACAATTACAGAAACAGAACAACTATATAAGCAAACCATCTATAAGTACCTGATAATGTTCCCTAGTTTTAAAACAGGCTGCAACTCACATTTAGACTGAAATTTGGCCATTACAGTCCTGTTCTTCTCCAAATCTCTCTCTCTCTCACGTAATTCAGTTGCAAGATATTCATTCTAAAGAAAAAAACACAGAATCTCATTTTAGCAGTTTAATATTTTAGTCCCAGACTTTTTCAAATTTGAAATAGGAATTCATGAAAATTTCCCCATCCACATACTGATTTCTTGCCTAAATAGGAACACAAATGGATTCACTGGAATAGTTACATGAGGTGTATCCCATATAACACTGTCCACAGCGAAATATGTACTCTTGGGTCATGCAGCAGCTGGAATAGTGGTCTGGTACAAAACACAAGTCTGTGGAGCCTTGTAAGTTGTAGCTCTAGTGATATGAAAATACCAAGAGCTTCAAAATTACACTTGTGTTTAACTAGTTGCCACTCTATCTCATAGACTTAGAACCTAAATGAACCGAAAAAGTGGTTTTTTCCAAGTGACCTGAATTCTCGTGTATGCCACAAGTTTTTCTAAGATTTCCCACGCCTTTCTGTTTTCAGATTTATTTTTCTCTTCAGAACTTCAGCTGGTGCTATTCTATCTGCAAGCGTGTTTCTCCATTGCACATTACATGAGGTGCTAGCATGTATTTACAAAAAATATAGAATATTCACTTGTCTTCTAAAAAATATTACAAATTATTCATTCTGGGATTTTTTAAAAGCAGTTAGTAAATGCCCCTAGATAAGTATTTTAACAAATATTTACAAAATAGGTGGTTTTAGTTTTTGAAAGAGAAATACAAGAAATGTTCATAAACTTGCTTTATGAACCTACTTTTGCTTCTACTTCAGCAATGTCATGTCTCTTCAAGAAATCCAACTTCCTCATATTCTTTCCCTTCTCTTCAGTAAAGCTATCAGTCATTGGCATATTATCAGCATCCGATCCTAATGCAAGCAGATGTAAAAGTAATACATTATTAGGAAATTTTAACTGGTCTTCAACCAAAAGAATACACTCCATTTATTGTATCTGAGTTCTAGGTTTCTACCTTTCCATCTGAGCATTATGGTACCATGAGTGGAATGGAATTGAAATTTTAAGAATATTGAAACACATGAATTATGTTGATTTACTGGAAATTTTGGGAAGATGATCCTACGCCTATTGCAAAGCAAAGACAGAAGGCCCAGAGGTGCATTACAAGTCATCACAACTCAAGAAGATACTGGGCTGTAAGATCAGGAAATCCAAAACCACTCACCTCTCCCAACAGATTCAATGCAATGTATCAAGCCCTCTAATTTAAACAAACGAGCAAGTATAACATAACTACATTAACTATAAACAGAATTTTTATGTTTATGTATAAGCAGAACATTTTTGAAATGACAGTTTATATCAAAAACATCCTACCTATTGTTGCAACTCTTCTTCCTTTCTCCTGAGCCAACTTACGAATGTGTTTTTTCAGTTCAATTCTTTCCTCTTCTAGTCTTTCAATCTGCATATTATTATTCACAGATCAGTATTCCATTTTGTTCAAATGCATTTTTATTATGTAGCTTTTACACAAAAATAGGATTTGTCACTTACCTCTTGCAAAAGAATCTGGTTTTCAGCTCTATATTGCTGCTGCTTCAGTGCTTTGCTGTTTCTGAATTCATTTAAATCAATCATTGTCTTTGGCTCAAGACCTAAAACAAAATAGATGACAGTCATTTATTAAGGAGGAACATTAATGTTAGTTAATGAAGTTAATTTATGTAAGAACATAACTAGAGAAGTAGAGTTAAAAAATAATTGGTGGGTAGTTGATTGTATTTCAACTATCTATAAAAATATATAACTATCTATATAACATAAATACACATCTTATACTCCATGTATTAAGAGCAGAAGAAAGCTTAATTTACCACAGTTACTCAAAACCTAAAATAAAATAAAGTGGCACCTAAAATTAAATTTATTTACATTTAAATTCTTCTATTTAAAAAGAAGCCTATCTGAAGTTTTCTCTGTGTGTTTCATCTAACATTATAACTTCAGGACGCTATGGTTTCCAGATGCAATATTATGAAGTTTATTAGGCAATGCATGACCAAAGAGGAATCAAAACCAAAAAAGAGTAGAGAACCTATTCTCCTACTTTGTTCACTCAAAGGAACCTATAAGCCAAGTCCATTCATGCAGTTTGTCCAAACTAATTAAAACTACTTGGAAATATTAGCAGAATATAACCAGCTATTTCCAGTGACTTGGTACAGTAAAAAATTTCTATTACAGAATCCTATTTCAATTTTTACACAACAAATAATTGAACATGTACTGGATATAGCATACCTAAGCGCTCTCTGAGTTCTTCATTTTCATCAAGAAGGTCATTTATTTTAAGTTCAAGTTTATTGACTTCCTTAATTAATGACTCAATCTCATGTTCTCGCATTTTGACTTGCTTTCTTAAATCTTTGATTTCAGCAACAGCTTCTTCTAAGCCATATATTCCCTGTAAAAACCCCACACAGAAAGTAAGAACTAAACAACCAATAGAAGACTTACTAAAATAGATAATGAATCTTTCTTTCATCATTACACAGACAAGAAAAAATGTTTTTCAACCTCTCACTCTTCTGCACTATGCTTAGTGAAAATAGTTACTGAATAAAAAGCAGATCCTGTAAATCTGTCCCTGACTACAGAGGAGCCTGCATATTTCAAAAGTGAGTCCCCCAACTACATGATCCTTTGAAGAATTGTATCTTGAGCATTCAACTACTGTTCAATAGGGAAGGGAAGAATGAAGGGGAAGAGCACCAAAGTTAGTTATTTAAGTTTTAATTACATCAATTAAATAAATATGGGACGACAAAACAATCTCCTAAAAATATGATTAATACCCTCTCCACTCTGACAAACTGTTTACCAGCTCATAGTCTCTCATTCTTTTCAAAGTCTCAACAAGCTCTTTGTCTTTTTCTCTAGCATGTGCTTCTGCCAATTCTGCTGATTTCTCAGCCTCCATAGTTCTCTCTTCTAGCATTTTAAACTTTTCTTGCATATCCCCAATTTGGTTCTGCTGAGCAAGAAATGAGTGACCTGGAAAGAAAAACTTTGATGTTTACAATTCAACTAAGAATTCTTGCTATCTGTCATTAATCAAGACAGAAACACTTCAGAAAACATTATAAAGGAGATTTTCATTTCGTGCTCTTGTTAATTAGGAAATTACAAGACACTCCATATAAGAGGTTTGGTTCTTTTCCACCTAAAATTTCCTTCAAACAATATTTATCATAACTGAGTGCACAGAAAGGACATCAGAATTTATTTGGAATTGCAAGCTATTACTCCCTTTCAATTCTTCATGGAGCTGAGATCTTATATTTTATGCTCTTTTACAGATCAGGTATAATTATTTTACCCATAAAGCCCACTGAGGTAATCTGGAAAAATTTAAACTCTTCATGAATGTTTAAAAAAGAAAATTAAGAAAAAATATCAGAGACTAAAATTACTCAAATACTGCAATTTTTTTCCTGTATTTCTAAAAAAAAAAAAAGAAGGCAAAGTAAATTTGCGGTTTCTGATTTTCCTGATTTTGACATTAATACAAAACAGTCATGTTACCTTTATCTTTTTGGAGATCATCTTTTAATTTCTCAATAAGGAAGGCATTTTTCTCCATTTCTTTGGTATACTGTTCAACTTGCTCAGTGAGCAATCTTATCTGAGCATCTCGCTCTTGCACACCCTATGCATGCAAAAAAAAAAGAAACTCCATTAAAGGATCCTTCTTTACTGACAGGCAAACTACCAATGAAGAACACCACAAGGGAAATGAAGAAATTACATGCAGCTAATACAAAACAATTTATAGAACATTAAATATACTATACTTACAACAGAGAGTTCAGATATTATCTAGAAGTTTGGTATATAAATGCAAAGCAGGAAAAATAAAAAAGAAAGTAAAAATAAAGCACTCAAACACAGAAAAATAAGCACCATTTTAGCATAATGACTTTAAATAGAAACAATACTCTCAGAGTTTGCCAGTGTCAGAAGAAAAGTTTTGGATAATACAGGTTTCTTGGCAGCTTCCTCATAAACAATTGCCATTGGGAACTAAGAGATACAAGTTCAAGATAGCAAGGACTAACAATCCATCATACCTGACACATGAATTGCAGACAGCCTTTCAGCAAGCCATCTAACTTTTCAAAATTCATATCCTATCTTGTTTTGGATGCATATACATTCATAGGTACATACAGACTGTGGAAGTGACTTACTTCTGTGTATACTACCCTATTTCTGTACTTGTACATGAACTTCAGAAACAATAGAGAAATCTTAACATTACTTTTTCTGTGACTAATAAAAAGTGCTAAAAGATAAAAAAAGAGACTTAAAAATTTACAGGAATTAATAATAATAAAATGTAAAATAATAATATTTTAATAATAAAAACCACAAAAATCACAAGGTCCTTACTTTATACCAATGCTCTGAAAAACAACTTACAGAATTTCTTACAAATATAACCACATTTGAAACCTAAAAGTACAGAGCTTGGCAAAGTTGTAAAAACCTAGATACAACCCATTAGAATATGAACACACATTGAAGGATAGCAAGCTCAGTCCATTTTGAGTGAAAACCTGAACAGTAACTTGATTAATTTTTAAATGTCTGCTTAAAATGCATGCTTATTTACACAAAACATTTCAAAATGCCATGCTAATAATGCCCTCTCCTTCCCCCAGCCCCCCCAAAAAAGCAACCTCTATAGCCATCTAATCAGCTAAAACCAAACAACTGCTTATCAAAGTTACTTTCAGCTGCTTTCCTCTTCTGATACTTAAGGCTGATTTGTAATTTAGAGTGTTTTTCTCTTGAGAAGCTATCTGTCACCAGGTTTGGAAGATGACATAAATATGTCTCACCATACTGCTCAGTTTACAAGAACACAAAATGTAACATAAATGTCATTACACATTTGCTTAAAAAACTTGAAGCAAGGCAGGAAATCATTCAGGAATCAGAGAGTATGCTTTCCATAGAGACTATTTCAGGATTCCTAATGGGCCATTATTTTGGGGGAACGGGGAGGGGGTTATGTTTTTTAAGAAAGTGGAGACATTTAGAATCATGAGGAACTATGTAACTTTGCCTGAATATGAGAGATACACAATTCAGACAGTTCTGTCATACGATGAACCACAGAATTAACGAGATGAGATAAATGAACACAAAAAATAATGTACTAGGTAAGACCATTCCTTAACTAACGAATTTAGTGGAAGCTAAAGCCATATTTTAGAAACACTACATAATAGATTAATATGAAATTAATAGAGTCAGCTACCAAGAGTTCAGGTCATACACACATACATACAGAGAAGTTTCCTTTGTACATTGTCTATTAAGCTAACTTTGCAGTGGAATGAATCGACCTGTCTCTTAATTCTCAAAAATGACTATTTTGTATTTGCAAACTACGAAAGAATAAATACATATTTGGTCAATAGCATATGTAGTTAATGGTGATTTCTATGTGTGCAATGTCTCACATGAACTGTACCTGCTGAAGGGACAGTATACTGTTTCTGTCTACATCAAGTTGGAGCATTTTCATTTTCTCTTCCAAGTTAAGTAACATTTGCTGATACTCTAGCAGTTCATCATCTTTTGAAGCTAAGATTTTCTGAAAAGAAGATAAAATACCATCAGAACACTTGAAGTAATTCCTAGAAAGGATTTTAAAAGTACTAAAAAATACCTTCCATTCTTCAACTTTTGCATTTACAGCTGCCATGAGCGGATCATCTTCCTCATTCTTTGCTTTCAACTGGTCTGAAAGATCCTGAACCTAGACATGCCATTTGGATGAACATCACATTACAAAAAGGTTTGGAACTAATATATATATTATTATGTACAAACACATCAAGGTCATGAAACTTAACAGATCAGTATTACAACAGCAAGGGAATGACTTTTGATAACAGTGCATGACTAACATACTATACAAAAAAAAATGTTGTGGTCTGTAGTAAAATTTTACAATCTGTACCATATTCAAAGATCACACTATTTTTAAAGAGCATTGCTCTAGAGGAGCGTAAGGTTTTAACTGCATAGATAGAAGGTTTTAACTTAAGCTAAAATATGAAAACAGAGTAGAAACCTAAAAAAGAATTATACTAAATAATGAGTCATTTCTTACTTGAAATTTGTATCGATCTTTCTCTTTTCTTAACTCATCCATAATAATATCAGACTGTTGCACAATTAGTTTCATTTTGCTATATTCATCAGTCATCTTCTCCATTTCTTGCACTGATTCCTCAAGGTTTTTCCTCATTTCTTGGTTTTGAATCTCTAACTTCTCATTAGCTTCAGTCAAATTCTGCAAAAATAAAGAAAAAACTGCTTTTAGAAAGTGCCTGTTTTAAAACCTGAATAAGAACTTGAAAGTCTTATACAAAATTAGCACAAAATAGAGTATTTTCCCTCTAGGTTATTGAGTTTAACAAATCCAAACAGCAAGTAAGACAAATCTCTCTCCCCGTCAGTAACTTCATTACCTCTAGCAAATTCAGAGATGCAGATTGTATGTATGACTGAATCCTTATTATGAATTCCCTTACTCCACATGACTTTATCTGTAAATTGACATAGTGTCATGAAAGACACTATGGTCAGTAAAACTCCAATAGTTATTCAATAGAATTCATAGATTTTTACCTGAATTTCATCCAAATACTGGACAAGCTCAGAGCTTCTTTTGGACAGCTGTGATGTGTAATCAGATACCTCTCCTCTTCGTAATGGAATTGCTTCTTTTTGAGAATCTATTTGCCTCTGATAGTCAACCACATCCTGACGCAATTGCTCATTCTGCACAAAAAGCAATCCAAACTTAAATCAATTTCTAAGAGTTGAAGACAAAGTTGTTGCATTTCTAGCAAGCTAACACAAAGAGCTAAGACACGCAAAACCCATCCAAATTCCTACAGTCTGCTTTTAGAAGTCTTAGA
The DNA here is from genome assembly GCF_037042795.1 of Molothrus aeneus. Lineage (NCBI taxonomy): Eukaryota > Metazoa > Chordata > Aves > Passeriformes > Icteridae > Molothrus > Molothrus aeneus. The sequence goes on along the minus strand of NC_089650.1, from coordinate 27,956,688 downwards.
AGCCTCACCTTTTTCTTTATGCGCTTTTTCTTCATATTAAAAAGGAGAAAACAAGACCAAGAGAACAAAGCATGAAAAATATTAGAAATTAGCTCTGCTTTTGAAAGACCAAATATTAATCAATATAGAGACAAAATAAAATAGCTTTTGTTATACCTCTGCAGGCATATACATACACACACACATATATAGAAGGGTATATTGACAAATGACTATCAAGGTTTTACCCCCAGGACAATAGTTAAACAAATTTACTTGGAAACAATATTTAACAAAAATCTTAAAAATTCAAAACCCAAAATCCAGGCCAAGCCAATGCACAGTAGAAGTATTCAAATTGAGGTCAGACTTCCTGACCTCAATTAGCTATGTTTCATTGGAGCAGATGTACAACATATTTACTTTGCAGTAGTACACAGGAAATGTTCCAAAATTAAATATCACACAAAAAATTATAAATACAAAAATATAGTAGTATATTTATAAAAAATTTGAAAATACAGTAAATCAGCAATAATTTTTGCTAACCTCTTTCCTGAATCTGATGTTTTCATTTTCAGCATCTTCAATTCGAAGAGCAAGCTACAAAACGGAAAACTTTATAAGCATCACTGACACCACAAAGAACTCCAGAAACAAAAAAACAAATGCACAGCAATCCTGTGTCATTAGTGCTTTGTTTTTTTTTTTCAGATGCTTTTTTCAGAACATCAACTTTTCAAAATATTTGACAGAACAGCTTCTAGAGATGTCAAGCTCAAGTCCTTCATACCTGTTCATTCACTTTCTTCTCCTTTTCCAACTCTTTTTCTGTATCTGTTAACAGTCTCTCTTTTTGTTCCAATTGCTTCTCCAGTTGGTGGATCTCATCACGCAAAAAACGAGTATCACGCCCACCAGCAGACTTTTGTGCCATCTTATGAACATTAAAATAACATTATAAATACAGTAGATATTCAAAGTAGAAAGAACTAAAAAAACCAAAACAGATACTAAGACTAAAATAAATGGGGTTTTTCAAGCATAAAAAACTCAAGTAATCGTTCATCCAAGACCAGTGCATATTCAAAAAACAATAAAAAGCATTTGCTAAAATGTAGGGCTATTTCATGACTTTACAAGACTAAATACTAGTCTAAAATAAAATAATTAAAAGACCCCACCAGAGCACTCTGTACACTAACAAAATTTTAAAACATACCTCTAATTCATTTTGAAGTTTCACCAGCTTGGTTTTAAAATTATTTTCTGTTAAAATAGAACAGATACAGTGAATTACCCAATAAGGTAAAAAAAACAATACATTAAAGCAACTGACTTCAGAGCAGTTGGTATTTTGTCCAGCTCTCTAAACCTTAAAAAAACCCACAAAACAGCAAGAACAAAAACCTAATAACATATTTAACAAATCTTTTAGGAACAGCATAAAAAAGCTTGCTTACCATATTTGGCTTGCTCCTCCCCAGCTTTTTCAACTTCTTCTAGTGCAAGTTCTACCTCTTGAGCTTTCATCTGAGAAAAGAAACATAGCAAGCAAAGAAGAAATATTTACTACTACCATAAATTAAAAGATTGTTCCATAGACGTTATGTTTAGAACATATTTCTTTTGAGAAATTTATTTGCATTTTCCATCTATCTATGTTATTCCAATTCACTTCACTTCCAATTACTAAATTCCAGCAGCAACACAAGAAAGTACTCTGGTGCAAGCACACATTTGGCATATAAATTACCTTAGGAGTAAGCAGTATTTTCAGGAACAGGAGAAAAAAAGATGCTTCAATTTAAACAAAAAAACCAAAAACACAAAAAAAAACAAAACAAAAAAACAAAACAAACAAACAAAAACAAAACAAAAAAACAAACCAAAAACCCCAAACCAAAACAAAACACAAAAAACAAACAAAAACACACAAAACAAAACAAATGCATTTGCAGAATTGAAGAAAGTAAGCGTTAATACAAACCTTCAGCAGTGACTGAGTAATTTTAAAAAGGTGTATCATTTTTTCTGGAGTTTCAGTTTTTAAGTCTTTCCCATCAACCTAACGAAAGAGACAAAAGTGGTTTTACACTAATATAAATGTAATACACAAAATAAATCTTTCATGTATGTGAAGGAGCAGAGATGGCTTAGGGAAGAAGGTGTGACAGAACCCTCATGTTCCCTTTTTGTCAAGCACCTTGATCATCATATCCAGCAACCTGTCCGCTAGCTCCTCTTGACGAGGCAGAGTATCTGGATCAACTTTCATGAGCTTCTTCCAATCTAAAACAGGTGCCATATTGAAGGTGTGACTTTTTTTTTCCTGGAACAAAGATTAAAATAACAGTTATCAGGTATTATCAGTGCAAACCAATTTTAAGTCAAATGATTTAATGGAGGCTGGCCACTGAACACAGCAGATGATTCTAATAACTGTAACACTGATTAACATTCTGTTCATGTTTTGATCTATTGCAAACTTGGAGTCTATAATAAAACCAGTTTTTCTTTAAGAATTACACCATGCAGACTCAATGAATTCTTAGAACTATCAGTGAAGATCAGGACGCTCATGAAACCTGTACTTTAATTTCAATATCCTTATTTTCTTCCCCATCTCTTAATATGGTATTTTTATGCCAATGAACAAACACAAAAATCATTATTTCTAATATTTAAAACACAACCAACACTTTCAGTTTCATACTGTGAACACCAACTTCTTGGCATTCTATTAAACATCATTTCTCTTTGATTAGAATACTTGAATTGACAAAGGACATTAATCAACCTGGAAACTGAGAAAAATCTCATCAGAAAGTGACGGAAACATTTTTCTACTGCTTACCTACTGGTTGTTGTGGGCCACAGTGATTTCTCACATACCTGAAAGTCAATGCAGTATCTGAAAAAGGCAGAAGGGATTGGAAATCTTGGATTATTCTGTTCTTTGGAGCTGTCTCTAGACTTTCTGATCAATATTTCAAAAAGTAAATTCTACCAAGTTTAGAACAGAATATTTTTAATCTACTTATTGCCCTAAATTATGAATATAGCACAAATGATTAAGAAAAAATAAGAAAGAAATAAAGCTAGCTAGAATAGTAAATGCAGTATTATTCAAAAAACTAATGGCACAGTGGTATGTATTTTATAGAAAAAAAATCAAGCTCAATCAGTAATTTCAGCAATACTTTATGCTGAGCACAATATTTTGAGATCTGATCCATCATGCACCCTGTTCCCCCTTCAGCAGTTTAAAGACTCAACAACTGAAATCTCCTTCGTTAATAAAAGGCTGAAACCGGTATTACTTTCCAAAACTAATATGCCTAAGCATTCTGAAAGAAGAGCTTTCAGACTCAGAAATACAACTGTATGCTTAAGGAAGGATAAAAATGATCTTCATCCTTTCTGAATATGTGAACTACTTGAAAGGTCCCCTATATTTACTATATTTCTTCAATGTTTGCTAACCATAAAACAGGCATTACATTCAATCCATGACTTCGCAATATATGCATTATTGCTTTTCTGTTTTGTTGTAATGGCAAAGGATAACACAAAGAGAATGCTGGCACTTTGACTTACTCAGTTAACTAAATACTACTTGATTTCAGCAACATACTTTTTTAAGGATCAGAGTTCTTAAACATATTTATTTTTTCTTAAGCAATGAGATGTAAAATTTAGAAGTTTTAAATGCTCAACAATCAAAACTATTCTGAAAGCAAATACACAAACTTACTACTGTCAATACTTTCCCACCTTCCATCTCTCATGTATCTTTTTCCCTTAACTTAAAAAATAATGACCTAAGAAAATATCAGTCCTAAAATTTTATCCAAAAGGATAAAACATAACTGGATTGTACATAAACAACTGAATCCAACTTGTTGGGAGACCAGCTACAGTAAGGTAGGGGGGCACAACCCATGCACAGAGTATGGTCCACAGTATGTACATACCGTGAGAAAATTTATTTAATTTAAAAGTTGTTGGTTTTTTTTTTTTTTCAATCTTCACTCGTCTGTTGTTGTCAAGTAAAACCCGTGGTTTTAGTAAACAGATGATCTGTGTGGTGAGACGCTGAACTCATGGGTCTACAAAATGTGTGAAATAGATGGGGATTTGGTATTAGTTACCACAAGATTTTCTGGACTTACTCAGGGTATAAAGCACACATAAAACGTTCAGATGTCGTAAAGTTCAGCAGTCTCAGATGGAAAAGGAAGTCTGGAGGGTATGCTCAAGTACTACCAGAACATCAATGCCCTGGTCTGACTACAGGAAACCACGCAGAGGCAGCCAAGTTCATGTGGTGACACCTTGCCATCACAGGGAGGTCACGCACCACTGGGAAGAGCAGATCTTTTCCCACCAGGGTGTGTGTAATGGGCAGCATAGAGTCCCCTGCACACGAGGGGGACGGAGCATCAAGAAGCACCACAGCCACGCGGGAGATGTGCTCTGCTAACTCCGCATTTATTACATGCCGTAACCCAGTGTAAGCTACTTTTGACTTTCAAATTGCATTTACCCGGAGTAGCTCTGAGAAGCACAAGATCTTAGTTACAAAGCCCCAACCAAGAGAGGAACTTCGCAGGTTCCTATTCTCTCCTCTTTGGCATATCCCAGACACAGGATACAGTGTCAGCCCAGGATCCCTCCAGGATGCTGCTGAGACAATTTTGTCCCCGTTTCATTCCAGCTCTGCTGAACTAACAACCTGCCTTATTCTGCAGCCGCCTTCCCAAGGAGGCGCAGCAGAGGCAGCAGCCGAGAGCAAACCGGGTCGCCCTATCCCCGGGCTCAGCCTGCGCCGGACGCGCCTGCCCGGGACCCGCGGCCGGCCTGCCGCCGCCCCTAGCCCGGCTGCTCCCGGGGGAGCCGCTCCGGCCGGAGGCAGCTTTTGGTCTCCTGGCCGGTGCACCCCCCGCCCCGTGGCCTCACCGCTCCCGGGGGATGACGGTGGCCGCTGCCAGGCGACGCCATCAGACTCTCCCGCGGTCCCGGATACTCGTGGGCGCAGGGAAAGTCAGCGCTTCCGTGGCACCCACAGACAAGCCCCACGGCGCCAAGCGAGCTCTCCCAGTGCCGAGGAGCAGCCAGGCGGGCAGGGCGCGATCCCTCCCGAGAGCGCCGCTTCGCCGGGGCAACGGCCCCGAGCACCACCCCCGCCACCGGGCGGGCTCCCGGGGACTACAGCTCCCGGCATGCCTCTGGGCCGACCGCCCCGCTCACTTTTTTCCCGATAGCCTCTGCGGGGCGGCGCGCATGCTCCATGTGCGGCGGCGGCGGAGTGCGCGGTGGGTGGTGGCTCCGGTGGCGGGGCCGCGGCTCCGGTGTTGGTGCCGGCCTCAGGTAGGGCGGGCACCGCGCGCTGCGGCTGCGCCCCGCGGCGGGCCTTGCCGGGCTGGGGGGAGGAAGGAAGGACTGGGTCCGGTGTAGCTGCTGCCTGCGGTAGTTTCGGTCCGCCGGCTGTGCCTGCCGTGCCCCGTCGGTGAGCCCCCCGCTCCTGCCGGGCGGCGGCGCGGCCTCGCCCGCTGATTGCGGCGCTTGAGCGGCGAACGGGATCGCGCCCTGGCTCTGCCGCCTCCGCCGCCCAGGCTGCCCTTGCCTTGCCTTGCCTTGCCTGCCTCGCCCCAGCGCTGCGGGCAGCGTGCTGGTTCCTGCCCGGACGGCGGGAGGGCTGCGGGGCTGCCGGGTACGGGTGCGCTTTGGGGTGGACAGGGAACAGTGGCGGCCAGAAGGCGCGGGGAAAGCACAGCTATGAATTACTTGAATCCTTTGGGTACTACTAGCCAGCAAGTCTGAGTTTTGGTAGAGGCCTGATAGCTGATAAAGTTTGGGCTCCAGTGTTTTAGTTAAAGGGGTATGAAGACATCTTTTCAAATAAAAAAAGAAAACTAGTAACCATTTCAGGCATGTTTATCTCTTTGTATTTGTTTGTTCAACAGCTGTGGAGAGCTGAAGTGGATTTGCTTTGTTTTGTTTTTAATGGTAAGAGAAAGGCGATTATAACGTTATCTTTGTACTTTTGTCCTTTTTTGGATTAATAACACTTTTCAATGTTTTTGCTATCTCTTGATCGGTATATCTTTGATATTTAGTAGGAGAGTGACAAGATACAAGATGCCTTGCACTCCTTATAGTTATGCAGTTTGTATAGTTATGCAGTCACAGCACAACTCCAAAGACTTCTATATCTCAGCAAGGGGTTGGTTAATTGTAGTTCCATATTGGGTGCAAAAAGCAAACTGTGTAGTTAGGGAAGGGAAAGAGACTGGGTTATATTTAATGAATGGGTAATGTTACTAAAAATGAAGTTAAGTATGGTTAGGTGTAAAACAATTATTTTTTAGTAGCATGGACTTTTTTAGGTGTAGGAAGTGACACAGAAAATAATGGCACCTTAGCCACAAACTAAGCCTTCAGGAAATGAATCCTTCTGTGGCAGGGAAATTAATCCATTGATGCTGGAATAACATTCTGTATAGGAGGCTTTTTTTTTAATCATCTTCATCATCTTAACCAGCTGTTAATGCCGGTATAGCTATTTAATGTGCTTTATATAATACGCAACTGCATTTTTGAGTGTTCTCTTGCAGAATCAGCAGAGAACACGTTTCTACATTTACTGTTAGTGAAACCATATCTGGGTTGTAATTGTGTAGTGCAGCTACTAAAGACCATTGGTGCAGAAATAAAAAGTATTTGGATTTGAGGTGGGCATTGAAACTCCAAAAGTGAAAAAAGAGTAAAAGCAATTGAAGTATTAACCCCACACAAAATGAGAAAACATTTAAAATACAGCGTGGCTTGGACCAAGTAAATTAGTATGTTTTGCATCACCTCACATAATGAACTATGTCTAAGTGAATCTTCTTTTAGTGGAATAGATACTTACAGTTCTGGAGCCAAGGAATCACTTCAGCTCCATGGTGAACAGTTTGACCTACTCTGATAGAAGAGTTAGGCATACATGTTAAATCACAGCTTTGATAACAGTGTACCCTTGCAAAGACCTAATAGAAAAACTGCACCATGAAAAGCCTAATGGAATGTTATTTAAAGTACATAAGAAATCTTATACAGACCCAGCATACTAAGTAAGGACAGAGTAGCAGAGTCTAAAGGCTGTGTTTTCACCTTATACCTCACATGTAGCTTTTGTTCATTTATTCTTTGGAGTAAACAAGCATACAGTTTGTGCTGTTGCATTTCTGGAACAGTGAGAGTGGTGATAAGTGTTATTTTAGAGACACTATTTTTGCATCAGTGAGGCCACAAAAGATGTTTTATGTAGTTGCTCTAAATAGGATGGGCATTATTTTGCTACTGTTTAAACGTAGCAAAAACCCCCTAAAGGCTTGACCTTGAAATGTGAGATTCTGTTACTGATTTAAGTTTCTAAGTTACAAAGTACAAGCTAGACCTGTGTGGTTTGTATTTCAACTGGTGTGTACTAGTTGCCATATATCCACTCAGAACAAATTGAAGCTAAACCACCAGCTAAACCAGTAGCTTCTTACCCATTTTAAATTGTGTTACATTTTGGTCCTTGTTTGTATCAGAGTAACCTAAAATATCTGGAGTGTTAGTCCAGCTGCCTGGTCGCCCACAAGTTCTTTCCCCGTGGGAGATCTTTCGTCTGGCCTGCAACACAACCTCTGACTTTGTATCAGAACTGCCAGTGCTCTTCTAGTTAATCCTTCAGAACCATGTGAAGAGATGGCTGCAGGCCTTCCTGAGCAGTGAAGAGTATTTCTTAGTAGTCCCATGCCTCTTGATCTGGTAGCAAAAACCTTGCAGAAGGTTTTCACAATAAATTTTTTCTTGTTATATTTTTCCTGGTTTAGGATTTCAGCAAGATGAAAGGGAAATTCAGGCATGTTTTGTATTATTTCTCCTCTCATCTTCCCAAATACTTCTTGCTTTCTAGATCAGATTCAAGCCAAATCATTTAAATTTCAGCTGTGCAACTAAGTTTTTTCCTATTGGAGTTGTACCTTGGAGTGGCATGAGTAGATAAAGTTTAAGGCTTTGTTGGAAAGGCAAAATAGAAACAAAATTATGATCTCTCTCTGTCAGTAAACATTTGTAATAATCAGCACAAAATGTTCACTTTGACTCAGAATAAAAATAAACAAAGGTTAGCAAGTAGGCAATACAAATTAGGACATTAGCGGAGCCTCAAAAGATTAATTAAAAATGCTATTTTGAAGTGACTGTGCTATTGGTTTGTATATATCTGCTGATATTCATCAGTTCAGCTACCAGCTCTTAGATGAACTAGTTGCTTACCTGTTTAAAAATAAAAATAACCCTAGGAGTGATTTTAACGGCTTTTCACTTTCTTCCACCTTTGATAATTTGAAGGTTTCTGTGTGAACTGTAAGTGATGTTCTAAACAGTTCAGAACCTTCAGTGATTAATAAAGTTTGTGTCTCTAGTAAATAAATCTCTAGTATTGCCTGATTATTTTTTAGTAAATTGGCATGACACGTTTCAATCCATGCAAGTGCCATTACTCAGTAGAAGAAAAAAATTTAAATGTATGTTTAAGTTTCTAAAGTTTGATAGTCAGATGTGTCTAACAGACAAATCATAGTTGTTCCTGCAAGGGTCTTTTAATGTAAGGTAGCAGATAGCTAATGATGGAATGCTAAATAACTTTTGCATGTTTTGGGGATTGCAGCTGTGTTCTTGCCAAGATAGACACTTGCCATTTTTTTCTAAATTGATGGACAGAAAATGGCTTCTGCACTCCCAAATTTCCCAACTGAGGATATTCTTAGACCATCATTATGCATTTTTTATTTGCGACAGAGGTTTTCTTATGCAGACTACTTCATCTTGCAACATGTGGTGTGCTAAACCGTCCATAGTGTCATGGATTTAGTAGCAATCATTGAGAAATGTGTCTTCTTACCTTCTAAAGGTGCTTTGGCTCTTTTGGTGGTTGTTACTTGGTTTTTTGTCAGTGCATTTTTTCAGTTTTGTGAAACTTTCTTACATTTGACTCTTGCCTGTTATTCTTGAAGTCTGGATGAACTAATAGAGTGATCTCAAGAAGCTGGAACAGGATAACTATGTACTTTATGAGCCAAATGGGCTTGAGAGTTCTGGTTCTCTTCTGTCCTTTCCATTTAGTGTCTCTGTACAAATGTGAAAACGGTGCTGTGCAAAGTGCAGATTTCTGTGCCAAACAGCCTAAGAGATTTAGTCCAATGATAAGCTGTTTTGCACAGACTGGGTATTCTTTTTTTTACAGTTGGCTCTGATGACTACTGTGCATTTTCTGACTCTTAAGGTTTACTTTGCTGTTCATTGTTTTCAGCTGTATATTCTTCATGACACGGTCAGATATTGTTGTAAATTAAAGCATCCAACAGAAGTCTTTGTAATAAAGTATGCAAAGTACATGTCTGTCCTGATTTCATCCAGTCAAATGGTAGCTCTGTGGCTGTGCACTAAACCACAAGCTGGCAGTCATACAGCCCAAGGGCTGCTTAAAGTATCTCAGGGGCAGTCTTAGTAGCTGTGAAAGTAGCAGGTAGGTGAGATGAAAAAATAACCTGAGAGTTGGTCAGTCTGTTTGCAAGTTTAGGACTAGGCAGTGATGTGGTTCTCCCTTGCAGCAAGTCTGTTTTAGCAAAGAAGTTGTTAGGCAGCATTTTGCAGGTGTTTATCAAATACATCCATCATTGGAAGTGAAGTACTGGCCCTTGCAAGACCATACTTGGCTTGATCAACATGTCAGTTGGTAAGAAGGAGAATATATCCACTCACATGAGCAGCCCAGTCATATCAAGGCTCCAGCAGCCTCTTGCATGTCTGTGATTTGCAAGCTTCTCAGTCTAATATACTCCTTACATGGATTCTTTCTTTCCAACATCAAACTGATAATAGATTAGTTGGCATGAAAGTTATTTTGGTTGCCAAGAAGCAGTTGCTGTTTTCCACTGAGTTTAAGGGCAGGCATACTTTTGCCTGGCTTACCAAGTACGGGTGATCTTTTATAAACCTCTGATTTAGTTTTGCGTTCTCAGCATGTTGATGATCATTGCAGGTTTGGAGCTTGGAGTGTGAGGGTGGACCCAGCTACAGTAGCAGATAGGAAGTAGTAGTTCTGATTGCAAGACTTGCTCAAAATCTGCATTGTTATGCTAACATAAAGGACTGCAATTTTATTTATGCTTTAGGTCAGCAAGAACATTAAAAGTACTCTGTAATCAGACCAGGTGGAAAAAAGTAATTTTCCTAACTCTGTGTATCTTTACAGTACATTTCAGGAAAATAAGACCTTAGAATGCCAGAATGCAAGTCAGAAGGAGTAAAGTACCTGTACTGCAGTTTTGTGCAATCTACAGGTTTTATGTGGCCTTACATTTCCCATTTTTCTCTTTGTGCTTAGCCTGGAAGCAGAGTGCTTGAATATGAGGGCTTTACAAGATTCCCATTATGCCTCTCAGTTTTCAAGACCTAGTGCTTTAGCACACAACTAAAATTTGAGAGGGGTATGGTGTGATGCTTTAAAGGTTACTAAGTTTGATACAGTTCAAGCAGTATGTTGGGTGACTTGCTGCTAAACCAGAACAGTGCATTTTGTTGCATATATTCATTGCCTACAGTAAATTTAGTAAACCTGTTCAGGATTGTCTGGAGTGTCTGTGACTCAAATACTTGCCTTGAAAGACCAAGGTATAGCCATGTATTTGCATGTAGTTGTAATTGTATCTGTGATTGAAATGTGCGAAGATGAATTGCGATAAAAGCTTTCCATGTTAAACGTGGATATTTTCTGGAGTTCTCTGATGGTGGGCTAGCCACTAAAACATGAACTATCTAATAGCTTAAGAGTTCACTTTCATTCAAATGAAAACAGTATTTTCCCTACAGCTGTCATGTAGGTAAGTGGAGCTCTGTCAGGGAGCAGCATGGTCAATAACAGTGTAGTGTGGAGTTCTGGGTGGAAGGAATGCTAGAAATTCAGAGCAAAAAGAAAGGCTTGTGGAAGCATTAGTATCACCTGGGATTAAGGGATAGGTATAGTAGATGTTTTGACATACTTTTTCATGTGTGGAAAAGTGAAAACCTAAAAGTTGAAAGAGCTAATAATTAAGGCTGCTTAAGCTTTTCATTTTGGTAAGATGCAGTACTTAGAAATCAATTTTGGTTTTTTGCTAGTTGGGTAACTAGCTGTTTCTGAATAAGTATTGTTAAAGAATTAGAAGTCACCAAAACCCTACTCACCTAACAGAACCTTTTCTTAAAGGTTGAATTTAAATAAATCTTACAGTTGGTTCTGTGTGGTAATATTACTATGTCACAGTATTTAAAATAATAAAGGCTAGTATGTTGGAAAATCCTGATGTTTATTGTAGGTCCTTTTCAGATATCACTGCTTTTCAGTAGGATTAGTGAACTTCAACAAGTAGGAAGTGGACTCTTTAGAAGCTGTTGCAAAAAAGGAATTTCAAATTCTGGCAGGGTAGAAGCATAATGTTTCATATCCACCTTTGAAGGGGGATCTAAAAAAGTAATGAGTTAAAGTTCAAAAGTATATTCCTGTAGCATGCTTTGTTTTCTTTTTTTAATAAGATTTCTCTGTCTGCGAAGAGGATCGCAGACATGTTCAATTGTAAACTTATCTTAGTGTTTTAAAGTAATCAGATCAAGCCCATGGTAGGGGGATTGGAACTAGATGATCTTTAAGGTCCCTTCCAACCCAAACCATTGTGTGATTCTATGAAAAAGGTGTCGCAACATCCTTCAACATTATGGTGGGTTTTTTATTTGTTTTTGTTAATTACAAAGGTGGTGGCAGCTTTAAAAAAAAGGCTTTCTTTGTTGAAGTAACAATAGCCAGTGCTCCAAGTACTAAAAAAGCCCTTAACTGCCATTATGTGAGGAACACCAAATGATTTGGTTTGATTTCTTTGAAATTATATGTGTCCTGGTTTTCAGTTTAGCTGCACCTGCATCTTGTTGTATGTGTATTCCTTCCTGTACCTACTGTTCCTTTGCCACTAGTTGTGGTGGTGAGTGATTGTGAGCTCTCAGGTCCAGCCTCCAAACTACAAACAAGATCACCTATCTAGATCTTTGTGGCCTGTATTAAGAGTTCAAGAAGGAAGTATTAAGAGTTCAAGTGTGGAGTATTAAGAGTTCAAGAAGCATTTGGACAACACTCTCAGGCCCATTGTGTGATTCCTGGGGTTGTCCTCTGCAGGGCCAGAAGTTGCACTCAGTGATCCTTGTGAGTCCTTTCCAGCTCAGCATGTTTTATGATAAATCTGAACACAATTTTTTAAAAGCCCAGTAGACCAGAGGAAAAAAAAAATCACCAGAATTTCAGTGTTTAGGCCAATAAAGCAGACTGTAGCTTTCAAATAGCTCATCAGCTTTGATGTGTGAACTGTGATAAACATAAGGCTGCAGTCATTATGTATTCATGGATCCACATTATCTGGCTAATATTAGCTGCTCTGTGTCCTTACAGATGCTCCCCCTCTACAGTTTGGGGGGGAAAATACTCTTGTTCAGTCATGTCCATTTTCTCAAAATGAAGTTAGTGTTCAACTGTCTGTAGCTTTTCAGTATCATCAGTCCCAGCAGTTGGCAGTGGTCTATGCAGATTCACTAATGGTCAAAAGAAATACCTTTGACCTGTAGTTACCTTCTTACTCTTCCGAGGCAGAGCAGTATTTTCGAACAACCCAATACACAGTAATTTCACCTTTTGATCAGCTCACCCATAGAATATTATGTAAGTAATCATAAAACTGTTGATTAATAATTTCTAGAGCTTAGGAAGTTAAGCAAGATGAGAGAAAATAATACAAGATAAAGTTAATTTTGGTTTTTTGCATACTATTTTTTTTAGACAGTAGTCTCATGAACAGTCCGTGACATCAGAGCAACTGGCAGAGTTGAGGAAAAAAATGACCTTTTCATGAACTTCTACAAAGAATGCTAATGAGCCTAGTGTGACCTTCAATGGTAAGTTTAAAATTATTAATGTCCTTTACCTGTCCTTGAACCCCTGTATTTATGAAATTCTACAAGTTTCCTGTTTGTTCATCAGAACGTTCGAAGTTTGGTTTAGTTTTAATTGATTTTGAAATATTTTGAGAAACACCTTTAAATCTAAACCCCATAAATAATTGACACAGTATCTGCCTCATTGCTAACTAAGAATTTGTATATGTTAAATTACTCAGGATTCCAGAGAACTTATTTTTCATAGTTTATCAGTTTACACCACTCTCTTGAACTGCAATAGCTGTCTGCAAAATCTACATCACAATTTATTATAAATGCTTTTTTTTCTTTGCCCGCAAGTAAAACATGAAAAGTAGCAGTGTATCTACCTTTTGTAAGGCTTTTTAAGGGTAAGATATTTTAATGAGCGTATTTACTTTAAACACTGAACCATGTTACATGTGTGACTTGAGGAAAATCTTTTCTATCTTACTGATTTATAGGTATGGAGTGTCATTAACTTCTAAAGTGTTCGATGTCTTAATTTGACTTTTTAAATCAAGTTTAGTAAGTAAAGCTACTCAAGTTTCTCTACGTATATTTCAGTTCCTGTCCATGAAACCTCCTTGAGAAGATGGCTGACGTAAGCCTGAAGGAAGCTGCACTAATAGTTGGTGTGGTGGCAGCCTGCTACTGGAACAGTCTCTTTTGTGGGTTTGTTTTTGATGATGTTTCAGCAATTTTGGACAATAAAGATTTGCATCCTTCTACTCCATTAAGAAATCTGTTTCAGAATGACTTCTGGGGCACTCCAATGTCTGAGGTAGGTGGTTTGTGAAACACTTTGAAACATTTAGGAAATTGAAAAAAACCTTGCAGAGTGTTTTTACACTTCTTTTCCCTAGTGTGGTTTTAACGGAATAGCTTGGATTTGATGGAATTTGGTGCTGTTAGTGTTTTGTACAATAATATCAGGAACACGTGTAGTTTATATTCTTTCCCTTTGTTCAATAAAAGAACTGGTAAGAAGGTGAAGTTGTACTGACAGCATACAGCTGCATGATGTTATTTCCTATGTAATTGCAATATCAAAATTGAACAACTCTGACCAATTTCTTTTCTCTTTTCAAATTAGATAATGCCATGCAAGGGCATTTATTTCTGAATGCAACCTGGAAGGAAAAATAACACTTAAACAAAAAAGCTTGGAATTAGAATATTGATTCCTTTAAATTTATTTAAGTGTATATATATATATATAGATATATAGATATATAGATATATAGATATGAATTCAGAGTTTCTGATTTGTAATCATATAGAGTGGCTGTGTATTATCTGAAAAGCTGCATTGGCATTGAAGCTTTTGATAAACATCGTTAAATGGCAATAGCTAAAGGATTTTGATACAATTTTAAAAGTCACACATGGTGTTATTGCTGAGCAAATGAATAAAAATTCTCTCCCGTTCATACATTCTCTGCTTATCAAGGCATTCCACTTTATAATCTTTTCTTATGTTCATAACCTACAGGGTTAGTTCCTTGTGACCTACTATTTGCTAGCTCTGCAAATAGACTCTGATACATAACTTTCATATAACCCTGTAACCAAAGCTTCCAGATGCCATTCAGTTCTGTATTCACTGAGGGTAAAATAGGTTCCTAAATTCCCCCAGTGAAGTTTCAAGTAGTATGTTTTTACATGTTTTTACTGAAAAAAAATCCTTAACCATGCCCAGAGGAAAAAAGCTTTTTTTTTTTTTTTTTTTTTTGTGGCGCTACTGATTTTCCAGTCTTTGTTTTGAAGGTAGATGCCTGACAGTGGAAGGAGATTCAGGTATGGATAGGTGTTTAGGAAGGTATTTTGGAGTGAAAGTCATTTTGTAAGTTAGTGGTGACTGATGGTTTTATTTGTTTTCTTTCAGGAGAGGAGTCATAAATCTTATCGTCCCCTTACAGTTCTAACATTTCGCTTAAACTACTTGTTCAGCGAGTTAAATGCGGTTTCTTACCACTTTCTAAATCTGGTCTTTCATGTGGTGGTTTGCATAGTCTTCCTCAAGGTCTGTAAGCTCTTCCTGGACAACAGGAGCAGTGTAGTTGCATCCTTGCTCTTTGCAGTGCACCCAATACATACTGAAGCGGTAGGTACAGCTATGATCTGCTTAATTTGTTTGAACTGTGTTAATTAAACTTAAATTTCATGGTGTTTGTATCTGCTTGTATATATATAACTTCAGAAAGTATGATTTTATTTGTACTTAATTTTTCCTTTGCAGTGAGTGGTGGAAGTGACAAATTTCCATGCTCAAGAGTTGTTTTATATTACATGCAACTACTGGAAAATAATTAAAGAAACATGAATTTAGTTAATAAATAATTTAGGCCTTTGCTATTCACATTGGCTTTTATGACTTCAGTTTACGTAGACATTTGTGTTCTGTGGTGATTCATACAGTATCCTATTTTGCAAATACTATGAATGCCTCTTAATGCATTTCCAGAATCCCTTGTGGCTAATCACCATGCCTATTGTGTCTGCTTTCTTTTATGTCAATTGTCTCAGTGGGATTTTCTCTAGGATTGTTGTTCCTATGCTATAGCCAGCTTTGGCCCAATTCTGTTTAAACCTTCCATTTTTTTTTAACATACAGCATGCCAGGAAGAAGAAATACATTTCTCTCCTCTCTTCTTTGATTCTGAAGGAATTCTTCACTGCTGTTTTAAAAAAAAACAAAAAGCTTTGTTTGTACAAGTTTTCTGATTATATACTTTTTAATGACCAACCAGGCTTGCAGTGTTGTGGAGGAAATCAAGTCTTGTGATCACCATTCGTTAGATTTCTTTCTGCCAGAAAATCTGATAAAGCAGATTTCTGGCATTTTCTGCTGTTATTTCTGCTCCCGTTCAATTTGCTTTCCTGGATTTCAGTACACAGGTATTGCAAAGCCCTGTCTCTTTCTTTTTTTAAAATAGTATTAGCTTATTTTCAGAAAACTGAAAATGTTTGAATCTTTTGCTACTTTGAAGATTATACCACTTTATTGAGTGGAAGGAGTTTTTTTGGGTGGGGAAGAGGGAAACAGAGTCTTTTGATTTTAATAAAATGAGAGGGCTTTATGTTCTAATTTTTTGGTCCTGATTTTTTGGGTAAAGAGTTTGCATCTATCTCTTATTCACTAGTAGTACAGATCCCTTTAAGCAATAATTAAGAAACCTGCATCATTGCATTTTGAGCAAATTTTACAGGAATTGAGTTGATAAAGTTGGCTGTTATTTAAGCTACTAATACATCCTTGCTAGAAGTTAATGGGATGTTTAAAATGAGGAAGTTCAGCACCTAAAAATTCCTGCTTGCTCCAAAGCACAAACCCCTTTAAAAACTTGGGGAAAATATGAGTTTAAAAAATTAAAATTCTTTATTTAATTTGGTTTTCTGGTTCTTTGAAAAAACATGTTTTAAATTGCCAAATTTGGCTTTACCTCTTTGTAGTAAATGTGACAGGATCTTTGCAGCAGCGCTAGCAAGTTTCCAGTGACTTAGGTTAGTGGCTCACAGGTTAGATCAGGCAGTGAAATTTTATCACTTCAATTCCAAATTTCAGTGATTCTTTATTATGATTGAACTTTCAGATTCCGCCCAAAATACCAAGTAGCAGAGATGCTTTTAGTACTGTGCCATCAGAGTTAGTAAGAAGTACTGTGCAAATCCTACAGCCCGTTGTGTAACAGAAGCTGATTGTGTAAGGCAGAGCTTGTGGAAGGCCTGGTGTGGGCCACGGGAGGGCACTGCAACACAAGGATCGCTACAACCTGGTGCTGGCCTGGAAACGCCACCAAACTGCAATTCTAGTTAAATCCCCCTGCTGGAGTACCCCGGTACTCAGTGAAGAGTTAGATAAGGGCTTGCTTTCTTCTTACCCTCACCTCTTTCAGTGTGTAAAAAGAACAAATGGAAGCTTCCTTACACAGAAAAGAGGAAGTAATAATGAGATGTATGTTAGGACTAGGATTTTTGGATTTTTATATCTTTTATAATTATAATTGAAAGGTATCTGGTCTTAATTCCTTTAAATTAATCTCTTCCGTATTAATCACCTGTACCGGAGTTTGAAGCAGCAGATACAATACATAAATATTTCAACCCTTTGCCTATCTTAAGATAAACAGTATTTTCCTGGAAAAGTTATCAAAGCAGAAAAAGTAGAAGATCATTTTCTGCTTGAGTTAAGAATTAGAAGCTAGGCTCTTGCAGTGATATCTGTTTTTCTGAGGAAGACATTTTTAGGAAATGAGTTGAATAACAGCATCATAGATTCATCTGTCCTTATCTTTACAATTCCAGTTCAGTCTTGCTAACTGCTTTGCTACTGTTCTGGCCAGAAGTATGTAAACCACCTTTATAACTACAGGATGTCAACTAACTTTGTGAGTGCTGGAATTTTCTCTCATAAGTCACGTTTGTATCCAGAAATAGAACCTCTCTTTTGTTGGCAGTCAACTGTGGAGGCACACCAACATGCTTTATTAATGCTCTCTTTCAACTGATCTACAGATAAAGTTCTCTTTAATGTCTTAATGCTAGACAATTTTGGATTCCAGACCAGGAATCTTTGAAACATCTTAAGATATTTTTGGAAACAAATACTTAGATGCTCTTCAAAATATTAACACAAACTGTAGTGTCTTACCAATGGTGAAACATGCTCTCTCTGTGCGTGATTCAGTGAATCCTTTGGTAAACATACTGTAGTCCCAAGAGAAATACTAGAGTATGATTTCAGATTCAGATTAGAATGCTTTTCTTTACACTGTGACCTTGGATACTGAGTTACTTTCTCATTTTATGCTGTGCTGGATCAGTCATGCTTGACCAAGAATGTACTAGCAATAAAACTTTCTAGCTGGGTCCAGATGGAAAAAAGTCAGTTTTCAGCATTGTCATAGTTAAATCATGAGCTATGCAGTGTCCTTAGCTAAATACAACCATCTACCTCAGGACAGCATGCTGTTTTTCAGCCATGTTACTTGTAAAAATTTGGAAGCAGTCAGAGGCACTACAGAAGAGGACAAGTGAGGAAGAATGGTGGTCCTAGAAGGTACTGTAGGCAGCACAGTGGCTACTGCAATAGCCATGAGCATAATGACCTGTCTTCCATATCTGAGTGTTGGTTTCACTTCAGCATTTTTTGAAAACAGTTTTCGAAATGAGAATGAGTGTATTTCTTTGGGGATTCTGAAAAAACCCTTTGCCATATGCATTTTAACTCTTCTTTGAATTTCATAAAATCCACTCCTCTCTGTCTCATCAAGGGAAGAGAGGTTGTGATTGAACACTGAGGCGGAAATATTGTTGAGTACCTCAGCCTTCTACTTGTCCATTGTTACCAGTTTTTTCAGTACTGTTGGTGTGGGGAGGTACACCTCTGACATTCCTTTTCTGGTTAACCTACCTGTAGAAGCCTTTCTTGTTATTCTTTATGTCCCTTGCCATGTTCAGTTCCAGCTTTGCCTTGGCCTTCCACACTCCATCTCTGCACAGCTGAGCTTTGTCCCAAGTTGCCAGTCCTTGCTTCCTCTGCACGGGCATTTGCTTCTTTCACTTTAGTTTGACCAACAGTTCTCTACTCAACAATACTGACCTCTTACTTTCCTTACCCAATTTCTTGCTCCTGGGGATTAGTAACTCCTGTGTTCTATGGGATACTTCCTTAGAGATCTTCTATCTATATAATAATAAATATCTAGTAACATATAAATGGCATACCTAGATTATTAATAAAAACTCAATAAATGCTATCTTAAAATATCAAATAATAATAAATACTTAATAATAATTAAGGTTTTTCTTCTTTTATTTTTCAGGTAACTGGAGTTGTGGGCAGAGCAGAGCTTTTATCATCTATTTTTTTCCTAGCTGCTTTTTTGTCATACACAAAGTCTAAAGGTCCAGATAATACTATAGGTAAATGATTGACAAATAGAGATATAATTTAGTTTCTTTACCACTGATAAAAATGCTCTTAGAACCATAATAGAGGTGAACTGGTTATTCAGCAAGTGTGTACCAAAACTCCTTCAGAGCCAAGATACCCATATAATACTACTTTCCATTATAAATTGCATTTTTTTCCCCAAGACTTAGGCATTTCTTTAATGCCTTCTTAGTTTTATAACACCTACCCTAGGATATTCTTGCACTGACTTTTATTACTGCAATTTAAGTGGAAGTGTGCTGAGGTGCCTCAGATGGTCAGTCACAAGTAAACTCCAAAGTTTCAGTGCAGATAAAGGAGGCTTCCATCTTTGCCAGAGTCAGATTGACATAGTGAGTAAAATATAAAGTATTCCATTTGAAAAAGTGCTCTGGTGATTTAGGAAGTACTGAGATATTTTGTTTTACTTATTATAAATTAGTCTTTTACCCTTAATTTATTTTATTCATTTTAAGGGAGGCAATTTTAATATTGGTGCATATGTATTATTTTCTGTAGAGTAAAAGTGGTCATCTTTCGTAAGACATTACATATACTAAAAATATTTACAGAACATACCATATTCAGATGTGAGGAGCCAAAGCCTTCACTTTTTAAAGTAATTTACTTTATTAAATGTGGTTTTTGTAAGATGGAACACTTTCAATATCTTCTTTATTTGCAGTGTGGACACCAATTGCAGTGACTGTATTTCTAGTAGCTGTTGCAACGCTGTGTAAAGAACAAGGAATAACAGTGGTGGGGATATGCTGTGTGTATGAAGTCTTTATTGCTCAAGGGGTAAGCTGTTGAAAAATAAAGTGGATTTCTGTTATGAGACATTAAGTATTTTGAAGCATCATATTTGGCACTGATCTTTCTCAGTTAAGGTTAACTCAATAGTTCTGTTACATTTTTCAGATTTTTTTTGAGTCAATTCATTTTTGACAGTTAACAGTGAGGGAATCAAATAATTTCCAAGTTGTCCTTTATGTGCCATGTGGAGATGTTAGCAAATATACTCAGTAAAGACTTGACAGGTCTTAATGGAAGCCTTTGGTTTTAGCTGACTGAGATTTGCAAATCCTGTAGTAAAAATAGAGAACATATTATATACAAATTCATTTCATCATTTTCTATTGAGTAACCAAATGCTTTAGAGTAGTTCTATTTGAATAAGTAACATTCTTAAGGAATTTGTTGTTCTAAGAATACTGTTATCTGATATATTTCATTTTAAGCATTGATAAGCCTTTAAATTAATAGTGACTTTTCCTTAAAGAAACAAGATTCTCCTGCAATTAAATAATTCTAGACTTTTCAATAACCAAAATAAATTAAAAAATAAAGCTTAGCATTCCATATTTTAAGAAGATTTTATAGTTATTTCTTAATTGCTTGCCGGAAAATTTTGCCAAAAATGCGCCAATAAAAGCCAAAAGATTGTCAATCCTGGGGACACATAATCAAGGCTGAAATACCAGAATCACATTGATGTCTTAGTAACTATTGCCTTTGCAGGTCTAGTGAATTAAAATACAATTTTCTAGCTGGATTTTTAAGGAAATCACCAGTATGTGACTGGTTTTCAACCTACTATTCCTTTCTTTTAGTAACTTTTGATCTGATCTTCAATTTCACTGAAGTTTAATAAGATTGTGTTAGTCAGTTGAGTAGGAAAGATAAAATGCAAACTGAGGCTTCTTCTTAAAGCACAGGTGTCACATGAACTTAGATTTTTACCTGTCCTCAAAAACTTTTCAGTTTGTCTAGTTTAGCCAGCCGGTATATGTGAATCAATAAATCATCACCAGCAGAAGTCATGAAGACAAAGGGAAAGAGGTACACTGAGAAGAAATTAGCTTATATAATGGGAATCTGTGCAAGGTTATGATGTTCATGAGGCAAGGAGGGATGACTTACTGCAGTAGTGGCATAAAATATAAAGCCAGGGCTAATCAGAAAGCAAGTAGTATTTCTGTCATTCATAAGGAATTTTGTTTATAGGGCAAGTTTTCAGAGGGGCAGATAATTCTGAAAATAGTGATTTTTCTTCTTGAGAGTTCCTTTTGTGGTTTTGATTCATTTGTTCAAGCCTCTGAAGAGGATACAATTTTTTGATCTGTCAGCACAAAATAGCTACAGGTGTACAGGTTCAGCTGTGATAGCGTTAGCAAGAATACTTGACTAGTTTATTAGAATGGAGACCTGATTTTGGGGACTTGTCATGAAGGTACTAAGAAGCTGAATTAATTAACTATTGGGAGCAGACGTTTACAGAAAACCAAGGAAAAAAGTATTAGGTAGCTCATATTTATCTAAGGAACTAATGTCTGATTATAAACCATTTTTTAATTTGCAGTACACCTTGCCAGCATTATTGGACACAGCTGTACAGATTCTTCGAGGAAAGGGCAGTATTCCTTTCTCTATGCTCCAAACACTGTTGAAGCTCATAGTCCTAATGTTCAGTACACTCCTGCTTGTAGTTGTCAGAGTCCAGGTTATCCAGTCTCAGCTTCCAGTGTTTACAAGGTAATAGTAATGTGCTTCTTATTTACAGTTGTTTATAAATAAGATGTGACTTAATGAAGTCAGAATGAAATGGCCAAAAATATATGAACTTATGTGTTATTCACCTGTTTCAATATTATTATTCAGTGTCTGTACAATATTGCATTTTTTGTGCATTATTTTGCCATTTAAAAAAGTTTACAGTTGGTAGTTCATCTTAATAATTCAGAAATTACATGTCTTATTGCTTAAATATTTTTATTGTCTCTTTATTTGAACCTTGTCTGAATTTTCCAAACCTCTTAAATTTTTCCTCTTCTACATACAGAATATATTTTACATTTTATGTGTGTACTATGCAGAAACCATGGTTGTCTTCAGATAGACTACTTGAAGATGTATATGAATGACGTTAGAACTGAAAGACTAATTTTTCTTAAGCTTGAGCAATGTAGAAACACAAGAATCTAGAACTGTCCCTGAAAAATTGAGACAAACTATTAAAAACATGAACAAGGACCACTGAACTCAACTTGAGGTGTAAATCATTCTGTTTCTTCAAACTTATGTTGATTATATCCCAAAACAGTTTCATAAACATGGAGGAGGCTCTGTCCCTCTCTTCAGTGAATCACTGTGCATGGTTTCACACCTGACAAATGCAGGAAGAGTAGGATATTTTATGTCTGTAATTAGTAATTCTAGCTATGACTCTAAAGTTTGCCACAAAGTGAATCAAGATCATATCTTTCTTCATTAAAAGCTCCTTTTTCTCCTTTCTTTTGCTGTAGGTTTGATAACCCAGCTGCTGTTAGTCCATCCCCAGCGAGACAGCTGACTTTCAACTACCTCCTCCCTGTAAATGCTTGGCTTCTTCTCAATCCCTCAGAATTATGCTGTGACTGGACAATGGGAACTATTCCTCTTGTGGAGTCTTTGTTAGATGTTAGAAATATTGCCACCCTTACCTTCTTTTGCTTTCTGGGATCTTTAATGGTCTTCAGTCTCCGATACCCCGGAGATTCCTCCAAGACAGTATTGATGGTATGAATGATGCCCTGGTTTTGTCCTTTTGTTAAGAGCAAGTGGCTCAGGTTGTATCGTCAAATGTGTAATCTGCTGTGACCCAGAGATACTATGTGTATCTAGCCTTTTAGGCTAGAATGAACACATAAGAGGAAAATTGTCTGGTGACAAAACTGCTAAATTGCAGTTAAGTATGTGATTCTGTTAGAGATGAGAATAAATATGCCCCTTGTTATGTATTTGTAAACTGTATTGCAGCCTTTCTCAGATATTCAGAGCTCAACTGGCACATGGTGGCTTTCAATAGAATTTAAATGTTTCAAGGACCAGAATGCATTTTCATCCTGCAAGCTGTCTACTTTGTTTAAATGTCAGTAGTCATGATATGTATTTAGCAAAAGATTTGATTTTCTTTCTCATAGGTGTAAAAGAAAGGACATATTTTTGCATTTAGGAATAAGTTTCCACTTTTGTTATTGTTGTTTTGTTTTTCTTCTATAAGTTGTTTTCATATTATGAAAAACTAATTTTGTCAAGCTGTAAGATCAGTTCCTGTGTCTGTTCAGTATTATATATAATCTTAAAACTGAGATGGATTAACAGAAAAGAATATTTTGGAAGAAATGGGAAGGATCAAATGAGCTGGTATTTTTGAAAAAAAAAAAAAACCAGTCATCAATTATTGATTCCATTGCAAATTTTTGCAAGGTGAATGATAACCTGATACCATACTTTTTTATTAGTTCAGTGATGAAGTTATGCATACAAATAAATTGCGTGCATTTATCTTAGTCTGCTTCAGAAATAATGCATTTTTTAGTATGTTAATCAGCAAACAAAGTTTCAGATGGGTGGAAATATTTATGCATAACCTAAGATTTAAGTAGTTCTTTGCTAAGCAGCTGGCAAATTTTGATGCACTTCTAAAAGACCTAGCATTATAGTTCTGACTCATATGTTTTCTTCTTGTCTTGTCACTGGAGCAAGGCAATATATTTCCCTAGAAGACCAGTGAAAATGGTATCTAGTATTGCTGATGAAATTTCTTGTCTTGAATTTGGAAACTGTGTATGAAGAGAAGAAATTATTTATATAGTAAATGTGCAAGGTAACATGCTTGGAAAATAAGTGCCCAGCACTTCAGATATGCAGAGTAGTTGCATTTTCCTCCTTATATAAGCTGAGGCATAAGTTTTTCTCCACTGCACTGTTGGCAGGAAAAATGTGTGTCGGGTGTGGTTCACTTTTTTTATAGGACAGCTCCTGAATATTAAGGCTGTTTATTTCCCTGCATCTGTTTATTCCCTACCTGGTGAAGTTCACAAGAGGAAAGGGTTAATGGGTTTTTTAGCATACATTGGTGTAAGTCAGCTAGGTTTTGTTTGAGGGTGGTATTTTTATATGTGTTTTTATTATTTCAAGTGGGTTTTATAGGAAGGATATTCTGAGGTCATTCACTCCGGCATGCAAGCCTCAATGTCACCTGACACAGTATAGTCCTGGTTTAATGCAAGTTGTTTTCCTTTAATCTATACCTATGCTGTGTATATAAATTTCAATATTATGCTGATTTTCTTCAGCATTGAAGTGCCTGGGAGCAAATTTCATAGGAAATGGGAATGCAATATTTTATATTAAATATTAATGGTTATGTGCTACAAAATGAAACTATATGATAGGCCAAAGCCTATTACTCCCTTTCAGTAAGCCATTAATATCCCCCAAGTAATCAATGCATTCTGTATGTTGCAAGGCTCTGTTGTGTTTTTGTTTTCATGGAGCTTAATGAAATGCTATGGATCAGCAGCTGGGCTGTGTTAATGATCCACGTGCATATTCTTGAAATATCCTTGAAATACGAGATAAAATCTTAAAGTTTTAAATCAGTGTTGCATTTTTATATATGTAATCCTGGGTTGATTTTCAAACTGGATTATTTAACTGTTTTAGCATGGAAGAGGCAGTTAATGTCATGCTTAACTCTAGGTGGCCAGTTGTACTGAAAGTTTCTAGAAAATTCCTCTTTCTTCAAAGAAAAATTCCATTTCTGTAGGTTTGTTTTTATGGGGTTTTTTTTGGTAACTTGAAGGCAAGATATTTTGAAATCATTATTCATGTCTTTTCTGGAACCAGAGTTTGGAAATCTGCTACTTAACAGTCATTCAGGACTTAAAGCAACTGGTCATGTCCACTTTCTTTGCAACAGATGGATTTCTTTGTCTCTTAATAAACACAATTTTTGATAAGAAGTGAATCCCCAACCTAAGAACTACAATTGTGCAGTTCTTAAATTCATTGTAATTTCAGATACATTGGGGTACTCTTAGCACTCTGTCCAAAAACTGCTGCTTATTCAGTGACTGATTCTGGTTTTGTTATTCACATTTCTTACAGAAACACACAACAGACTCTATTGTACTGTAAAAATAGCTGCTTTATGCCTCAAATAAGCTGATACAAATTTTTAATTGTCAGATAATGTCCAAGCTTTTATGCTGTCTTGTTTCTGTATCTGGAACTCTTACTAAAATTGTTTTGAATTTAAGTAATCTGTTTATTTGTCCTCTTTTTGCAGTATAGTAAAGCAAATATACTTCCAAGCCCTTAAGTAAGGAATAGAATAATTTGCATGTTCCTACTTGCTATATTCAATGTGAAACAGATCTGAATATTAAAAAAAGACCGAATATCTACTATTTATGTCTGGTTTTATGGGATTATTTTTGTAATTTTTAACTTGTTTCTTGGGTACAGCTTGTCTCTGCCAATATCTTGATTACTAATGTTGTTTGTATTTCCTTTCTAGGCTCTCTGCTTAATAGTGCTACCATTCATTCCTGCGTCAAACCTGTTTTTTCCTGTTGGATTTGTAGTAGCAGAGCGAGTGTTATATGTTCCTAGCATGGGATTCTGCATTTTAGTAGCACATGGATGGAAGAAATTATCAAATAAAAGGTAAATAAATTCATACTGATAAAAGCCCTAATGGGAAAGCTTGCATAGCCATAAATATGGTTATCTTCTATGAAAATAATTGATGAGTGTAAATCAAAACTGGTTTAACTTTATTCAAAGTTGATTACTGAGTGAAGTTTATACAGTGCATGTGAGTCAGCCAATTAAAGTTGCTGAAAATTTAATCAGTAAAAAATTAAATTTTCAGAAATGTCATGCTAGGAATGGATATCAGAGCCATTCCGTACTTTTTAAACAAAACAATTCTTTGGTTAACAATTTCTCCTTAAAAATTGTGCTCTAAAATCATGTTTTGTACACACTTTTGTGTTTTCTGATATCTTTTGCCTTGACTTGGACATACCTCCCACTGATGCTTTACCCTTTGCCCAGTGGTATCCTAATGCCAGTTCAGACAAATGGAAAGGCAGAAATTTGCAGTCTATGTTGTCTGCTATTGTTAGAGATGAGGCCTTGCAGTAAAATTTACACTAACTGGTGCTGCTGAAGCTGACAGCACTGGATAATGAGAAATTAGTGATATATTGTGGGAGTGTGGATTTCTCACAAATCCCACTACAAGGCAGTAAAAATAGAAGTGATGTGAAAGAAAGAAAGGAACCAGGAGAGAATGGCTGGGGAGAAAAATTAGGCAGCTAGTGTCATTTACTACAAAAATATTGGAAATCAGTTCTCTAAAATGAGAAAGAAAAGGTTCCTTGCTTTAGAAATATGTGGAAAGAAGAATTCCTATAAGCCTGATGGGTTTACAGATTACTGTATATGACAGTTCTTATTGATCACTTTGGTAGTATTTTAGAATTACTCTCTTAATTTTACAGTTTCCCTTTTTTAGTATTTTTAAAACCAAACATGGTAGACAAAACATGCATTTTGTTTATCTTAGAAGTGGATGGGGAAAAAAACTTGCAGTTTTTAGTAAACTCTTGTGAAATAGGTAGCAGAGTGAACAACTGTTCCATAAGTCAAATGTGAGAAATAGTGGTTAAGGGTGAACACCTGCATGTCCACTCCAGAATGAGATTTTTTTTAAAAACAAATAGGATTCATAATTGTGGGAAGGAATTAGAATCCAGAAACAAAATGATCAACATGTTAATGTGTATGTTTTAGATCTGTCATATTTCAACTCCAGAAAAATAAACTGCACAAAATGAAGGTTATTCCTGACAAGCTTGTCACAGAGCGTGACCTTTGCCCCAGTTTGCAGCTTTATAAATAAAATTGCTAGAAAAACACTAAACCTTTCTCCTACTTAGATATTCCAGTAGCACTAGGATTACATTTGCTTATGGAAGACTGGGTAGTCTCCACAGACCTCTCCATTAAGGTGTGTTCTGCAGTGTGGGAAAGATTTGCAATGTGTGAAGTAAAGAATATGTGTGGAATTGTCTGATGTGAAACAAAACTATGAGAGGATTTTTTAGTTGCTTTTTTCATTTTTTAACATTTTGTTAAAAATAGTGTTTTGGAGAACCTCACTTTTTGGCATCATATGTATTGTCCTAAATTACAGATAAGTTTTAAGAGAAGTAAAATTTTTGTGAACATTCTATAAAAATTCTATTGTGTTGTGTAAATTGGACTTGTTCTTATTAAGGGACTTGCATGAGCATAACAACAAAAGCAGGTAAACAAAATTAATTATAGATTGAACATATTTCCTTTCAAACTCTGGAGTGTGCTGATCACAAATGTGGTCCTTTGTTTGCCTTTTAGCATATGATATACTTATTCTAATAAAAATTAGAATTGCTGATGTGCTTACAACAAGTCTTTGTTTGTTTTATTTAATAGTGTACTAAGAAAAATTTCTTGGGTTTGTTTGGCTGCGGTACTGTTCACTCATGCCTTAAAAACACTGCATAGAAACTGGGATTGGGAGTCGGAGTACACTTTGTTTATGTCTGCTTTAAAGGTACTGTATTCTGTTTGGAAAGGCTAATGGGAAGTTCTTGTTGCTGTTCTTAAGAAACTGCAGTGGAACATGATAAAAATTGACAAAAATTATGCCTGTTTCAGCACATTAATTTCTATATTGAGAGTATTGACATCTAATTAGTTGCTTTTGGGAATGCTTTAAAGGAAGTGTGATGCACACATAGAATTTCATATGCAGAAAATAGATGATAATTTTTCTTCTGTCAAAGCAGTTGAATTCATTCTCTTGTCTGGATGAAAGCCGGATTATGTTTCAGTTCAAAAAGTTTGAGGCATAGAATTATTAGCCGGATTATGTTTCAGTTCAAAAAGTTTGAGGCATAGAATTATTAGCCGGATTATGTTTCAGTTCAAAAAGTTTGAGGCATAGAATTATTTCTTCTAAGTTCATACGGCACGATAAGGCAATTTGCAAAATATCCCATAACAGTTAAAATGAATTTTAAGATGATTGGTATTTCTAAGAGCAAATAACTAAAACAAATTGTTGTTGCACAACAAGATATCAATGTAATCATTCTGTATGTAGTGTTCTGTTATTCTTTGCATATAGAGGTTTGATGAAATCTGTCATTTGCAATACATTTTTATGTCTTAAGATATTGTTAAGAGAAACTCAATTGTTAAGTAATTTCAACTTAATACCTTATGCTTTGGTATCTTTTTCTGGGTTTAGGTGAATAAGAACAATGCAAAACTATGGAACAATGTGGGGCATGCATTAGAAAACGAAAAAAATTTTGAAAGAGCTCTGCAGTTTTTCATACAGGCCACACAAGTGCAACCAGGTAAAGCTTTAACTAATTGCCATCTCTTCACTCCTGGTATTTCAGTATACTTTAGCTTACACTAACAGCTTCTCAATGGACTGTCGTGCTTCAACTGAACTTCAAAATCAAACAAAGTCATGTAATAAGTTAATTGATCCAGGGGTTTTGAAAATAAACTAAAAAAGTCCTCCAGAAGAGATTTCTGTCTATAAAAAGCTGCAAATACTTTCAAAACTATTTCTTGTATGACATTCTTTATGAATTAACTTGAACTGTGATTTCCTAATGGAGTATAAATATGGCTTTATTTTTTTTACTCAAAACTAAGGAAGTGTGTAAGAAAATGAAAAATCTAGATAATAATAAAATGCACATTTGATCCATTTTACATATTGTTACAAAAGTTCCAGGTATTACTGGACAATCTTTCCTTTTAGAAGATTAATAAATAACCTTCAATTTATATGCCTCTATTATAGCAAGAAATTAGATACAGGGAAGTATGATAGGACCTTAAACTTTTTACAGTTTTAATTTTACAATCCTTCATTAACCAGTTCCTGGTTAAATTAGTAGCTTCATAATTAAGATGAAAACTGATAGAATTGCTTTCTTCTTTTAGTGATGGAGATGTTTCATCAGAAACATCTGTATTTCACACTACTCTGTACAAGAAGTGTTTAATTTCATGATACTAAGTGCATGGAAATATTTTAAATTTCATTCTTTTCTTTATTAAGATGATATTGGTGCCCACATGAATGTAGGAAGAACTTACAAGAACCTAAACAAAACAAAAGAAGCTGAAGAATCATATATGATTGCAAAATCATTGATGCCACAGGTAATTAGGGACTTCATCTACCTCTGCAGCACAGTACCTCTATTTCTGATACAATTTTTGGGTTTTTTCCTCTTGCTTTGTGTGGCTGTCTACTTTAAAGTTTATCAGTGTTCTTTTAAAAGCTATCTATGAAAAAATAGGCTGTATACTCATGGCTGTTAAAAAATGCTAACTTGGAACTCTGCTATAAATGTTTTAATTTACTTTATATAATACTGTGTTGTGTTTTGGAGTCTGGGGTTTTTTTCTGAAATTGTGGTTGTAAAAGAAAGCAGCAGCCAAAACCTACAGTTTCTAGTAACAATTGGTTTATTTTCACTCACAGCTAATACAATGATGATGACTGAGTTTTTGAGCCCTTCAGATAAGGCTTAAATACAGCATTGAAGGTTGGAGAAGGTAGCCACAGCAGCAACAAAAAAATTTGGCCTGAATATGCTTTTATAAACATGTGTTTTGTTACCTTTTCTATTTGTTAAATTATATTTATACTTAGGAAATTTTACTTGTTCAGGCTGTTTAGAGTAAAAGATAATAGTATTTTGAAGAATGTGTGAAGGTAATAAAGGCTGTGGTGAAAATGAAACTGGTAACAGAAATGAGCAGCCCGTTGAATAGAAGCATGGCATTTAGAAGTCTGTGAAATACTGTTTCTGTGAAACAGTGGGAAGATTCTAAATGGATAACGTATAAACAGTACAGCAGTTGCAATGTCATAGGATTTTCATCTCTCCTCACTACTTTTCATTTTCTCTATCAGGTGGCAAATCATTGGCTGTAAAATCTTACTTACACTTTTCTTAGGCTGAAGGGTCATAAAAAGGAATTAAAATGTCTGACAGAATCTCAGTTTATGCTTTAGGCAAAGTTTTTCAAGGTCTGTTTGGTTTCAAATGGCTTTCTTCATGAACCAAATTAAGTAGCAGCAGAACTTAAATATTGTACAAGTTTTTTATTCTTTATTTCGATGAAAACATAGATAATATTCTATTTATTTTTGATGTGATTTTTCTGGGAAAGAATTACTGTTCTTTGTCATTATCAAGAGCCTACACAATACTGTCCAGTAGTACCCTAAAACAAATGTGGCAGAGTGAAAAGGAGTTCTATACTGATCATCTTTCATATTTCTCCTCATCTGTGTTTGGTAATATATTGTCTTTGACAGATTATTCCAGGGAAAAAGTATGCAGCAAGAGTAGCTCCTAACCATTTAAATGTTTATATCAATCTTGCAAACTTAATTCGAGCAAACGAATCTCGCCTCGAAGAAGCGGATCAGTTGTATCGACAAGCAATTAGTATGAGGCCGGATTTCAAGCAGGCTTACATCAGCAGGTATATTTTCTAATTTTAGAGATACATATTCTTGAGTAAACTTGTTTGTATTTGTAGTACTATGAACACTATTCAGTTTGTACAGTTCAATTAGCTTCTGAAATTGTTTCGTTTCCAAGTGAGAAGATGAAGATTTGGGATGATAATCAATTATTCATTAAAAGTCTGTTCTTTTAAATTCCTCCTTCAAATGGCATATTTCCATGTAGATTCTGTAGTCAAACATTGTATAGAAAGACACTTCCATTAGATTTCTTTATGAATCTCTAACTCTAGTTTCTAACCTCATAGTTTAGTTTTGAACTAAAAAGCTTTTGGTTAGTGTGAATCATGGAGCTTTCTTTATACTTTCTTGTTAAAGATGGTCCAGAAAATGCAAGTCGTAACTATTTAGTTGACATTATTGCATTTTAGTTAATAGTAATGTGGATGTGGGTATTGAGGCTTCTGTCCACTGTTTTGTTCGTTGTGATTCCCACTGGGATGTTGAAGGATGCCTGAACTATAGCTTTGCAGTGTAATTACAGAGCCAAATCAGGCACCCTTGATCAGTTCCTTTTTGATCACCCTTTTTGTTCTTGTCCTGCTTATGCATTTGTTGTATACAGGTTTTTGAGAACTGAAAGCTTTAGGAATAGAATGTAAAATAAGGTCTTGTATTGTTTTGTGCTTAAAACTAAATAAAAAAACACTGTTATCTGATGCCTACTGTCTGTAGGAAGACAAACTTTAAAAAAAAAACCTGTCAATTCTTATACGGGTAACAAGAAAAGTATGGTTCTTCAACAGGGGAGAATTACTTCTAAAAATGAACAAACCTCTGAAGGCTAAGGAAGCTTACCTTAGAGCTCTAGAACTAGACAGAACCAATGCAGACCTGTGGTACAACTTGGCAATTGTTTACATTGAACTGAAAGATCCAACAGAAGCCCTGAAGAATTTCAACCGAGCTCTAGAACTCAACCCAACACATAAACTGGCGTTATTCAACTCAGCGCTGCTAATGCAGGAATCTGGTATGTTAATTGTCCCTTCTGTGCTTATTGCATGTTTGCATTTATAGGAACCACACTGTTTAATTTTTTATTAACTCTTTCAGTTTTGGAAAGGAGAAGTACATAGCATCATCAAAAAAGAAGCTATTTATTATAGCTTTGTTATTTTTTAGTGTATGGGATTTGTGCAAAGTGTACATACACCTTAGCTGATCAGCATCTTTAATACAAGCAATATATTTTACAATATATCTTACACATATAAAGAATAGTGTTACTCAAACATCTTCAAAAGAATACCTATATGAACTTTAAAGATAGTAGTTAGTAAAGTACATTTAATACCTGGTTTGCATTTATAGTGATTGATTTAATTATTGACTCAAAAATCTAGCTTACATCTCTGGGCTTAAATCCTGCTCTACAAATAGGAATGTTTTCATAGGTTTCTCTGTAATACTGCTAATTAGGATGAATTCAGTTGGATTTTCATGAGTTTGTTTTTTCATCTGTATAGCTCTGTGGATAAGGGTGAGTCCTTAGTGAATTAAGGCTGTTGCAGAGAGTATTTGGCAGGTGAGCTGCTTTCCCTTTTGTTAAAATGGTAAACTGCCCCTAAGAAAGATAAAACAGAGTTGATTGAAGCTGAAGACACTTAATAATTTTCCATCCCTTATCACATTGTAAATTAGGTAGTTCAAGACATGCCTTGTTCCTTTTCTGTAGAAGTACAAGCAGCTTCAAACAAGCAGAAGTATTAACTATTTAGCATTCACTTTTTCATACTAGAAGGTGCAATATTGTTTCAGGAGGTGAAAGAGGGCAGATTAAAACAGCTCCCCTATCCTTCAGTAAGTCTTTGTCTGCAATTTGTTACTAAAATACATTCACTGTACTATTCAGTAAAATAGCACAGACCACAAGCATGTCTAGCTAATCCTGGTATTGTCAGATAAAATTGTTTTAGTAGATCTTCCTTAAATTTTGATGCAAATTAAAGTATAGGGGTTACAGATTTTATTGTTTTGGTGTTAGAAGATATCTTAGCCTGGCTACATTAGAAGTCCCTCTATGTGCTCTCTAAACTCTTTCAATCTATCTTTAATAAAATGAGATCTTCCACTCAAAGTTTGCCTCTGTAAGAGCTGGTTTGTCAGAACTGATGTCTGTTCTGCATTCCATTTGCTCAACTGTGCATGAAAATAATTTCTCTTAAGCTTGTAGAGACACCTTTTGTATCTGTTATGCCAAACATAAATATCAGTCAACAGCTAATAGAGTAATGATGCTGAATTTGGCTAGAAGTCAACTGTATATAGTTTCATTCTATAAAGAAGGTAGATAACATTTGTTTTTGCTGTTACACAGCTATGATGAAAAATAGCTTTTAAACCCTTTCACTTCTACAGTTGCATTTTAATTTGTATAAGGACTGCATTTTACAGTCTAAAAATCCTTCAGAATAAATGTTTCAGGAAATATCTTGAGAATTAAATGCATTTTCTGTCACTTAGGTGATGCTCGACTTAGACCTGAAGCTAAGCAAAGACTGCTACATTATGTGAAAGAAGAACCGCAGGATTCAAATGGATACTTCAATTTGGGTATGCTGGCAATGGATGATAAAAAAGACATGGAAGCAGAGGCGTGGATGAAGAAAGCTATAAGGTTACAACCCAACTTCCGAAGTGCTTTGTTCAATTTGGCCCTGCTTTATTCTCAGACAGGAAAAGAATTGATGGCTTTGCCTGTCTTGGAAGACCTACTGAGATACTACCCTGATCATACCAAAGGTCTGATTTTGAAAGGTGATATCCTTATGAACCAAAAGAAGGATATTGTTGGAGCAAAAATGTGTTTTGAAAAAATTTTGGAATTGGATCCCAAAAATGTACAAGGAAAACATAATCTTTGTGTGGTTTATTTTGAGGAAAAGGATTTAATAAAGGCAGAAAAATGTCTGGTTGAAACACTATCACTGGCACCTCATGAAGAGTATATTCAGCGTCATCTAAACATAGTTAGAAGTAAAATTGCATCACTTGGTGCTATGGAACAGTCATCACTTCCATCAGATGGGACTGCAGCTACAGAAGCAAAAAAAAACTCATTTCAGAATTTGAAAGAAGCAAAAAGTGAGAAGACAACCACCCAATCAACAGTTGATAATAAAGAGCACTCAAAAAACAAGAAACCAACAGAGAAAAGCAGTGTGGACAAAGAGACTCCCAAAAAATCTACAAAAGAAATCAAAGACATTGAGAAAAAGAGAGTTGCTGCATTGAAAAGACTAGAAGAAATTGAGCGTATATTAAATGGTGAATAGTCTTTACCATGTCACAAAAGAATAAGGGGAGAATACTATTTTTAATTATTAATTTGTGAGCCAACTGGAAAGTGTTCTCAGTGCTTTGAAAATAGAAATAATGTTGACTGCATATCACTTATCAAGCAGCAAAAGGCATTACAATGCTCTATGTGAGAAAACCACAACTTTTAAATATGATGGAGGCATGGGTGGGAATTAAAGGATAAAGGGTTGAGAAAAATCTTCGTGCAGAATCCTTAATAATGAGAAAATAGCACTCATAAAAGCCGTTGGTAGTCAAGGATATTAAGTAATGCTACTTTCAGTGATTCAGTGGAAGAATTGAATGGTGAATTATTGGGATAAGCCAGACACTCCTCCTTTCCCCCAACAAATCTGTTTGTATTCTCATTATCTACATTTCAGTTTAAACATCAGCTGAAATTTTTCTAGACCTGTGCTGTACAAGAAAAACAGTTTTTCTTTGCATTATTTGTTTCCAGAACTTAACAAATTCATCAAAATGCCACTGGATGTAGTACAGGAGGATGCAACAACACACTAAAATTTTCAGTTGCATTCTAAATATGGAATGATATTATTAACTTTTAGATGTTCTTTATTTACGATGCTAATGGTTTGTACTCTTTTGCCTGGTAAGAAGTCTTACAGTGCTCTTAAGATCTTTAGACTCTGCTTTTTTATTTTAAAGGAAATGTGTGGGGTTTCTTCAACTGTCAATCATCTGATTGTTTTTAAAAACTATATTATGAAGGGTGGTTTCTTCCCCAGTTCATTGAATGCTGATAAATGCACTTTGGTACAGTAACCAGTATGCTATGCAGTAGTCCATTTTGTTGACTTTGTATCAATGGCTGTGGATTGACACCTTGGTGTAGTAAATTCTTCTTTGTATAGTAATCTGGTTTTACTATTTCTGTCATTGCAACAGTATTTCTATTCTCATGACTTTTTATGACACTAATATAAGCAATGTTTGCTCAATGCAGTGCGATAATTAAACCACTGAATTTAGTCATGTTTAACACAAGACAATGTAGGTAGTGTCCTTTCAAATTCTAAGTTCTATTGTTTTGATACTTTGTCTTGGGTGTGTGGTTTTTATTAAATATTTATTTTGACTACTAAAATATTCCCATTTACACTTTTTCACTAGTGCATCATTTTAATTTCTTACACGAAACAAAAATCTTTCCAATTTCAGTATTGCTTTTATCCTTATGCAATGCATATATTTTTGTTCAAATATGCTACCAATTACCTAAACCTGATGTTTTCCTTAATTCTCAGAAAGAAAAGAAGTGTAAGAGATGAGTTCACTCATAATTTTCACTGATCATTAAATCTAACTCTTACTCTTCATGTTTTGTCTTATTTCATGATGTGGAATTATTCCTTAACAATTCTACCATTTAAACTTAATCCTTTCTGTACGTGCTCAACTTTCTGCCTCAGGCAGTAATCCAGCTGTAAGATGTAATAATAATCTCTGTGGGAGAGATCTTAAATGGGTAAAGGGCTTCCTTGCACAGACCTTTTATTCACTGCTTATCATTCTTAATGTTAGCACAACAATTGCTTGCATGGTAATAACGGCGGGGGGGCAGGGGAATGTGTTTTGAAAAATGTTATTTACAAGCAGCTGACAGGAACAAATATATGGTGTGCAGCTGTTCATCATACAAAAGAATATTTAAGTGCTGCTTTTAAAGAAGTGCTCACAGGAATCTGTTGACCACACCTTGAAAATCACTTGTCTGTGAATAACTCAGATACTTGCACCTAAAATAGCGAGTATCGAGTATGTTGACTTTTATAGAAACATTAACTTGCATATTAAGTCTTCCTCCAAATCTTTGTTTTAGAAAAGGATTAGCCATTGTTCTGGGCAAGATGAAGGAATCTTCATGTGAAAATGGCAGGAACTACATAGTATGAAAAGGTATTCTGATAGAGAATTTCAGGATTCTCCTCTCTTCCATATGAAGAGCTCCTCTTATTGCCATTGCCCCACCATTTTTATTTGGTGTATCAATTGAAGAAGGGAGTAAAGACACGGTCTCAGTCTCTGCATCTGAGTCTCTGTCATGTCTCATCTTGACCATCCGAGTAGCTCTTTTGGTACTACCAAAAACTGTTAGATTTATTGGTGCTAAGAAGTGCCATCACTTTTAACTAAAATCATCAGATGGATAGAAACTGAATGTTGCTGGATGAAATGTCTTTCAAGTCTGTTCTCAAGTGCTATTCCCCCTTTGTCTCTCTCAAAGAAATGTTAGTAAAAACAAGTACTTTGACTAACAAGTTGTATTTATCCTGTTAGGATGGGTCAGCCATTTTAAAATTAGGCTTTCACAAAAAAAAAGGGTTCGTTAAATTGAAGTGACATAGCTTGTGAAAAACTATCAAAATAGCATTTGCACATAGGAAAACCATCAAAAAGAGTAATTTTGGCTTTTTTTGCTTGCAGGTAGAACAGAATAATCAACAGGTATTTTTACCCCTTCTAGTTCAACCTGTCTTTTCTCTTCCCGCCATCATCATGTGCAAGATGCCATAAATATCCCTTTTCAAAATTCCCCAATTTCACTAGACGTGCAATGAGGAATTTCTAAGAGTGGGACAGGCATACTAAAATAATTTGTAGCTCTCTATTCATACAGTGCAATTACTGTGGTTGCTGAAAAAATGGAATGGATGTCTTATATCATCTTGGCATCCATATGCAAAATTTTTCCCACTTACACATACAGCTGCAGAGTATGCATTTTTAGTATTATACATATTTGTGCATGTGATTTGAGTACAGATGTGTGCATTTGTCAGATTATTTTTTGGATCTTTTGCAGGTGAGTATATGCATAGATAGACTTGTAAGCATATGGATTAATTGGATATGCATGCATATAGTTGGGACACTCGGATACCTAGAGGTTGTGCAGTTGCAGAGGGGCAACAAAAAAGTACTTTAGTTAAGCTTATTCATTCACTTCCCTGCATTCCTCCCATATCAAACTATGACAGCCTTGTAGCTCACATGCCTTTCTCAAGGGTGTGGACCTTTGTGCTGAGAATGCAGGTATCTGTGCCTTCCTGAAGTTTCTTATGGAAAGACTCAATGAAGATCAAAACAATACAGGGAAGTTTTCAGCCCATCCCAGTCTCTTGCAAGCTTTGCATTGTACAAAAGCTCCAAGAAGGGTCCTCATTTAGGTGAGTGTACATGGCTAGGCTTTTCCTTGCAAGTTCTATAATTCACTTCTGCCTGGCACAATGTCTGGAATTGCAGCAGAACCTGCTTCACCTGCTGCTATGTAACCAAAACTATGCTTGGACTTTGAGCCTAGGAATCCTGCTCTGTCTAGACAGAAACCTTGAGAACGGAAAGGCTGTTAGACACCTTCCACCCATCCTTTTCCTTACTTCCTTCCCATACAAAAATACAACACTCTGTGTAGTGTTTCAACTATAGCAAGAAGAACCTGTCCCCCAAACCTCCAACAGAGCTTATAAAAACATAAGACATTCCTTCTTGAAATCAAAATAACAGAGCTTAGTATGTTACAAATAATGCAATGCTACATTTTGTTTTAGATACGACATTTTTATAGTTCTGAGTAGTAGTGCAGTTAATATTCTTAGAAAAACTTTAAAACTGCTATCTACAGTCTAGTGCCTGTCTACAAAGTAGTGGTTTGGCATGTGGGTTATATGTCCCTTGCAAACAGCCAGAGGAAATCACATACAGATATCAACTAACAGAAAGCAATAATGACAAAATCAAACCAGGGGAAGAAAAAAAAAAAACCCAAACAAACAAATCAAAGGACTTCATGCGTAATTATCTTGGTTTCAGAGCAGCATAATAAACTTTATAATTTTCCTGGGCTAGGAAATCATCCCAGAAAAACACATTTAACCTTCTCTGGCATGGTCATAATTTAAAAGATTGCTGGAAAGATAATTGGAATTTATGGATACCATCTACTGTCAACTAAGGAATTCTGTTTAGAGTAAAATTAATATCATGTCATTACTCCAGCATAGTGCAAACAACTGTCAGTTGCTACATCTTTACCAGTATAAGAAAGACACTACCAACAAAAAGGGAGTAAAAAATCCTTGTTCAGCTTGCGTCTTCACCAGTGCTTACAGAATTTAAAATGTCTTTTGCTAAATACTCATACAGAGGCACTAACATTACAGCAAATTTAGGGGTTACCTGCTTGCATGGGTGAGTTCAGTCTTTTGTGGTTATGAACAGAAACAAAGAAATTAAAAGCTTGACTCGGGATGTTGCATGCACCACTACGCATTGGCATTGAGGAAAAATGTATATATACTTTCTGAAATTTTAGTTACTCAGAGATCATATCACATTGTAGCAGGCAATTTGGTGTATATGATACAGTTTTGGAGGGTGATACAACTTAGATGATTTATATGAGGCTGTGAATTCTGTAACTGGTGAACCTGAAGCCTTAAAGGACTCCACATAGTCATTGGAATAAAGCATGCTGTTCAAATATCCTACCCCTATTTAGCATATATGTTTGTTTCTCACATGTAATTATCAGGGTATTGTCTTTTTAAATAGGCATGGCAAGGTATTTTTAATTACATGAGTATTCATCTGCTCACAATGAGAGTAGGTGGAGGAGGAAAATACAACAATTACAGGATGTCTTACCAAAAGTAGAAGTCATAAATCTTGTTTTTTAAAATACCATCTAGAACATGCACTCACCTTGATTTCATTTGCAGTTGTTAACCCAGCCTTACACTTTAGTTGTACGTGAGCATCATTGTAGCGCGATCTGTGGCGCCGACTCCCCAGTACCGAGAGCTGGTAGGAGATTGTGACACCGGGAGTTGACAGATTGGGGGATTAGTTGTTACCACTCCTTGGCCTCCAGCTGAATAATCAAGGTTTGCTTGTTTGTTTGGGTGCACTGCTCCTTTCATCTACAGGAACATCAGGCGTTATGGATGATTATCTCAGTTTGCAAGATATAGTAATTTTTCTGTTAATAAAAGTGGCTTAAAGGGAGCTTCTGAACTCCCTTTCTACCCCTTGAACAAATTTTGAACAGGTCTAGAATACTGGATTGTCTTCAACTCTATGCATACACTTTTATCAGTTTTCCAGTATAAATAGCTACAAACAAATAAATAAAAAGAGTGGAAAGGAATGTGACAGCTTAAATCTCATGAAATTCAAATACTGGGCAAAAACATAAAAGAAGCTGAATTCTGTACTACTTCTTTAGATATATTTATGTGAGAGGGTTTTCATGAAGTTACAGTATGATATGTAACACTGACTACTATTTCTATAGTTCACCCTGTATTTCTGCCCCTTACTTGGATGAATGTAGCCAAAGGTTTATTACAAATATTTAGGTTTAAATTTTCTATTCCAAGAATAATCCTTCCAATGGTTTAACAGATATTGCAAAGGAGCTAATTTGCATGTTCAGGAAAAGCAAAAATAAGTATAATTGAGTTTAAGGAGTTTTTTCCTTCTGATCAATATACATGAAAAATTATGTATTTGACCAAAAAATAGATGTATTGCATGAAGATAAAAGCACCACTGACATTACAAAGATACATAAAGATTTTTCAAAGATTTTCCAATTATCTGCAGTGGTTTATCTTGTACTAAAAAGGATCCTTCTTTCCATTGACTTCCTTTATATTGTGATTATTTAATTGACTGTAAGACCTTTTCCCCTAAATAACAGCTTTTATAAAAATTCAGAGTATAAACATGACTGTTGATCCTTCAGCTTACAAACACAGGACATACTGACTAGAAAAACAGAAAACCACATAAAACAGAAAGCAACTGAAATGCAAGAAAGCAAATGGGAGAGTTTAGTTTAAAAATTAATAACAAAAAAACAAACACTGTTATCTTAGGCTGGTTTGTGTCTGAGTGTCTTAAGAGCCTTCTAACTTATGAGGAAATAAAGCAAACTTTTAACTCATCAATTACTGACAACCTCAACTTTGGAGTCTAAAAGCTGCGTCATTTGGCTGGTTTTAGTATTTATGCTGCTCCTTCTTCAGCTCTAGATGAACCTGCATAAAGGGATTGGAGGTGAGATTGAATTTCAGTAGCAGTCTTTGTATTGTATTGTTTTTGATGTCTTTATGTTCTCTTTCCTTTGTTCTTTCTGTGGCAGTGATACTTTCTCACACTGCCAGTGTTCCAGGACAGAGGGCTGAAAAGAGGAGGTAACTGAAGGATTAAAGTCTTTATATATAACTAATAAGCATCTTCAGTGTTCTGCTCTTTGCTTTTGGTTAAATGCATATGAACATATGTATTTATACATGTATAGAAATTGCATATCTAAGTCTCTGCTAAAAAAGTGGAACACAATTATTTCAATATTCACTATGAAAAGTGCTCATTTTGCTTTATTATTCAAAACTCTGATTATTGTTCTTGGAACAGCAACGTAGAAAAATACCTACAGGGACTGATGGCCAAGTAACTGCTTCAGGTTATTACCCATTGTGAGGCAGCTACATAAATCACACAAATGATCAGCTAAAAGCAGATACTTACATAAATAAATTAGTACAGTTGTATAATATATAGAGCATAAAACCTTGTGGCTGTTTGATTTTTGCTGTTGTGTATTGTGATTGGATTCCTTTTGCTCATGATCTGGCAGGGTTTTGAGAAGGTGGGAGTTTCTGCTTCCAAGGGCAGCAGCTGTTCAAACTTGTTATCTACTGTTCATTATCACTTCAGAGGTGAAGGCTGCTATCTTTGTACTTCTTGGTAAATATATTGTTAAAATGTGGAACAGAGGGTTCATTTAACAGGCTAAACTAGAACACGATTTGCAAAAGATCGTGATTGTATCACTCTACAGATGAAAAAATTAGACAGAATTGTTCTGTGTTTCTACCCTGAATTCACCTATTTACAGAATGTTTTCTTCATAGTCCTGGTAGCAACTTTTGTATACCTTAGGCCAGTAACTATAAATCTTAAGCAACAATCCAACCCATGTTCTCCATGTGACAGGATAAATTGCAGTGCTCTAAATAACACCACTGTAAGATGTAGCCTCTGACCTGAGAATCTTTTCATCATGGAAGAATGTGATGATCTAAACCAGGAAATAAATAAAAATGGCATTTTCTTTACATATTTGGGACTAGCAAAAAAGCATCTAGGGTCTTACAAACTTTCTTAATTCTACCAAAATATGACAGTCTTCATGATATTGTTTGTTAACCTTCCACCAAGCCTGTGATTTTCTTCTGAAGAATTTATTGCTTTTCTTCAACTGCTTAATTAAAGAGAAAATACTAATTTGCTTTTAAATGTTACAGTCAATTTCCATATCAAAGTTTTTTAGTTTTAATTCAAGATGATTATGCATAGATCCTGAAGCTCGTGTACCTACAGTAGCACCAAATAGTGAAACTGCTATGAAGAGTATATTTGGAATATTGCAGGTACAACATGACTGGAAAGGCTTAAGTGGAATAATAAAAAATGAATAAGATTTTTGCACACAAAGGTACCACCAGTGAGTCAAGACATATATACTCTACAAATTACTGGATGCTTGAGTAAACACTAGATTAATATCACTTCCAACTTGCTTTACACTTTTTCTAAGCATTCGCTTTCAGATACTGAAAGTGGGTTACATAGACTGGTTTCATTTGGTGTGGCCATCTGAGAAGGAATTCTGCAGCGTATCCAAGGGGGTCAGGGGCTGTGGCACGTGATGTGTGAAGAGAGGCTGAAGCAGCTGATTCATTTTTTCCTCAAGAGACAGGACTTACAGGGGCTTCTTACTGCCATCTTCAACTCTGGATGGTATTTGCACAGAAGCAAATAATTTGAAAGGTAATGAACACAAGCTGCAGCAAGGGTAGTTCTAAATAAATGCAAGAAAATAATTGTTCTCAGCATTGCCATTTGCAGATGATCCTGCTGTTCAGAGGCTCATCACCCCCTTGGCACATTGCCTTCTTCAGGCTCCTCAGCAGTCATGCCCTGTGAGGACAGCACTGTGCTGGCCAACCACTTCAGCACAGCCAGAGTGAGACATTTTGCATGGCAGATACCACTGGGGCTAACTCCTGGTGTATGTGTTAGTATTCAAAAATGTACAGAGAAAGATAACAGCAACTAAATTAATGCAGAGGCATTGCAAAGTCATGCATTACTTATGCAAGGATTTTCCAGAGAAGAATCATGCAACTTGCAGTACAGATGAACAGGAAGTGACACTATTTCTCTTAACAGCAGGCTGAATGACTTAAATGGATGAAAATTTTGTTGGTAAAAATAATATCTTTACAGAACACAATCAAATTTTGTTGTTCGTTGCAAGATGTTAAGGTTGGTGAGGTATAAAAATTACAAGAAGCAAATAGCTACATTCATGAAAGTGAAGATCTGTAAAATGCCATGCAACTTTTGATTTAAGAAGGTACTATTGTGCAAACTCCCAAAACCTCATAGGACATACCAAGAGAAGAATCCACCATGCAGAGTTCCAAAACTTGCTCCTAAACTCTTCCCCTAACTATTTGGCAGCAGAAACAGTCAGGGATTCCATAAAGCTAAATGGACTTTAGGTCTGACCTATGCCATAAAAAATATTATTCTTAACTCCAAAATCATTAGAGAAAAAAAGTAGAAATGTTTTGTTTGGAGTAACACAGTAACACCAATTATCTATTGTAACCCAGCTTTGGCTATTTCAATATAAATGAATGTCTGTAATGTTTCTGACCAGAGAAATGTTTGGGATCTTTGACTTTGCAGGCAGAAACTGGGGAAAAATGCTGAGGATATGATAAGACCTGGATATTTGTATGCATACTGACCAGCCATTTTTTAGTTAG
Organism: Molothrus aeneus; assembly: GCF_037042795.1. Taxonomy (NCBI): domain Eukaryota; kingdom Metazoa; phylum Chordata; class Aves; order Passeriformes; family Icteridae; genus Molothrus; species Molothrus aeneus. Next base: position 27,914,108 of record NC_089650.1, on the reverse strand, counting down.
GTTATGAACCTGCAGAAAGTAGCATTATTTAAAATTATTTTTGATAAGAAGTAGAGTATTTACGAGATTGTCTGTAAAAAAAATCCAGCATATCAAAACTGGGCTTTCATGAAAAAAATAAAAAAAAGGATTTATTTAAAATTAAATGGAATTAAATAGCAGTAATCCATGTCTGGATCTGCAAAAGGCAAATTTTATGCACAGATATACTGAGACAATTCAATTGACCACAGAAAAAGGTGAAAGTAAAACACTGTAAAGTTCTCACTCTATGTAAATTGAGACGCTATTTTTTGGTTGATTTAACAGATGAATAAAACACCTGATACAATCTTCCTGAAATTGAGCTTGGGAGAAAATAATAGTTGAACTACAAATGACAAGAATTAATGGAATTATTAGAAGATGGATAAAAGCTTTCCACAGGGAAAGACAATTCTGCAATATCTGGTAGCACAGTAGTTACTGGAGATATTCCAAAAATAACTTGTCACTGAAGTCCTTTAATAATGTCAGTCATGACCACGGTGGAAATACAGTAAAAATACTGATTGTGTTTGTTGACAACACAAATATGTAAGCATTGTCAATATAGGGTATGGTGTTGTATAAAAATTGCTTATTTCAACTGGATTAATAGAAATCAGATAAAATTCAATAATAGATAATATAAGGTGATGCACCCTTCCCCTAAAAGGTGGGTCATCACAACCCTGCTACTGGTATCCCACTTCTGTTGAAAGCTAGAATTTAGCAAAGAAATAAACTGGAAATGTACTTGGCTGTCCTGCATAACAGCAAGATTAAAAATTAGTGAATTAATTTAGCCCAAAAATGATGTGACTGTGTCAGAAAGGCAACTCCAATAGAAATAAAGACTCTAGTGATGCTAATCTGGAATACTTTCTTAGTTTTGATTGTCTATGTCCAAGATCAATAAATTAAAACTAAAATAATTACACAAAATCTCAGCTGGATGGATAAGTAAAGAAGGAGGAATGTCTTCTGCAAAGAGCCAGAGCTTGTTATCTGAGGTTAAACAAGTGAAAAGGGCATGTCTTTGTTAAGATATTCAGTAGAAGGGTTAAAACTGGAAGAAATATTGCCATTTAGGCTAAAAGCCAATGTTTGTACAAGAACAAAAAGGGAGAAAACAATTATAAATACACTCAAGCTGGAAATGAGGCAAAAGGCTCGGTCTACTGGAACAATATATTTTGGGACTATCTTTGAAGGAGAATGGTGGGGGGAGGAAAAGAGTTTATTTTAAGCTAAGGCTCTGAACTGTTTTGAAAGTGAATTCATCAAATGCTACCTGTAATAATAAAGAAGTAAATTTTGTGATCCAGAAAGTTTATTCTAATTTTGTGCTTCCTTAAAGCACTCTAAGCTAAAAAATGATAGGAATTTACATCCTAGCCTCTGTTTATTTTAAAGCATATGTTTAAATTGGAGGTACTCTTGTGAAAGCAACAATGCCTATTGCAAACTGATGTATTTGACATGTGAAATCATTCTGCACAGAACAGTACAGAAATAGATCACATTAAAATGTCTTTCAGTGGTTATAATTTTAATGAAATCATAATGTAGCAGTGAAGAGTTGTCTAAACTTGCATGTTTATTGTCTTCTGGAATTATTTTGCCATCTTATTCCTTTGTACTAAGATGCTCTTGTACTGAGATGCTCTCTCTACAGGTTAAATAAATCACCTTTTAGAGAGCCAACTCAATGATGTTAAGACAAATCCCTTGATGTACAAGTCCCACAGCTGTGTGTGCCAAATTACTGCTGCAATTCATGAGGTAGTACAAGAGGTTAACTGAAAATTTGCAGTAGAATTCAGCTTTTTCTGAATATGCAAATAATTGCTTTTTTATATGTATTGGAGATGGTAGTGAAAGCCTTACAAAAGATTGGAGTGAATCAGTATTGTGAAGGTAGAGAAGAATATGCAGTTCTCTGCCTTCCTTTTTTTGCTTCCATGCCCTCTACCTGGTAGGCTAGTTTTCTAAAAACCTTTATATAATGAAAGGTATTTATTCTGTATAATAATAATATAATAACAATAATAATAACAATAATAATATTATTATGATGATGAAAAACTGGTTGTAAATTTAAAAAAAATGAAAATATATTATTAGTATTGGTTTCTAATATAATATACAATTCTGACTTTATATGAAAAGTAAATTATGGGCACAGAATTGTTTCCCAGAAACATTTTAACTAGTTAAGGTAAAAAAAAATGACAATGTAATAATAGAACTTACTGTATTCTGTTATTCAAGAAATGGTTGCTGAAATAATTTGTTAAATTTCAAAACAACAGCAGCAAAAAAAAAAAAAAAAAAAAACAGAAGAAGAAAAAGAGCAGTGAAAACAAATCTAAGTTCAGAAGTCAGGACTGACAATCCCAAAGAACATAGAGAATGTATCCTTAAATATAAAACATTGTGCCTCATTTAAAATAATCTTCCTGAGCAGCAGAGGTTTAATCCAAAACCTAGGAATGTGTCCCAATATTCATCCATGGTACCTTCTTGGTGTATAATACCTCTTTTCCAGAGTTTACTTCCCTCTGGGTGCAGGTCCCTTTGTGTCTCTACCTGCTGTGCTAGAGTCAAATCCTTGTGTGTCTGTACTCTAAAAAAAAAGGACACAGGCACTCTGCAATCCATGCCTATTCAACAAATTCTTAAAAGTACATATAGCTTCATTTCATATTCTTATTACAGAAAACCAGTTAACTACACAGTTAATTTAACAATCCAAAGAGGCTTTTTTTGTTTACTCTGATATAGCTTTTCCCACTTTTTTCCTCCCTTAAGGATTATCTTCTTCTCTTACCTGCAATCTTTTCAGCTACTCTTGGCTGCCTTCAAAACTTTTATTTCCTAGAAGATGTATGGTTTCACCTGTTCCTGAGCAATTCTGTACATTCGCGTGCTAGACCTGTGAGGTGCTTAAATGTCTGGCATGGGGAATCCAAGGCTGAAGTGCCAGTCCTCAGTAACCCTGCCCTGCAGAGGTTTCCTCATGCACACACCTCAAGAGCACCTTCAGGTCCTGCTTGTCGAGATCTTCTGGGGTGACACTTCTGTCACTCCATGCTTGTGTGTTCCCAAGTCCTTAAAGGCACCCAAGTGCTCAGTTCTCAGCCTGCAGGAGGTGGAAACACATGTGCTCATGTTCCAATGGACACTTACTCCCTTGGCCATTCTTAAAATGCATTAGGAAGATTCAGCTTTGCCCAAAACATAAGTCAAGAAAAGGGCATTTAATATTTTTACATCTAATTTTCTTTTAAATGTTGGGTTGTCTGTTTCTTTCTTTGGTTGGTGTTGGGGTTTTTTGTTGTTTTTGGGGGGTTGGGGTTGTTTTTTTGTGCATCTAGCAACTGTTAGTACAAGTTTGCTTTGTATGCAGAAGTTTGGGGTATAAAGGTAGACTCTTGATTGGAGACTGGCCTCAGTCTGCAGAGGGGCTATGTTCTAAGGCAAGCTTCTCATACTCTCTGCCTGAAAACATTCCATTGAGAGAAATAGGGATTTAGTATAGTTCTTTATCAGGACAAAAGCTGGTAGGAGTCAGGAATTCCCCTAACACTAGACCTATTCACATTACATCTGAATTCTTGCACCATCTTTCATACTGCTTTATCTCATCTTTACTGGAAATTACAAGTTTGAGGTTGTTTTTTTTAATTTAATTCTCTCCTGTTTTCAGAGAGAAGATCTTGTTTGTGTGGATTTTTTTTCTATCTAGAATGATCTATTTTGTAAAGGAAAGTAATTTTTAAAATATCTAATGGAAAACTATAAGGATTTTGCTTTTTAAATATCTCTGAGTTCTGGCCTACAACAAAGTGCTTAATTATTCTGCTTTGTACTCAGACCCCAGATATGTCTCATACATGAAAAGAATCTTGATTAGATTTTTCCCCAATCTGGGATAAATGAGGCTAGTTATGGAAAAAAAATGTTTCCTCCTCCTCTTGTCACTTCTATTCCAGAGTAGGTTTTTTTGGTTTTTTGTTCTGTACTATGACTCTGGTGAAGAAAAAGTGTTTTGCTTTAATTTTCTTTTCAGGAAAAATGTCTGTTTAAATCAATGCTTGTAAGTTATATCATAATGTAGAAGACATATTCAATTAATCTAGGAAAAAACTGATTCAATTTGTGAAGATCTTGCATTCTTCTATAATATATATAATCTTCTATAATAGAAAAACATATGAATTAGAGAGAGAGATGGATAGGATATGGGCAGTCATAATCACCGAACACATTTTATTAAGGTTAGCATCAATAGGAAATGTTAAAGGTAATACAAGGGTAAATGACAATAGGGAAAATAAGTCTCAGGCAAAAGGAACTCTCATTAATCTATTGAGCCAGTTTTACTTCCAAAATATAATTGGAGTGTAATTCAAAAGGAATATGTTGAAAAAACCCGTGGGAGTAAGGAAGAGGGGAAATTATGCATGTATATTATATATGTATATGCAATATTTGTATGCACTTACATGTACTATTACATATTGGTATATAATTCTGTCTACTAAAGATTATATATTATATAATTCATATGTACTTAAAAGTTTTCTGGCTGTTTTACCACATTCATACATTTTAATGAGTTTCTTAGGAGAGGCTATGCCTGCCTGTATGTTATTTTTCATAGCTCTGTATCCTTTTCTGTGTCCTTTTTTTCAGGCATAAAGCACATTTGATCAGATCCTGTGGGGTAGGTGGTTGAAATTTTCAGAAAGATTTGTATTGGCCACATGGATAAGCTATTGTATGACTGAAGTAGGAAATCTAGTGTGACTGATGACATTTTTGCAGTCTACTCACCCCATCCTAATTGATTGTGCCCATGTCTTCTTTCCACAGTAAATGAAAAGAATGTAACACTAGGCTTAAGGTGGCAGTTTCCAACCAACTAATGCATTACAGATTCATAGCCTGCCTTTTTCTCACAATAAGGGAGTGAGAGCCAAACCAGTTTTGGTTACAGTGATGCCTTGAGTTTTTGGTTTTCATGTTTTCCAGATTCTGTACTGCATGTAGTATATAACTCTGAACTTCATATAGAGTGTTAACAAGTTCTCTTTACAGTTTAGTGAGACAAAACAATCCTTTTCCAGCCCAACAATCAAGGACAGCATTGCAGCTTCAGGCCCAATAAGTGTAAACGACAGTGAATTGCGGAGAGCAGTCTGGGAGGACGGGACTTCAACAGTATTCTCAGCCTGTCGTATCACTCAAATTAGTAAGCAAATAAACTACAAAAAATGTTGTCCTAATATTTCAGTAGATGTGTTGTGCAAGATATTGCTTTGATTAAGTGGAATTTTGTATAATGAATGTGGAGTTTTCATTGTATTCCCTATTCAAATAGTATTTCCAGAAAGATTTCTTAAGTCATTATCACAGCTATTCTCACAGATGTTTTTACTATGTAAACACATTGAAAACATTCAAAATTGAAGCTGTGCTTCTACTTACAATTTGGTTGCTCTTTTATTCCTCTTGATTAATTACATTTGGAAATAATGCTATCCAAATAGAAGAACTCCTTTCATAATAGAAATTTTTTCATACATTTTCAGGTAACCTGTGTAAGTACATTGCACAGAGACATAAGTGAAATCAGATGTGGAAGAAAACTGTGTGGGATCTAGAGCAAGAGGACTTGAAAGAAAAGGAGGTCCTGGGGTTAAATCTCCTCTTTCATAATTCTCACATGCTTATAAACTGTTCTGCTCTTAAACCATATTGTTTGTTTGGATTTTTTAATCTCTAATGAATTAAATACATGAAAAAACACATTAACTCCAAAGAAATTCGTGTGGGTTTAATACACTCTGACTAGGCAGGTACCTGAGTATTAGAGTCAGCAATGAATTCATTTAACTTTGATGTAAAATCCTGATATTAAAGATTAAATTTGTCATGAGATTTTAAAAGCATAAGTAATGTGGTGGAGGGAATATAATTTTGAAAAGGCTAATCACAAATTCTGTAGGCCTGTACTTCAGGATGTGGGATCCTTGATGACAGCAATATTTTAAAAGGAGAATACTTGTAAAGCCTTTAATAATAATATATACATTTTTCTGTGTATTAGAAGGTACATATCAGAAGTCAAACCTAACAGACTGAGAATCTGAGAAATAGTTTTCAAAGTGATCTGAAAGATGAATGCTGAAAATCTGTTGGTTAATAATTTGTTGCAGTTAGCCTGTTAATAATTAATGCTGCTAATAGTAGATATTTAACAGTATGCAAAATGTTAAACTCCTCAGAGTATCTCAATAATCCCTATGTTTATTTGACCTTACTGGAGATTCAGCTTTTATTTTACATTTACATTTTACATTTATTTACATTTTACATGTAGAGGTCAGCACTTCTGTTTGCATACCAGACCATTTTTTCTAGTAGGTCTATAAGATCTCATGCTGTTGGAATAAACTCTAGGCTTTATTTTTTTTTTTTGAGTGATCAGAAGAAAACACTGAAGATGTGACCTTTGGTTTTCTTTCTTTTTGCATTTTTATATGACTAAAATAAAAATTATTAGCTTTTAAGGTCAAAACTATATTAAAAATTAGTGTGAAATACTGCCCTCCATGAAAATTTTGGTGGAATATTTTCCAGTACACTTCTCCTTGAAATGCTGGCTAGTGAACTGAATGAAGTCCAAATTATTTATACATTCTGAGCAGAAATGAATTCCATGCACATATTGTATATGTAACTTGCATTGAACACTTCAAAACTTGTACAAAAAATGAAGTTGTTGTGACTTTTGCTTCAATGGATTTTCAGAGATAGAATTTTTCAACTCACAATGGAACTAAGGACCAAATCATTAAATTCCAAAGAAATCTCTGTGGTGTCAATTACCACTGGTCATTCTTTCTTGGTGATAGTGATGTATGTTTCTATCTCACAGGACAGATGCTATGCATGTATTCTAAAGTCAGGTTTTAAAATACTCTATTTCAAACCCAAGACACCAACATCATTACTGGACCACTGCCATCATAAAAGAGCTGGTGGATAAACTTAGGAAAGAATCATTTAGGAAAATCAGTAAATAAAAATAAATAATCTAAATTGTAATAAATATTCCCATTTAAAAGAGATATTTGTATATAAATTGTTTAGTCATTACTCCCATGCTTTAGAAAATTTATGATTAAAATGGGAGTTAATAATATCAAGGGTCGATTTTCAATAGGAAAAATCATTTATGCTATTCCTAAGAGTCATATTTGAGTGGTTCAACAGTATACTGGATAATAAGTACTCTTAAGTAAAGCATCGTTTAAAAAGGAAATTTATGGAGCTTGATTGTGTATTGCTCAAATGAACTTTTGAGGATTCAATAAATTCTGGGCAATGTTGACACAGCAGTCTCTTTGGGATAGGGAAAATCTGCCAGGATGTTTGGTGGATGAGCAGCAGGTTGAGAAAAGCTGCATTGCTGGAAGCAGCCGTGGCCACCAATCTTGTAATGACCTGGTAATTGACCTTGGGAGTAATCTTGTAAATGACTTTGTGAATTGGTTTTAGGAGATTTGCTAATTCTCTTAGCAGTGCGATAGCCAAGAACATAGGGGGAGAGTCAGGGCCAAAATCTTCCAATTTACTGGAAAGTACTTTCAAAAAGTAAACAAATTCTGTCAAAGCAGAATCCTAGTCTTCAGGGGCATTGTATGTTTATTAGAAATACCATGTGTGAATATTTTTTGCCTTCTCTGAGAGATAGCCCTTAGTTATAAATCTGAATGCTAAAGGTACTTAGACTGAAGTGTAGTTTGAAGGCACACGTGCTTCTCAGTGCACAAAGGTTCTTGGCGAAGGCGCACAGGTTCTCACTGCTGTGCGGTAAAACATTCATGGCTGAAGCATTTTACATGATATCTTGGTAATGTCCAGCCCACATTCTGCTTGCAAATGAAAATACTTGCTGTCTTTATAAAAGGTTTATTAGTTTGGATTACATTCTACCTTCTTCTTCTAAAGCCTGTTAGTCTGAAAAATCCCAAAAGCAGTAAGTTGAGTTGCACTGAATTGGGCCATTTGCAAGGTTTACCTAGTAGTCAGTATTAAGTATGCTATGAATATATATATAAAAGTACAGTCATGTAACCTAAATCTGGAAAAAAAATTAAAAATAAAAGAAGAAGAAAAAAAAATCAATTGTGTAGCTAGTAAGGATTAAGAAATATTTGGAAAATATTTCCATTTCAGAAATTAGAGTTAAATAGATAAACAAACTCCTGTCTGTGAATGTAGGTAACAAACTGATGCGTCACTTCTCTTGTTCTGTTTATGATGTTTTGATTTTAGTAGTCATGATAAATTATGGCCCAGTTTCTTCTGAAATAAACTCATAATACCCTGTAATGCTATCTAAGTACTGACTCAAAGATCATGGCATTTACCAGTATTTGATTGTCTCTCTCTTCAAATCAATGTTATTATATTTATTTACAAGTATTTAAATGTAAAACTTTGTGTAATGCAAGCCTGATAGCTCTTTTATGTGAAAATTGGTGGTTGATGTGCAAATATAGGAAGATACTTAGGTACTCTAATTAAGTATCACTAAGAAAAAGATAAAGAAAGACTTCTACATTTTACATTAAAATATATTTATTTCTTGGTCCAAAGAAAGTTTTTATTAGTATTACCTCCCAAAAGAATTACAAGAATGCCTATGAAACAAATATAGCTAGAACATTAACACTAAGGATAATTTAATAAAACAAAACAACAAAAAAAAAGAACAATGAAGTAGAGGATTTTGTATTAAGAAAACTAGAGTCAAGATACACAAAATCTTTTTCTAATTACAGTTTTGAAAACTGAAAAACATTGAAGGCTATTAGCTATGTACAACTAAGTCGAGAAACCTCCTCCATCTTTGGTGAGACCTTGGAGAAATATGAATAATTAATCTGGTTTTGCTTCCTGATTTCCAGTTTTCTCTACTGCACAATTTTCTCTCATGTGCTCTTTCAGCACTGCAATCAGTCTTCGTTAGCAAACTATAAACAGTAGCAAAACAACAGAAAGGAAGAAGCCATGGTACAGAACCAAAAATAAACATTTAGTTTAATGGAGCATCTGGAACATACTAGATTTACTGAGGCTTACTTGTTAGTGATACGATGTTCAGCTTAGTGCTGTTACAGAAATACTAATTTTAATTTTTCTATCAATAATTGTTAAACAAGCCTGAAGTTAGCTTTTAATGCTCAGACCTTTTCATTGCTGCACTTAGGTAAGACCTGCTATGGGTTATGGAGAAATAAACTTTGTTCTTCTCTCTTTTGTCGGAGGTCAGATTAATTATTGTTCTAACATCCTGAAACTGTAATGTCTGTTGATCTCTTTGAATTGGAAAACCAGAAATTATCATAGAAGCAATAACTAAGAATTCAGGAAGTTTTTTTTTCTATGTTCCAATTTCATTGCATTTATTTAGATTGTTTCATTTTTAAAATTATTTTTATGAGTAAGGTAGCTACTTTTAAGAGGTGTGTGTAGCTTACTCGTCTTTGTGCTGCCTCTCTTAAATCAGTGTAGGTGAGAAGTGTAAACTCCCTGATCTGCTCCCAGTAGTTCCAACTCCCAAACTAGTTTCAGGAAATATTTGGATGGCCTGACTTTTCTTTTCCTGTAGGCCATGTATTAGTACTAATTTGGGGGACAAAATTACCTGGTGCTTATCAGCAAAAAGTCTCTTTCTACAGCACTTTCTGATAAGTGACTGATGAGGCAGACCTGAGAAGAAGCTGTAGCCATAGATAGCATGTAGTGATGATCTTTGTAAGAGAGAACCTGGCTCGTACTCCACTTTAACAGGAAACACTCAGAGCATGACGGAATTTGTTTTGATTCATCTCCCACCAGATGTGAAAGTTTTGCAGATGAAGTTGTTTTCTTTTTTTGGTAAATATTTATATTTTGAGTAACTTTAGGCCATGTATTTCTACCCTCTTTCAGTAGAAATTCAGAAATTATAGAACTTCTGTTTAATTCTTCAAAAGATTTTGTTATTTGAATTTGAAAAATGTCCATTTTTTGGCTGTTCTTATCCCATCTCAGCTTCTGGATAGAGCAACCTTTCTTTTAACTAGTTATAATTTAATACTTTTTTTTTTTTTCATGAGAATCCTATGTCTTAGTTGAGCAAATACATGATATTGTCTTCAAATCTTGCTTTTTCTACCAATTCTGCATGTGGTATATTTAATTAGGTTCTACTTCCATCTTAAATGTTCTGGTCTGTTTTAATTTCTAGAAGTACTTTTCAAGATCTTTAAACTTTTATTTATTTTAATGTATTTGGGTTTTGGGCACTGAACAAACTAAGTATACCAAACATCAGAGGTCATCCATCTGAATTTCTATTCTGTTCTCTGTGTTCTGTACAACTTTAATTCTGTGCAGTTTTTAAACTTTTGCAACATATATTGGGCCTATTGATTATTATTGACTGAAGCTAATAATTTCTACTTCAAATAGACAGTTGTTTGATAGACTTTTGAGATAAGGTGACCTTGCTGCACAGCCCATTAAATCAAACGCTGTAGTTTATATTGATGCTAAACACAATCAGAATATAGTATTTACATTTATTACAAAGGATTTCCTAATGTTCTGTTAACAGAGTTTATGCTCTGACTGAAATATGGATCAGAAGTTCTAACTGAAAACCCTTAAGTTTATACCAATAGCAGTAATTATGCATTTCATCCACTTACTTTTTTGTGGTTTGTGTGTACTTCAAATCTGTCTTACTGATCTAAAAAGTGCAGGTAGAGTTTAGACAACTTTCTCAATGCCATGTACTGTATACCTAGTCCTGCTAGAAATCTAAATTGCCTGAGTTTTCCTGGCAGCATTTTATTGTGCTTTTAACTATGGCAAATATTTTTTGCAAAATGACTATTTTTCTAGGGAAACAAATACTTCCTCTGCAAAATCTAAATTAATGATGTGAGTCCAGCAGGCATAATTTTCCAATATCAGAAGATAATGTTCAAAATAAAAATAGATTAAATAAGTTGATGAGTTCAGTGTTCAACATTCATCTGGGATGAAGGATGCAAAAAAAATTCTCAGTCAAGTACCAAGCAATATTAAATATTGTGCAGATACTAGTTCAAGATCCTCCCTTTGATGTCATGTTCCAAGAAGTGTGTCTGTGTAGAAGGGATAAAGAGGAGCAAATATCTAATTTCCTCCAGTCTTAGACCCAGTACAGAGCCAGGTTCTTTTGATGGCTTGCTCTTCTCTAGTGCTATGGCAAACATGAGGACATCCTCACCTCAGCTAGATTTTAACCTGTCAAAGCCTTTTCCCCTTTCACCAACAAACCTAAATTTCAGCCCTGGCAGATTTAAAACACTAAGGCCTGCAAGCTGAGGGAATAGATGGAATAGGGAAAGAATGTCTGTATTTTTTGCATTGTGTGTCCTGTGTGAAAGTATTAGTTGAATCATGGTGATTCAGCTGGTCAATATATTCACTTACCATAAACTATACCAATGCTTGCTTCTAGGAAATGTTTCAGTATTTCACCATAAGCAATCAGTGGAAAGGGGATTAAAAATCACCTTTCACAATCAGCTCTCAATAGTGGGTCCATTAATGCAGCACATTATTACCAAATTGTGTCAGGACTGTTAAGTTAGTTTCAAGGAAATTTTAAAGAAAAGCAGTATTACAAAACTACCCAAATCCTCTGAATTTTATATTCTAAAGGAATCAGAAATTTATCTGCTTTTTAGAAAGGTCATTGAAGAGTGTTTATTTTACTGAACAATTAATTAGGCCTGAATTAAAAAAAAAAAAAATCTGTTATATAGTTCTAATGAGAGCTACTTCCTGTAGGCCACAGAAGGTGCAGAAAACCCTCACTAACTAAGCATAAACTGGGAAAGCCTGGCACTGCAACTGCATAACAAACAATATTTCAGATTTATAATTTTGTTCACTAAGAAAATGTGGGAACCTCAGTACTTCCAGTATGTTGAGACTAAATTCTTCCAGCAGACTGTAGTGGGCTTGCACACAGCGACCTCCCAGAGATGAGCAGATTGACAACAGAGCTGAAACTGCTTTGCATTACATGTTAATTATGCAGTTGATGATCGTTCCTTATTTTTAGAAAATGAAAGATAAATTTTGCTTTTCTATGCTTTGAAATAAAAATGGAGTTTGTATTTCTGACCTTAAACGCTGTACTTTATTAAATACAATGACACATTTCTTATTTTAGGGTCCTGCATTTTATTTTTCCTTTTATTTTCTATGTATTTTACCTTATTCTTGCCTGCTGCTCTTCTCTGTAAACATTGATGACTTGATGTGTTGGAAAAGAAGCAATCACATGAAATATAATGGATTTAATCAAAATTGTATTTTGTTAAAAAATCTTACGCTGTAAATTAATAAGATTTTAAAAACAGAATATATGTTTTTCTGAACAGAATTCTGAGTTCATTTAAAATGTTAGGACTGCTTATCACATAAGCTCCGTTCTCCTGAACACAGAGAAGATTTATGACTTTTTCAGAAAAGCTGCACTCTGACACACTCATTTATTGACAAAAGAAAAATCATAGGTAGCTGTGCAGATGAGAGGAAGCACAAGACTTAAATTACCTTTTCACATTCAAGTGTTGGCTTAATGAATATTATGAGAATAGAATAAATGGAAATAAAATGGAAGAGATGTGAGAAAAAATTCTTGTCAGGATTTTCACTAATTATTATCAAAACAAAATAATTTGAAAATCTTTTAAAAAACCATACCTGCTTTACTTATTATTGGTTAATTTTTTAAGGAAGGACATTAATTACTGTTTATGGCACGGCTAAATTCTTATCTCTTGCACTCAGAAGTCTTTATTAAGCTTTTTAATAAAACATGCACTTTCCTTTATAATAACAAATGTTTCTGCATGAAGACACATTACAGTTCTTTTGTTTGTTTGTATGTTTTCCAGGAAAAGAAAAATTAAGACTTTGTTTTAAACAAAACAAGACTTAAGAATTAATGAAGCAATGTGATTCTATGAAATTAAGAATTTGTAAACTTAAAGATTCATCACTGTTTTTCATGTAGGTGTTTCTGTGAAAGATTTTAGAGGATTAGGTGGATGAAGATGCACTGCCATGACTGAGTCAAAGGCAGAGTGCATTATTCCTGCTAATGAGAGCTTTATCTCCTGCAAAATATTTGATTTTTAAATGACCTTCGCTATGAATTACAATTTGATCCTCTTCTTAGAAAGCCTTAATCAGGTTAAATTAAATTAATATTAAATTAAATTAATACTTAATTAAATAAATGAAAATTTAATACTTGCATTAATCTGTAGTTATTTGTTGTACTGGTTTTTAATTTGGTTACTGGGTCAGTCTTTAAACAAAATTAAGCCTCTGTTTTACTCATAAAAAAAACAACCAAACAAAACAAAACTTAATATGACAGCCAGGTTTTTAGAGTAGTTTTAGTAGTAAGTAGTAGAACTAGAATTAGTGATCAGCAGGCCAAGGCAGGTAATGCTCCCTTTCTTCTCTGCTCTTATGCATCCCTGCCTGGAGAGTGTGTCCAGCTCACGGGCCTGCAGCATAAGGAGGGCATGGACCTGCTCAAGGAGGTGCAGAGGAGGGCCATGGAGATGGTCAGAGGGCTGGAGCACCTCTCCTGTGCAGACAGGCTGAGAGAGTTAGGGCTCTTCAGTCTGGAGAAGCCATGGGTGCCCCATTCTTTGCAGTGTTCAAGGCCAGGCTGGATGGGGCTTTGAGTAACCTGGTCTAGTGGAACGTGTCCCTGCCCATGACAGAGAGGCTGGAAATAGATTTTATTCAAGCTCTTCTTCAATCCAAGCCATTCTAGGATTCTGTGAACCTCTGAGTGTTAATGGTTTTTTAATGGGAAGCTGGTATGAGAAGTGGTGGTAGATCTGATATGTTTTGAACATAAGAAGCAATGTGCAGGTGAGACGTGTCAAAGAATTTAAATCTTCTAGTCTAAAGTGTATCAGACAGGTGTCATTTGAGAAGTGGTCAAAGCCTGCAGTTCACCTGAATGAGGCAAAATTTGGTAGTTAAACTTGGCTGTCCAGTGTCTCTGTTTGAGTTTTAGAGTCAACAGTTGACTAAATTTCACTTCAAGAAAAGTAATTTTTCCCTCAGTGTTCTGTGCTAAGAAAGGACATACAACTACAAGCTGCCATGTTTGTAACCTGTCAAGACATCAAGTCACACAGACCATTCTATGATTCGTCATTCTTTGATTACATCAAATATAACACTAATTTTCTTTCACAAATTTGCCTAGAAGCTGTGTTAGCATGATCCCATTGCTGTCAACAGGAAAGGACATATTTTTAGAAAATAGTGAATAGACTAATTGTAGAAATTGAAGCATTTCTAATGGTTCCCACTTTAAAAAACAAATTTCTATTTATGGGACAACTGAAAAGCAAGTATAGCTCTCATGTGAAAATTAGTCCAAATAATTGAGATGGTAGGACTTCTCTTTTGAAATTACATGCAGATACTCCATGGCTACATTACTTATGCAGAAGCAGTTACACAGGCAAGTGTATATATGTGAATATATTTGTTAGGAGTAATAGGAGACCAACACGCAAATTAAAAAATATCTGAATTAAATGCAGGTTTTGTTATTTCCAGAAGTTAATTAAAATCTTGGCAAGATTTTTTTCTTTGATGTCCTATATATTATTGTTCTTTAAAAATGGATACTCTTGATAAACTTCCTAGAATTGTCTGGTATCTTTAAAGACGCAGTTAGTGTAGTCAGTACCTTGCCCTCTGTTCTAAAAGTTAACATTGCCTTTGTTCTTTCAACACAAAACATGTCCCTATTGTCACTTCCAATTTCATTTTAAGCTGGTCAGAGAATTAAAACAGTTTGAATTCTGGGGCAAGTAGATCTTTCATGTCTAACTGCATCAAAGGGTCATCTTTACCTTATGATTTCATCAACCTATGTGCAGCTTCATTCATATATCATCATTAGGTTGCAAAGGGATGCTCTTAAAATTTAGGAAACACTGGAAATGAATTTTGCCTTTGAATATTATGTCAATGCCCTCTTCGTACCTTGCAGTTTTAATTCTATCTTTAGCCTTTAAGATGTGCTTACAATTAACTTCACAAATACTTCTTTACCTTTTCCATAATCATTCACGCAGGCATAAAAAGATGGAGCTGAAACAGAAGGTGCAATAGAAGATAATTGACTGAGAATTTGTCTGGGGTGTTTGAGTTAATTCACACACATTTCATACTTTAACCATGTACTTAACTCTTATTTTAAAACATGTTCAATTCCTAAAGAGCTTAAGGCTAAGCAAGAACTAATTCAGCATATGTATGTATATATATACATATATATATATTTAAAATATATATATATTATAATTCTCTTGAGCAAAAGCTTTTCTCCTAGGGAAGCATAATCTGGTTATAGAGAAAATATATATGTGTATATATTTGTGTGCGTGTATGAATGTTTGTGAACTGTGAAAATAGATACAGAAACTTTTTAATAACAAAGAAGGAGTAATTTATATGAATCATGGCATACTGAGACTTAAACATCAACACTGATTTTATTGGAAGTTGTAAAAGATGTCCAACAGATCATGGCTGGCCAGCTGAAAGAGGCAGCTTTATTTTTCTTTATTTTTGTAACCATGACTCAGTTCTCAAAGTTTTAGTTAACTCAGTAGAAGACACTAATGATTTGAGTATGCTAGATTTGGCAAAACCAAGGAGTACTCACCAAGGCTTATGGAAGACAAAATTATGACTTGCATCTGACCAAGTACAAATACTTGCAAGGTAGGACCCTCTGTTTGCGAATTAACAGGTCATACCCTAGCTGAGATCTGAAGTGACTGGACATTCAGGTGCTGGATCATGTTAAAATGTATTGGGTTTATGTGACAAGGTTTTGATGGTGAAGGAGCAACAAGGGTGGCATCTGTGAGAAGCTGCTCCCACATTGGACAGAGCCAGATGCAGCCAGCTGTCCAAAGCTGATCCTCTCAGTGATGCAGGGAACATCTTTGTGATAGTGTTCCAAAGAGGGGGTAAAAACACACTTCACAACAGCAGATGAGAGAAAGATGCAAAGATATTTGAAAGAAACAGCCCTGCAGACAGCAAGGTCACTGCAGATGGAGGAGGAGGAGGAGGTGCTCTGGGTGCCAGAGCAGAGATTCCCTGCAGCCTTTGGCGAATGCCATGGTGAGGCAGCTATGCCCCTGCATCCCGTGGAGATCCACTGTGGAGTGGATTCACCCACCACACCTTAATATAGACAATCTCTCCCAGAGAATCTTCGTTTCTCCTGTTTTTGTTTTTCTTGGCAGCTGGCACTGTAGAAAAATTTAGAGGGGAGGATTGCTGCAAGACTTGAAACTAATTCCTAAAATAAAAAAATAATGTTTCCAAACTGTGATAATGATGAGTGAATGAATACAGCAGCTTGAGTTATTGGTGTATTTAAAGATTAAAACAATAGAAGCTGAAATAGGCACATTTGTCCTAAAGGAACGTGTGAAATATGTACATTGGTGAATAACACATTTAAAAAGATATATTGTAGTGCAAAGAAAAATAGCTGCTGGCTCCTATTGGACTGGCCAAGCACCAAGGTCTATGCTATTGTCAGAAGGATATCCTCACTGTGGGTTCAGGGGTTCAGGACAATTAAGTAGTTAAAAAATGTCTCCCAGAGAACAGAGAAACCCTTAATAAAGACAAAAGGGAGTTGAAAGAAATTAAGACAGGACATGTATCAATAGATCACAGCATAGCTGAGATCACCACCAATGTGTCTGCCTTTACTGGTGAGGAAAGTGTCCATGAGACAGATTATTCTTGAAAAATTTTATTCATTTTTGTTACTTAACCTGGTGTCTTGCAAATGCTATTGAGCAGTGTTTCTCCACAGACATGCAGTGAAGATAAAAGACTGAAAAAATGAAAACTTATGAAGGTTCAAATTCCCAATCTGACAGAACTATGAAATTTAGTTCCCCACAGGTACTTCCAAAGAATTAGGAGCAAATGTAGAGATTTAGGAATTTTGAGCACTAGTAACAATTGAAAGTGTAATTCATCCTAAGATATTTATTTTGGTACTTTGAAAACTCCACTGAAATGCTTCTATCTGTGCTGAAAAAGATGGCCTTTGAGAAAATGGAAAAGAACAGGCATGATTATTCTTCTTTATTTATTTTTTATTAGGACTTGGTCATATTACACCTACTTAAGTACCTCCAAATAGATATATATATATATATATATATATATATATATATAAAATTGGTTTGAACAGGTCACTCAATGCATATGAGAAAGTTTCATGTGTTTAACTATGTCTGTATGAATCAGATTATAAACCAATGTTGTTTAAAACTGGATCGAAAATAAATGCATGTCACAGACACAATCTCTAAAAAACTTACAAAAATGCAATTAAACAAAGTACAGAGGTAATCTTTACAGCAGCATGTTGCAAAATGGAGATGGACACTCCACAGCCTTGTGGGAATGGGGCCTACAGCCACATGATATGCTGTCAGATATGTGGTGATAGGATTCTCATGGACATGGTGGCCAGAGGGGTTACCAGGTGGAGGCTGGACACCCCTTGTGGTGCAATCAGCCAGCTGGACGAGGCAGTGATACTAAGATGTCACAGTTCTGTTCCACCCTTGCACAAGACCCACAGCCTTTGTAATCTTTATTTTTCTAATCTTTCCAACATTTATGATGGCAGTAACAGAATATTTGACTACAGTCTCACCTTCACTCTCCCAAAAGTATAAATTGGAATTTGAAATCCTCAGGAGCAGAGGATGAGAATATGACCACTCACAGGCAAGTTGGTGGGCTTTCTCATCTCTCCTCCCAAAATCAAGGACACCACTTTGGCAACATTTGCACCTCCAACCACATCGGACTATGCTCAGGAATACTTGTACACAGAACTATACATTTATAATTTCCAAGTTTAGTGAATTTATCACCGTTATCCTAAAAGAATCTATAATCTTTTGCTCCTACTATTTGTGTTTTTGTGCTCATGAAAGTTCCTGTTGAATTCAACCAGACTTAAAGTGTTGAATTGGTAAATCACACTGTATGTGAACCTGTGATCATGAATAAGAAGACACTCTACTGGGTGCATCTGGGATCTTACTGAATGTGATTGGATTTATAGCATTGAATGGATTATAATGTGCATCCTACCAGGCTCAATGGACTTAAGGATGTGCTGTTTGTTTAAGCACCCCCTAAAACTGTTACTTCACCAAAGGTCTTTGTTCCTGATTTTCTCACTTATCTCAGGAAATTTGGATTACTGAAAGTTGGTCTAACTGGTAAAGACCAAGCCAAAGAAAACATTGCATACCTCAGCCTATTCCATGTTCTTTGTCACCAGGTGTCCCACCCATGTCAGCCGTAGGTCTGTTTTCTCTTGTCTTACTGTACTGCTTGTCTGTCTGTAGAAGCCTTTCATGTTGTCCTTCATGACTCTTACCAGATGCAGCTCTGCTGCTTATTTTCTAACACCATTTCTGCACAGCTGGGCAGTGATTTTGTATTCCTTTTGTGTGATGTGGTCCTGCTTCCATTTCTTGTGTGTCTGCTTTTCAAGTTGGGATTTTTAAAGGTTACTTAGGTATCTATGAAGGCCTCCTGCCACCTTTGCCTGATTTCTTACTTGTCAAGATCAATCTTTCTTGGTCCTGTAGGAGATGATCCCTGAAAATTTCCAGCTCTCCTGGAACTCTCTTCTCTACAGGACAGTCCTCCAGAAGAGTCTTCCAAACAGACCCCTGTGCAGGCCAGAAGAAGGCAAAAGTTCACTGGAGTGGTTTGCTTGACGGCTTCAAGATCACAACTCTTTAGTTATTAGAAAATCTGGCCTTCCCTCCACACATGTGAATAGACAGCACTATGCTTGTTGGTGGGGAAGAGAGGTTGCAAGCTTTTATAGTCTCTCTGCATGCCATGTTCTTTTTTTTATCCCATCTTTCATTAGGGTATCCATCCCTAAAACCAGAAATGTTGAGGGAACTTTGTCTTTTATATATACACCAAACTGTGAGTAAATAAAGTAAATATATATAAACAGGTTTGAATTCACTAAATTATTCATTTACTTTAATTATTTTCCTTCTATTAGATAAGCAGTAGATAATGTGTTTCAGTTTTTGTTTTTTTCAGTCATGCTATATTCACAGGGGTCTATTTTTTGAGAGATATGGGCATGATTTAGGCAGTTTATGATGAAATATGGATTTAGATATGTAACTGCTGGTGCTTATAACCCAGTGTCAGAGGTTGACAGAAAGAAAATACTCAGACTAATAAAATGCATACTGAAAAAGAATACAGTCAGACACAGATCCATATTTAGCATGGTTGCCATGGAAGAGCACAGATTAACATGCTATTAGCCACTGACATAATACTCAAGAACTGGGAATTAAAGAAAAAAAATGGACAGATAAGACTTCAAAATTACTTATATAATATTGTATTTCAGAATAAAAGCGCAGGTGCTAGAGATGGTAGGAGTCAATGATTGCCAGACATTGAAACATTAAAGGTGCTGTTATACATCCACCCTAGTTAGGCTCATAATGGAAAGGATTTACTGCCATGTTTCCTACGTTGAGTTGGTGAGGAAAAAGAACATTTATTCTGCCCTTTTTCCTGGAAAGAAACATCGATTTAAGACATGTAAATAGCAGGACATGGCACTGTTATAAGAAATTGCTTTTTCCATCTCTCAGCAATACTTAGAACAAGAGTTTTCCAAGTCCAAAAGGCAGAATGAGGTATGCCAGAGGCTAACTGAACAATTTCAGAAGGCCTTGAAGCTCTGTATTACATAAGAGCTATTTTTTTGTTGGTGCTATGCTGGTCTGGCAAGAGAAGATGTGCTGTTACAAACCGTCTTTATAGCAACTTCACTTTGAAGACAGGATGTCTGGGACAGACAGTATTGCAGACACTGGTGTTTTATTAAAACAGCTCTCAGGAGATAAATGAAACAGAACTGTGTCATATTTAATTAAGCCGCTCCCCTTATGCTAGATCTTTGGGTTTGATTACAGGTGTGCTACAGTGGGCCAGCCCTGCCATTCAAACAGCAACTGCTGGTACTGGGAGACTTTCTCAGCAATGTGTTTTCATCAATAAACATAGACTTCTGTATTGTTCACATTAAAACTGAGTTCCTGGTATAGAAAAAATAAAGGCATATGTTATTTTATTCATTAGGAAAAAAATTTGCCTGACAATTGTTTCTTTTTAAGTAGATGATCCATAAGGTAAAGAAAATATCTTAAGAATGTGGTGACTGCATAATCTGAGCAATATTGTTAGTGCCTTGGTCCTATTAGTTGTTTTTGTTTACATATTGCCTATTACTTGCAAAATTCAGATAAGTTGTATTTCAGTTGGTTACTTGGAGAGAAGAGGCCACCTTTTATACTGTTAGATCTTTGAATGCTATTCTTTCCTCTTTTGCCTTAAATTATGGATGCATATAATGTATAAACTAGAAACTCTGAAACTCCTTAGACATCTTAGACACATCACTAGACCTTATGCATTAGGAATGTCATGTGACATTGCCCTCCTCTCCCCCCACCCCAAAAACCATAACATGGCCACCTGAATTCATCACTCAGTAATGTGTAGGAAAAATAATTATAGGAAAAAAGGCTGCAGTTATGTAACTTTTCAAAGTATACTAGAGAGGAATGATTTTATAAATGTTCATTCAAACTGGTTTTGGTAT